>NC_041381.1:91277699-91342556 GCF_002162155.2 Triticum dicoccoides
CGCGCAGATTATGCAAAGAAAGAACATTTTCCTGACGTTGATAATTCCAGGGCCCAACTATCCAGGGAATAATATGAATGTGTACATGCAGCCGCTTAAGGACGAATTACAAGAAGTTTGGGATAATGGGTTCAAGACATACAACGCCTTTAGCAAATAGAACTTCATAATGCGTGCCTAGTACATGTACTCGACGCATGACTTGCCGGCGTATGCGCTATTCGTTGGCTGGTGTGTGCATGGAAGGTTCCCGTGCCCCACATGCAAGGGAGCTCTTGAGTTTCGTTGGATGACGGCTGGGCACAAGTATACTTGCTTTGACTTGCATAGACCGTTTAAAGATCCTCGCCATAAGTTCAGGAAAGACAAGAAGAACTTCATCAAAGGTAGAGTTGTCAAACACTCTGCACCACCTGCATTGACAGGCCATCAGACCCTAGATCAGTTAAACGCTCTCGAGCTAGATCCAGAGCATCCAGGGTATCTCAAGGGGTATAATAAGGAACACACCTGGACTCACAAGACATACTTCTGGGATCTGCCTTACTTCAAAGACCTCCTTTGCCCACACAACATCGACATGATGCACATTGAAAAGAATATCGTGAAGCCATTTTTGGTACATTGTTCGGCATAGAGGGGAAATCAAAGGATAATACTAAGGCTAGAGTCGATCAAGAGGAGCTCTGTGATAAACCGTTGCAAAACATGCAAGAACCAAAAGGAAAGCGGAACTGGACAAAGCCAAAGGCATGGTTCAATCCTGGAAGGCCAGCTATGAGGGAAATTGTTTTGTGGGTGAAAATGCAGTTGATGTTCCCCGATGGGTATGCAGCAAATCTAAAGAGGGGAGCGAGTCTTGATAAATTGAAAATGTTTGGTCTAAAAAGTCATGATTGGCACATATGGATTGAGTGGATAATGCTGGTGATGTTGCGTGGCTTCATCCCTGAGGATGAATGGCTAGTACTGCCAGAGCTGAGCTATTTCTTTCGTGTTCTTTGTGCAAAAGAATTATCACATGGGCTCCTAGAAGAAATGGAACAGTTGGCGCCGGAGTTGATCTGCAAGTTAGAGATGATCTTTCCGCCAAGCTTCTTTAATCCAATGCAACACTTGATTTTGGATCGGGGCCCCGTGCAAAATCATTGGTGCTACTCAACTGAGAGGATGTAGAAGACGCTTCGAGCAAAATGTAAAAATAAACGTAGAATTGAAGCATCGATAGCCGAGGCATTCATCACTGAGGAGGCGGCAAACTTCGTGACAGCACACTACGAAGCCAAAAATCGTCATTTGCATAATCCGAAGCCTCGGTACAATGTCGACGACCCTAAAAAGGGTCGATCCAACCTCAGCCTATTCAAAGGGAATCTCGCACCAGCCAGTGGTTGGAAACCAGTATCGTTGGATGTTGAAGAATGGCATACCATTTCGCTGTATCTCTTCATCAACCTAACAGAAGTGCGTCCGTACATCGAGTAAGATCTCGGTACATTGTTTTGCAACTTCTAATTCCTTTGAACTTCTCTTATTCCTGGATATTTGATGAAGTCGATACGTTGCCATTTTCTCGTATGAAGCGGTGATCCAAAAGGATTCCGTCGAAGAGTATGAGCTTCTAGCAAAGCAAGGAGGCAAATATCCCGGTTTCATCTCTTGGTTCAAAAAACGGTAAATTCCATTTGACCATTTCATTTCTTTGGCTAATTTGAGACTAATGCAACAATCCTTTCGTATTAAACTTGTAGGCTAATTCAGAGATTATGGGTGCCAAATTGAGACAAGTAGCTAATGGTTTTGACTATAAGGTCCGTTCATTTGACAAATACGACATCAACGAGTATCACTTTCGTACCTATGGCAAAGAGCTATCTATGGGAAGTCTACAAATTGTTGTGTCTCTGCTATCGGCAAAGGAGATATCGAGTATTATGGAAGAGTTGAAGCAATTTATGAACTTCAATTCTATGGTGAAAACCCACCAAACGTCGTAGTCTTAAGATGTTATTGGTTCCAGCCGAGGGAGACTAGAAGGACTCATGAACATATAGGGCTAGTCGAAATCAAACAAAGCACCCATTTGGATGTTCCCGATGTCTATATTACGGCTCAACAGGCAACCCAAGTTTTCTATTTACCGTGGGCCTATCAAAGTGATCCAAATCTAAGTGGTTGGGATGTCGTTTATGAAGTGCCGCCACGTCTTAGACCACCTCCTCCCAATTAAGAGGATTATGAATGTCACATTAACCAAGACACACATGACGAAGGAAAATTCTTCCAAGAAACACGTCTTTCCAAAAAATGTTTCAAGAACCGCTCTACTCCACCCCAGAACATTGAGGTAGACAACGATAGTGAATCTGACTTCACCCCTTAGCCGGAACAAGAAGAGTCGGAACAAGAAGAAGTTACTGCTGCAGATGACCTGTCAATGCTTGAACGATGATGTAGAGGAGGCCTTCCATATGTTGATGCATTTATTGATGATGATGATGAGCACGTTACTGATAGTGATGATGATGATGCATTTAATGATCATGAAGCATATATAGACGATTCAGAGTAATATTAGTAATGTAAGGTATTCAATTTTTATTATGTTCATGATGATGTTACACTTAAATTATATACATATTATTCATGTTAGGTATTCAATTTTTTATTATGTTCATATGATGATACACTTAAATTATACATATTATTCATGTCAGGTATTCAAATTTTTTATAATTTTGTTTACTTTTTGTCATTGTAGGTGTTGACAGGATGGTGGGCAAGGGTCCAGAGCGCCCCGAGCCTCCTGCGAGCGCTACTGGGAGGGGTGATTCCATTATTCCACCCCAGCCCCTCCGGAGAGCGCTGCTAGACAATATGCAGACATCAGCGGCGGGTGCTTCTTCTTTGGCTGGTAGAGGTCGGGGGAGGAAGAAGGCGGCTAGAGGTGGACGTGGCAGGGGGAGAGGTAGGAAGGCTGCTACGCCTTCCTCGCCGCCACCCCCAGCTAATTCACCCGACCACAGGACTGCTTCGTCTGACGTGGACCCGTCTCGGACTCTGGTCCATGAGCCTCTGGTCGCCGATCCTTCGCCCCACCAGACTCAGGTCGCTGGTCCTTCGCCCCACCAGACTCGGGTCGTCGGTCCTTCACCCCACCAGACTCGGGTCGTCGATCCTTTGCCCCACGTGAGTCCAGTCCCAGAGTCTTCGTCCCAGAAGACTCCGGTCCCGGAGTCTTCTTCCCACGAGACTCCAGAGGCTAGTGGCCCTACTGATGGTTGCAAAGACTCCTTTTCTGATGATAGTTATAGCAACGACAAGCTGGTTGATCAGAAGGGCAAGAAGGTGTACAAGCGTGGATGTACAAAGCTCCTGCCTGTGCCGACAACCCCCGACCAGAGGTGGTTGATTGCGCCTAATGGGTTAAAGTAAGTGCATTTACTCTTTTTTAATTAGCCTTTTGCCTTCATGTTTCTTCAAATGTGCTGGCCTTGTCATACTGTAGGGGCTGGGTACACCCCCATGGTGTCCGCAGGCCCAACACGGTCCTTGGTGTGATTTGCTGGCATCACTTCCGTTGGTGGGTCACGTTGCCCGGTGAGGGTCAGGTTCCACAGCTAGCACTGATCTGGGAGCTGTACTCGGTTGCCTAGGCCCCTCCGCGGGAGATGGTCGCCGGTGTCTTGTGCGAGACGGTGGCCGACATTGTGTTGTATCGGTTTTGGGTAATTTCTCCTTTACAGAATTAAAAGTCAACACTATCTAGCTAGTGATTGTACTAATCAGTGTTGTCTTGTTTGATTGCAGACCTTCTATAGGGTTTCGGAGGGAGAATAGGAGGTCGCGTCTATGGTTGTCAAAGCCAAGTGCAAGCGCCTACTTCAAAACTTACGGCATGAGGCTCGGGTGCAGGCTGTTCGAGACTACTACGCCTTGAAGGGTATTAGGAGGGGCAAGAAGAAGTGTCGCGACAAGTTTCTAAGAAGGGAGAAGTACTTGCAGGTAATTACCTATTCTTAAGGCCTTGAACTTAGTTTTCTTGATTTGATTCGTAGGCGTAGCACTGAAATTTCTCTTGACTAACTTAGGTGCCCCCGGGATAGTGTGCGGATAAAATGGACTGTTGGGAGGCGTTGGTGGATATGTGGTTCTCTCCCCAATGGCGTGTCGAACACCATATGGCCAAGGATAAGCGTGACCAAATGGTTGGTGTGCCACACCATCAAGGGAGCTCCAACCTGTTTGAGTACGGGGGTCACTGGGTATGTGGTTTCCTACATCATTCATGCAATTTCATTCTTCATGCTATCACTTTTCCCTTCCAAAATGACTTAATATGCTTAGTTAGATAAAAAATGGCATAACTACCTTGGATAGTACATTTATGACATAATTAGCTCTAAAATGACATAATAACCTTACATAGCTTTATAAATAACTAAATATGCTTTAGTTAGTTAAAAAGTGGCATAACTACCTTGGGTAGTACATTTATGACATAATTAGCTCTAAAATGACATAATAACCTTAGATAGCTCTATAAAATAACTAAATATGCTTTAGTTAGTTAAAAAATGGCATAACTACCTTGGATAGTAGATTTATGACATAATTAGCTCTAAAATGACATAATAACCTTAGGTAGCTCTATAAAATAACTGAATATGTTTTAGTTAGTTAAAAAATGGCATAACTACCTTTGATAGCTCAATAACGACCTAAACTAATCTTAGCTAGTTCATTCATGACATAATTAGCTCTAAAATGACATAGTAACCTTAGATAGCTCTATAAAATGCCAAAATATGCTTTAGTTAGATAAAAATAGCATAACTACCTTGGATAGCTCAATAATGACATAATTAGTATACTTTCGTCAAAAATGGCATAATAATCTTGGTTACCTCCAAAATGACCTAAACTTAGCTTATTTTCCTCGAAAATGACATAATAACCTTACTTACCTCCAAAATGACCTATTTATATAGCAATATCATTCTTCATGCTATCTTGAGCCCTTAACTATAATATTTTGTTCCTCTCTCTCTCAAGCACACCACCACAAGAAGCCTGTGCCAAATCTATTCGACCTCTATGGCATGGCCCATAGTGCCCTTACAAGAAGGCCAAGGCAATCTCGGAGGAAGACCTAGACCATCCAGAGAGCTTCACCAACATCTCCTCCCACCACAAGCTCATGGAGTACAAAGACGAGGGGAAGGCGAGGAAAGGGGAGGACTTTAACCCGAGCCAGGATCCTTTTGATACAGGGCTGGTGATGATATCTGGTGGCAGGAGGTCCCATGGCTCCATAGCCATTGGTGATGGACTGATACATTTTCCGACTCTCCCGCAGGTCAAGAAGCGCCAGAGTAGCTCTGATCCTAAGATAACGCCTCGTGCACGGCCCGTGGAGCTCGCCATGGCGGTTAGTTATACCGGTTCTCTCACCTTTCCTCCATTACATTCTGTGTGCATCCGTCGATGATTACAATGCTAACGAGGAGTGGTGTGTCGCAGGCATTGGTTGAGAAAGAGAGATTGAACACCCAGGCGCTTTTGGAGGCGTCAAGAAGGGAGGCGACGGAGAGGGAGAGGGAGAGGGAGGAGAGGACGGTTAAGCTGTTGGAGGAGGAGAGGAACCGGAACGAGGCGTCTCACCGGGCCCTCTATGAGCTCCTCGTGGTACATTTCTCATGCATATTAGCCAATTCATGCACGTAATGTTCGCATTACTAACTAATATGACTGACTCGTGAGAACCAAATGTGCAGACCATGTGAGAGAAAAACGGTCAGACCCCTCCATGATGCACCAGATTGCTCCGGCGACCACGATGAGTTTGATTTGAATGGTCGTTAGTTACTAGTATTCACATTTCAGTTGCATCATGCTAACGAGACATTATTGAAAATGATCTTTGGTGCGGCATGCCTCCCGACAAGCATCGACCAATCCTTCTGCGTCTGGCAATGGCGGAACCCCGACCGGTCCTTCACCTACTTCTGCCACTGGCGCAACCCCGACCATTCCTTCACCTCTGTGATAACCGTTCCTTCACCTTCTTATTTTCTTATTCTTGTTCTTCTTCTTCTTTTCCTCCTCTTACTTGTTTTTATTCGTAAATGGCATAATAACCTTGCTAACCTCATAAATGTCATATACTTAGCTTGTTGTCCTCTAAAATGACACAATAAGCTTAGTTAGGTCAAAAATGGCATAATTAGCTAGGTTAGCTAAAAAATGACCAAGTTTACCTAGGTTAGCTCCAATATGATCCATTTAACCTACGTTAGCTCCAAAATGATCCATTTAACCTACGTTAGCTCCAAAATGATCCATTTAACCTACGTTAGCTCCAAAATGACCTATTTACCTAGCTTAGCTCTAAATTGACCTACACACTTAGCATTTTTACCTACCTTAGCCCAAAAATGGCATTTTTACCTACCTTAGCCTATTTAGTCCATAAATGACATAATAATATGAAGAAACTCAAGGAAGAGGAAGAAAAGAAGGAATAGGAGAAAAGAAGAAGAATAAGAAGAAGATCTTCTTCTTCCTCTTCTTTTTCTTCTTCTTCTTCTTCTTCTTCTTCTTCTTCTTCTTATTCTTCTTTTCCTCCTCTTCATTTTCTTCTATATTGTCTTCTTCTTCTTATTCTTCTTCTTCTTCTTCTAACTTTCATCTTTCCCAATTTGCAGAGTTGCTTTAGATGAGGAAGCTTGCATTGATGGAGTGTCCTATATATTCTTCTATTGCTTCCTTGTTGTTTATGAAAACTTGTTGGATATGTATATATGTCTATATGGATATGTTGTTGGAAACTTGTTTCTGGATATGTATGTACATATATGGATATGTTGGACTTTGTTGAACTATGTTGTTGGATATGTTGGATTTGATGAAATATGTTGTTGGACATGCTGTTATATGTTGTTGGATATGTTGGAGTTATATGTTGTTGGATATGTTGGAGTTGTATGTATGTATGTATGTATATCTATTATATGTTGTTTGCCAAATTGAATGGATTAAAAAAACAGGGGATATATAGCCTCTTTGCCGTCTGCTAGCAGACAGCAAAGAGCTTTGCCGACTGCTAGCAGATGGCAAAGAGGCCACGTGGCAGCTTCTTGTGCAAACTGGGAATACTGGGCTGCCTATTTGGTCATTTTGCCGTCTGCCAGCAGACAACAAAGTGGCCAAATAGGACTGACAAACAGGGCCAGCTATGCCATCTGCCAGCGGACGGCAAAGATTCAAAGCTCTTTGCCGTCCGCTGGCAAACGGCATAGCTGGCCACGTGGCAGCTTCTCAGTGCTGGCCCAGCTGTGCTCTTTGCCATCCGCCAGCGGACGGCAAAGAACACACCATTAACCTCTAACGGCTCTCACCCCACCTCACTGTCGTCCAAAATATTTGCCGTCTGCTTGGCTATGATGGCGGACGACATAACCCTTTGCCATCCACTTCTATGAATCAGACGACAAAGAAGGCCTTTGCCGGCACTCGTTCGGCCGGACATTTTGCCGTCCGCCATCCATGCCTTTGGCAGACGGCAAAGAACCTGATTCCAGTAGTGAGGGATTTTCAATCCCTCAACGGTTACGAGAAAGATTAAATTGTCTAGTTTTTGATAATAGATATAACAAAAAAATACAAACAAAATAAATAAAATAAAATTGCAGCAAGGTATTTTTGGTTTTAATGTATGATAAAAGATAGACCCGGGGGCCATAGTTTTCACTAGAGGCTTCTCTCGAGAAAATAGCATACAGTGGGTAAACAAATTACTACTGAGCAATTGATAGAGAAGCAAATAATTATGATGATATCCAAGGCAATGATCGTACATAGGTATCACGTCCGAGATTAGTAGACCGAAACGATTCTGCATCGACTATTATTACTCCACACATCGACCAGTATCCAGCATGCATCTAGTGTATTAAGTTCATGAAAAACGGAGTAATGCTTTAAGCAAGATGACATGATGTAGACAAGATAAACTCACATATGAATAACCCCCATCTTGTTACCCTTAATAGAAATGATACATATGTGTCATGTCGCTTTCTGTCACTGGGATTGAGCACCGCAAGATCGAACCCATTACAAAGCACCTCTTACCATGGCAAGATAAATCAATCTAGGGTGTGTTTGGTTGCATTCTCATCTCAGCATAGTTTTTCCTCTTCATGCATCCTGATCTCAACACCCCTCTTCATGCATGCTCTCTTCATGCATGCTCCTAGTGTATTTGTGTTAAACTAGTGTGGACTCATGCACCCTCCATACACTCTACCAAACACCCAAAAGTGGGTCGAGAAGGGAACTTTTGCTCTCATGCACCCTTCATACACCCTACCAAACACACCCAGTTAGCCAAATGATATGTTTCCAATGTATCTATAATTTTTGATTGTTCCATGCTACCATATTATCTGTTTTGGATGTTTAATAGGCATTAATATGCTATTTTATATTATTTTCAGGACTAACCTATTAACCGAGAGCCTAGTGCTAGTTTCTGGGTTTTTTTTTGCCCATTTTAGAGTTTCGCAGAAAAGGAATACAAAATGGAGTCCAAATGGAATGAAACTTTCGCGATGATCTTTCTTGGACCAGAAGGAAACTAGAAGACTTGGAGATGAAGTCGGAGATGCAACGAGGCGGCCAGGAGGCAGGAGGGCGCGCCCCTACCTCGTGGGCCCCTCGTGGGTCTCCTGACCTAGCTCCTTCGCCTATATATACTCTTATACCATGAAAACATCCAGAGGAGCCACAAAACCACTTTTCCACCGCCGCAACCTTCTATACCCATGAGATCCCATCTAGGGACCTTTTCCGGCATCCTGCCGGAGGGGGATTCGATCACGGAGGGCTTCTACATCAACACCATTGCCTCTCCGATGAAGTGTGAGTAGTTTACCACAGACCGTCGGGTCCATAGCTAGTAGCTAGATGGCTTCTTCTCTCTCTTTGATTCTCAATACCATGTTCTCCTCGATGTTCTTGGAGATCCATTTGATATAATATTCTTTTGCAGTGTGTTTGCCGAGATCCGATGAATTGTTGATTTATGATTATATTATCTATGAATATTATTTGGTTCTTCTCTGAATTCTTATATGCATGACTTGATACATTTGCAAGTCTCTTCGAATTATTGGTTTAGTTTGGCCTACTAGATTGATCTTTCTTGCAATGGGAGAAGTGCTTATTTTTGGGTTCAATCTTGCGGTGTCTTTTCCCAGTGGCAGTAGGGGCAGCAAGGCACGTATTGTATTGTTGCCATCGAGGATAAAAAGATGGGGTTTTCACCATATTGCTTGAGTTAATTCATCTACATCATCTCATCTTTCTTAATGCGTTACTCTATTCTTTATGAACTTAATACTCTAGATGCAGGCAGCAGTCGGTCAATGTGTGGAGTAATAGTAGTAGATGCATAATCGTTTCGGTCTACTTGACACGGACGTGATGCCTATGTTCATTATAATTGCCTTTTATATCATCATAAATTATGCGCTCTTCTATCAATTGCTTGGCAGTAATTTGTTCACCCACCGTAATATTTGCTATCTTGAGAGAAGCCACTAGTGAAACCTATGGCCCCGGGACTCTTTTCCATTATATTGAATCTATTAGTTTCCCATCAACTTGCCAATTTATGTCGCCGTTCTTTTGAATTGCAATCTTTACTTTCCAATCTATAAACCAAAAATACCAAAAATATTTACTTTACCATTTATCTATCTCTATCAGATCTCACTTTTGCCAGTAACCGTGAAGGGATTGACAACCCCTTTATCACGTTGGGTGCAAGTTGTTGATTGTTTGTGCAGGTATTCGGTGACTTGTGCATTGTCTCCTACTGGATTGATACCTTGGTTCTCAAACTGACGGAAATACTTACGCTACTTTGCTGCATCACCCTTTCCTCTTCAAGGGAAAAACCAACGCAAGGTCAAGAGGTAGCGAGAAGGATTTCTGGCACCGTTGCTGGGGAGATCTATGTCAAGTCAAGCCATACCAAGTACCCATCATAAACTCTTCTCTCTTGCATTACATTATTAGCCATTTTCCTCTCGTTTCCCTCTCCCCTGCCTCTAAAATGATTTTCGAAAAGATTTGCCTTTTCTTCGCCTTCTTCCCGTATGTATTTTTGTTTGTGTTTCCATGTTCCTTCTATTTGCTTGCATCTTTGCTTGCTAAAAATCTATTGATATGGATCCAATTAAAGTGTTCTACTTGGATTATCTTCAATCTATATGTGCTCGTGCTGAAACCCCAACTAGTTTAGTTGAGGGAAAATCATTAGATGAACATGCACATTTTGTGCATCACCGTTTGTCTGAAAAAGGGAGACTCTTATGGAACAGTTTGCTGTGTTATGCTTGGAATCTTTGTGAAATTTATGATTTTACTTGTTGCTCTAAGAACCCTAAAAACACCTTCCCTACCTATGTGAGTTTAATGATAACGAAATCTTATCTCCTTATGCAAAGGGTGTTTATAGTTACTATGATATCGAACAAATTGAAAAAATTGTTGCTTTTAAGGGTGCTTATGACAATGCTTCTTTGATTGAAAAGTATGATATTACTCTCTAAAAATCTGAAAATTTTGACATACTTAAATATTGCGATGAAAACTATGCTAATAATGTCTATGTCAAAGAATTTATTGAGAGAATGACCGTTGCTTTGCAAGAAAATAATGATATGCATGAATCTATAGATAACTATGATTCCGATGGTTTGATTGAAATATCCCTTGATGAACATGCCGCTTGCTATTCTTGTGGCCATGATGCCAATATTTATATAGATGAATTTGCTATAGTCCCTTACGTTAAACATGAGATTGTTGCTATTGGACCTATATTGATAGTTTCTTCGATGAAAAGCATGATTGCAATGATGTTATTATGAATTCTATTAATGTCAATTGTGCTAGTAATATGCAAAACCCAAACTTGGGGATGCTAGTTTTGCTATGTCTACTATTTGTTGCAGTGATCATGATTGGGGTGATTCTTTTTATGATCTTGAAAATTTCTTTAAGCCCCATGATGAATACGAGATTGATAATAGTGTTTGCAATATTATTGAATGTGGGTTTGGAAGAGCATCAACTTTCGATCCCACATATTTGGAGAATTTTCAATCTTATGAATTTTTTGAGAAAAGTGGGTTTGGAGAGGTCCTGAATTTAGTTAATGTTAATCTGACTATTTTGGAAGAGTGTCAACTTTGCATGCATGTGGATCGTGTTGAGAATATGTTATGTGATAGCTATTTCGTTGAATTTGCTTATCATCCTACATGTAATTATTATGAGAGAGGAAAATATGGTTGTAGAAATTTTCATGTTACTAAATTACCTCTCTTCATGTTGAGATTGCTATCGTCTCTTTCTTCTTCCTTGCTTATGCTAGTTTTTGCTTGCCTTGATTTGTTTGCTTATAAAATACCTATGCATAGGAAGTATGTTAGACTTAAGTGTGTTTGTCACATGTTTTATGATGCTCTCTTTGTGCTTCAATTCTTGTCTTTCATGTGAGCATCATTGAAATCTCAATGCCTAGCTAAGGGCGTTAAACAATAGCGCTTGTTGGGAGGCAACCCAATTTTATTTTTGTTCTTTGCTTTTTGTTCCTCTTTAGTAATAAACAATTCATCTAACCTCTGGTTAGATGTGGTTTTATGTTTTAATTAGTGTTTGTGCCAAGTTGAACCTTTAGGATAGCTTATGGCGATAGTTGTGTTGATCCTGTTGAAAATCATAAACTTTTGCGCTTAGTAAATTAGTTTTGAAAATTTACAAAAACGTGATTTTGATCTTATTATTTTTGCTCTGGATTGCTACACAAATTTCTCAGGTTTTCCTAATTTGTATGGATTTTGGAGTTACATAAGTATTCGAGAGTTACAGATTACTACAGACTATTCTGTTTTTGACAGATTCTGTTTTTCGCGTGTTGTTTGCTTATTTTGATGAATCTATGGGTAGTATCGGGGTTGTATGAACCATGTAAAAGTTGCACTACAGTAGATATTACACCAATATAAATAAAGAAAGAGTTCGCAAGAGTACCTTAAAGTGGTGATTTATTTTCTTATACTAACGGAGCTCATGAGATTTTCCGTTGAGTTTTGTGTTGTGAAGTTTTCAAGTTTTGGGTAAGGATTTGATGGACGATGGAATAAGGAGTGGCAAGAGCCTAAGCTTGGGGATTCAAGGCACCCAAGGTAATATTCAAGGACAACCAAAACCCTAAGCTTGGGGATGCCCCGGAAGGCATCCCCTCTTTCGTCTTCGTCTATCGGTAACTTTACTTGAGGCTATATTTTTATTCACCACATGATATGTGTTTTGCTTGCAGCATCTTGTATGATTTGAGTCTTTGCTTTTTAGTTTACCGCAATCATCCTTGCTGTACACACCTTTTGGGAGAGACATGCATGAATCGTGATTTATCAGAACTCTATGTGCTTCATGCCGGTGTCAAAACCGGCAGATCTCGGGTAGGGGGTCCCGAACTGTGCGACAAAGGCTCATGGTAACAGGAGGCGGGGGACACAATGTTTACCCAGGTTCGGGCCCTCTCTATGGAGGTAATACCCTACTTCCTGCTTGATTGATCTTGATGAAAATGAGTATTACAAGAGTTGATCTGCCACGAGATCGTAATGGCTAAACCCTAGAAGTCTAGCCTATGAGGTTATGATTGTTATGGCTAAACCCTAGAAGTCTAAACCCTCCGGTTTATATAGACAACGGGTGGACCAGGGTTGTACAAAGTCGGTTACAGAGAAAGGAATCTACATATCCGACTCGCCAAGCTTGCCTTCCACGCAAAGGAGAGTCCCATCCGGACACGGGACGAAGTCTTCTATCTTGTATCTTCATAGTCCAACAGTCCGGCCAAAGTATATAATCCGGCTGTCCGAGGACTCCTTAGTCCAGGACTCCCTCAGTAGCCCCTGAACCAGGCTTCAATGACAATGAGTCGGGCGCACAGATTGTCTTCCGCATTGGAAGGCAGGTTCCTTCTTCGAATACTCCAAATAGTCTTCCGAACATAGGAAACGTGTCCGGCTCTGCAAAACAAGTACCACACACAACCGTAGTGAGTATAATATTTCACAAGTCCAATCCACTGACAAATTTTTATAGCGTGACATCATGCCACTGCCCGGTCATTATTCGAACCGTTTTTAGCCTGCTGCTCCGTATTTTAAGGTGCGGTTTCACTGGCACATCTTGTCGAAGCAGAGATCGTGTCCCCTTATCACGGGATTCTCATTAATACGGGCATGGGTAACCCAACCGTGCCATCTGCACGGTGCTTGGGGAATAGGCGGGTTTTAAGGCGAGTAGGGAGGCGCATGACTTTTACTGCCTTTATAAAGGGATTAGGATTCATCCTCGTTCACCCACGCCTTCTCCATCCTTTGCCCATCCATTCTCGAGCTCCAGCACTCAAGCTCTCGCCTTCTCCGCTAAAAAAGCACTCCAATCATGTCCGGATCCGGAGCTGGAGGCAAGTGGATGGCCTCCTCCGTCAAGAAGAAGGACATCAAGGAGCTCCGGGAGGCCGGGTACCTGGCCAAGGACATCGCTTATCGCCTCCCGGACAAGGGACAGATCACCCCCACCCCGGAGCCCCAGGAAAGGGTGGTGTTTCTCACACACTTCGTCCGCGGGCTGGTATTCCCCCTCCACCTGTTCGTCCGCGGACTGATGTTTTACTACGGGCTAGACTTCCATGACTTGGCCCCCAATTCTATCCTCAACATCTCAGCATTCATTGTTGTGGGCGAGGCCTTCCTCCGCATCCCACCTCACTTTGGCCTATGGCTGAAGACCTTCAATGTGAAGCCCAAGGTGGTGAGAGGCCACCAAGCGGAGTGCGGAGGCTCCATGGTGGGCAAGATGCCCAATGTCACCTGGCCAGAAGGCTCCTTTGTGGAGACTATGAAGGGGTGGCAGTCGGGGTGGTTCTACATCACCGAGCCACGTGGCACCAACTGGGCGGCGGCCCCCGAATTCCGATACGGAGTCCTGATATGGCTCACCTCCTGGCAAGAGAAGGGCCTGGCCTGAGGCTCTTTGGACGAGCTAACGGGGCTCCAGACGTGTGTCCAGAACATGATAAACAAGAGAATCAAACTTGTCAACGTGGTCCAGGTTATGCTGGTTCGCCGGATCCTTTCGTGCCAACGCCGAACTTGCAATTTGTGGGAGTTCGACCCGGCCAAGCACCAGACGCTGCTAGAGCTCTTCGGCATGACACACGAAGACATCTGGAAGATGCTCTTCAAGGCCGGCAAGATACCACCGCCCATGACCGAGGATCGTGGGCTTAGCTCAAAACGCCAGGCTAATCCGGTAAGTTCTTTCATGTTTTCAAGGTATACCCTTTACTGGCATATTTGAGGGAGGAATCTAAGCCTCCCTACCAATTTTTTCACGCCTGGATAGAGATAGAGGAGCGGATTAACTGTCCAGCTCCGCTGCCCGAAGATCCAGAAACCCTTCTTCTGACAAAGATGCTGTTTCTGGCGCCTTATGAGGTGCCGGAGAAAAAGGCCAAGGGTTCCAGAGATGGTCTCCATCGCAGGGGCGCTTCGGACGCAATGTCCGAAGACATCGAGGATCACTCCTCTGTCACTAAAGACGACGAGGAAGAGGAGGAGGAGGAAGAAGAGATCCATTTCCCCCCTGCAGGGGGGAGAAAGAAGAGGACGACCCCCACACATGGGGAGGTCGAGGCATCCAAGAAGGGGAAAACTTCCCTTCCGGACAGCTCCGCGTCGGCCACCAACAGCGGTGAGGAGTGGGAGCCCAGGGTCAAGCCCCTGGCCAAATTGTAAGTATCCGGACACGGTAGTATTTCCGGACTTCCAACTTTATTGTTTTTTAATGTGCTGGATTATGCACTTGCAGTTCGGCTCAGTCCAATGTCGAGCCGTCCTCCTCTTTGGAGGGATTGCTGGACTCGTCGGCGATGGACAACAGGTCCCTTCCGACGGCCTCCTCCCCCAAGGCTGCGGACAACATCGATGTGTTGTATCGAAGGATCCCAGGCTAGGGAGAGGCTCAGGAGGCCGTCCCGGTGGTGCCAGAGGGTATAACCCTGGTTGTCGAACACATGGGGGGACAGACCCCTATGGACACCGACGATGGGGGCCGTATCCAATTCGGCCCCCAGCCGAATATAGCTCCGAAGGCCCATGTGGCTCCGGACTCAGGCAGGCTGCCTCTTTCAAAAGAGGGGGGCTGAGCCAACTCCACCGGTGACCTCTGTCCATCTAGAGGCACCGGATAGATTGCGGGAAGCGCTGCGAGGCGCTTCCATCATTGAAGAAGACCATACTCTTATGAGTATGGTGATTGAGAAGATCCAGTCCGCCAAAAGCGGACTGACCGAAGCCTGCACTAGCCTTCTAATAGGCTTTGAGGTAAAACAGTATCCCGTGATACTCTATCCGGTGTTTGGAAAGAAAAGCTGAACAGAGGATCAAGTAATTTTCACAGGAGTCTAATCTTATATGTCTATGTGAATAAGCAGGCATCACTGCTGGCTGCGACCGCTCACATTGCGGAAGTCTCCGGACTGAAGCAGAATCTGGAGCGGGCCGAGGAAGAGCTCGGCCATGTGAAGAAGCAGCTGGAGGACAGCCAAGGTATGCAATAACATGTGTGTATATTTAGGAAGGATGAATGGTTCGTACTGACTAAAGTGTCATGAATTTTATTAGGGGCCACGACCAAAGTAGTGACCCTCAAGAAGGCATTGGCCGAGGCCGAGGACAAAGCGGCCAAGGAACGCGCCGCGCGCGAGAAGTAGGAGGCCCGGGTCAGCAAGGTCCAACAAGAGCTCCAGGACACCGTCGAGAAGTACGAGTCCTTGGAGCGCGATTTTAAAGATCGAGAGTCCGAGCTTGCCAAGGCCCGCCAGAGCACACAAGATGCTCGAGCCGAAGCCCAGAGTGCCCTCGAGGAAATCCAGGCGGCCAAGAAAATCGCGGCGGGTAAGGCTTTCATAATGCAGAGCAAATATGTGAAGGAAAAGTTCCTCTTACTGACTCAGATTTGGTGTTCTCCACGGGTGTTTGCGGATCTGCCGCGCAACATATCAGATGCTGCAGAGTTCTATCGAACCGAAGAAGGGAGCTCTACGGAGAAGCTGTTCTGGTCTCAATACCTTGGACCAGAACATCCAGTGCCCTTTAGCGACCAGCTAAAACAACTGGTCAAGCTGCATAAGGCTGCCGAAGTAGCCATGAAGGATTTGAAAATCTGGCTATGGCCTGCCGAGCCCATGCCCAGCAACTACTTCGGACTCATGAAGCGGCTTGTCAGTGCCTGCCCACGGCTTGAAGCCATCAAGCAGTCGGTCTATATCGAAGGCGCGCGGATGGCCTTTGCCCGCACTAAGATGCATTGGGTGAAGATGGACGCCATGAAGCTGATGACCGAGGGGCCGCCTAAGGGGAAGGAGCACCGCCGACCCGAACTGTATTTTGATAGTGTCTTGGAGGGATCCTGCCTTGTGGCGGAGCAATGTGCCAAGGATATCATATTCCCATGAAAACATTCGTGTTATCATGTCCTGTAATATGAAACAAGATCTTTATGTAATATAATGCTTGTTTATTTAAAATTTTACCTCCTGTGCGGCCATTTATAAAATTTGAGAGTGTGCCAGTCGTCGGCTTCTGCCCCCATGTAGATAGTACGGGGGTGTTCAGGATAAATCTAAACACTCTTTACTCCACATTTTGGTCCTTAAAGGAGGTCTTTAGCGCAACGAACAAGGCAATCAGACTATACGGCTTTATCACCCTCACTTAGCCATAGGAGTTTGACAATGAAAGTTTTGGCGCAGCCCCTAGTGTTCGAAAGGCTGAACTTGGGGCGCTATACTTGCCTAACCGGATAAAAACCGATTCCTCGCATAATGCGAAAAAAATCTCTAAGGATTTGAAACCTCTCGAACAGCTGACTAGCTTTCGCCACATCATGACAGTCAGTTTTCGGCTTTCTCAACTGAGGAGCTCGTCCGGAAGAACCAGGACACAATCGCAATAGTTCTCCCTTTACTACCCTAGCCGATATAGCGGAACGTAAGGTAGTAAGCACAGGAGCCCGACAACCCAACTATTGACCAAAGACATGATTCGGAGCCGATGCATATAATGATATATGTTCGGGGTGCCAAACTGTACTGTGAAAGTGTTCGGACTTTGTTGCCATATTGTGGGGCATGATGAAGCCCCTAGCGAAGTAATACATACCAGAGTGTATGGGTGCAATAAGTAATAAATACAAAGACAAGGAAAGAAATAAGGAATAAGCTGACGCCACAAATATTGAGCCGCAAACTATTTTCCATTGTAATTTGATTAATACATCAAGGCATATTTGTACAAGTAATGCGATAAGCAAATAAGGCTATTTGACATGCCATGACCAAGAGCGAGCTGTGTGCGGGTATGTAAAACAAGTATAACGATCGTTAGAAAAGACTACCTGGGGATTCCCTTGTACGTCAAAGCTCCTCGCCTTCTTGGTGTATCCGTCCCATTGTAGGTCCGATGATCAGGTTATCAGAAAAGCCTCGAGAAGAGAAAAACCTGAAATGAAAAAGAAAAGGTGAAGGTATGCGGATCCAGGGGCGGTTAAGCCACATTATGGACCACGGTCTAGCTGTGCCTCTGTCCCTGCCCATGGTATTTTGAGTGCGTAGTTATGTACGCGTGACACAAATGTTGTCGCTTGATTGGGACTGGGACGGAGGCTGAATTGCTAGTCAAACTCTGGACGAGCTGGACAATCCTGCTGCTGAGTAGTTCAGACTCGCATGAAGGTGTCCCGGAGTTTTATTGCCGAATTGAGGTTGTGCCTAAAAAGGCTACTCTATACTTCTGCTGCAAGGGCCACGGTGTGCTCCTCAGTATGGAGGGAGCGTTCCATATTTCCATTGACCGCTATGACACCGCGTGGTCCGGACATCTTGAGCTTGAGGTAGGCATAGTGCGGCACTGCATTGAATCGAGCGAATGTGGCTCGTCCGAGCAGTGCATGATAGCCAATGTGGATGGGGACGATATCGAAGATTAACTCTTTGATTCAGAAATTATCCGGGGATCCGAAGACCACTTCTAGTGTGATTGAGCCCGTACACCAAGCCTCTACACCTGGTATGACACCTTTAAAGGTGGTTTTTGTAGGCTTGATCCTTGAGGGATCGATACCTATTTTGCGCACCGTATCTTGATAGAGCATGTTCAGGCTGCTGCCACCACCAACGAGGACTCGCGTAAGGTGGAATCCATCAATAATTGGGTCAAGGACCAGTGCGGCTAAACCGGCATAACGGATATTGGTTGGATGGTCCCAGCGATCAAAGGTGATCGGACAGGAGGACCATGGGTTGAACTTTGGGGTGACTGGCTCCATCACGTAGATGTCCCTGAGTGCACGCTTGCGCTCCCTCTTGGGGATAGGGGTGGCTTATATCATGTTCACCATTTTGACTTGGGGGGGGGTTTCTTCTGTGCCCCTGTGTTCGGTGGTCGGGGTTCCTCGTCATCATCATCACTTTGCGACCCTTTCTCCTTATTCTCGGCGTTTAACTTGCCGGCCTGTTTGAAGACCCAACATTCCCTATTGGTATGATTGGCTGGTTTATCAGGAGTGCCATGGATTTGGGATGGTCGATCTAGTATGCGGTCTAGACTGGACAGGCCCGGATTATTTCCCTTGAATGGCTTCTTCCACTGACCGGACTTAGTGATGCTGATTCCGGCGTTGACCGACGTGTCTTCAGTGTTATCACCATTGTTTCGACGCTTACATCTATTGCGCCGGGGCTTGCCGTTGCTGTATCTGGCTTCAGAAGTGCCAGGTTCGCTTGTATTGTTGTTGCTACGAGCTATCCAGCTGTCTTCGCCCGCACAGAAGTGGGTCATGAGTGCCGTAAGGGCTGACATGGACATCAGTTTTTCCAGGCCAAGGTGTCTGGCCAGCCATTCGTCGCGGATGCTGTGCTTAAAGGCCGCTAGGGCTTCGGCGTTCGGACAGTCGACGATCTGGTTCTTTTTAGTTAGGAACCTAGTCCAGAATTTCCTGGCTGACTCTTCAGGCTGTTGGATTATGTGACTTAGGTCATCGGTATCCGGAGGTCGGACCTATGTGCCTTGGAAGTTGTCGAGGAAGGCGTCCTCCAAGTCCTCCCAGCTGCCAATGGAGTTTTTGGGCAGACTGTTCAACCAGTACCTAGCTGGTCCTTTGAGTTTGAGCGGGAGGTACTTGATGGCGTGAAGATCATCGCCGCGGGCCATATGAATATGGAGAAGAAAGTCTTCAATCCATACCGCGGGGTCTGTTGTGCCATCATATGATTCGACGTTCACGGGTCTAAACCCTTCTGGGAAATCGTGTCGCATTACTTCGTCGATGAAGCAAAGGGGGTGTGCGGCGCCTCTATATCGGGCCAAGTCGTGACGTAGCTCGGATGGAGTTCGTCTATGGTTTTCGGCCCGGACGTGATTACGTTTGTCATGTGCACGCCCCTGTGATCCATAGATCGATCTTGTCTGACCTGCTCTATTTTCCAAATCATGCCGCAGGTCATGGGTATATCCCCGAGCTGTTGTATTTCTGTTTGTTCGGCGAGGCAGCGCGGGCTGGTGTTCAGCTCGAGGTGCCGCTTTGTCCCGGCCATTGATGACCCACAAGTGTAGGGGATCTATAGTAGTCCTTTCGATAAGTAAGAGTGTCGAACCCAACGAGGAGAAGAAGGAAATGATAAGCGGTTTTCAGTAAGGTTTTCTGTGCAAGCACTGAAATTGTAGGTGATAGATAGTTTTGTGATAAGATAAATAGTAACGAGTAACAAGTAAATAAAGTAAAAAAAGTGTAGCAAGGTGGCCCAATCCTTTATGTAGCAAAGGATAAGCCTAGACAATTTCTAATAATGATAAAGGAGCTCCCGAGGACACATGGGAATTATCGTCAAGCTAGTTTTCATCACGTTCATATGATTCGCGTTTGGTACTTTGATAATTTAGTATGTGGGTGGACCGGTGCTTGGGTACCGCCCTTACTTGGACAAGCATCCCACTTATGATTAACCCCTATTCCAAGCGTCCGCAACTACAAAAGAAGTATTAAGGTAAACCTAACCACAACATTAAACATATGGATCCAAATCAGCCCCTAACAAAGCAACGCATAAACTAGGGTTTAAGCTTCTGCCACTCTAGCAACCCATCATCTACTTATTACTTCCCTATGCCTTCCTCTAGGCCCAAATAATGGTGAAGTGTCATCTAGTCGACGTTCACATAACACCACTAGAGGAAATGACAACATACATCTCATCAAAATATCGAACGAATACCAAATTCACATGACTACTAATAGCAAGACTTCACCCATGTCCTGAGGAACAAACGAAACTACTCACAAAGCATATTCATGTTCATAATCAGAGGAGTAATAATATGCATTAAGGATCTGAACATATGATCTTCCACCAAGTAAACCAATTAGCATCAACTACAAGGAGTAATCAACACTACTAGCAACCCACAGGTACCAATTTGTGGTTTTGATACAAGATTGGATACAAGATATGAACTAGGGTTTTGAGAGGAGATGGTGCTGGTGAAGATGTTGATGGAGATTGACCCCCTTCCGATGAGAGGATCGTTGGTGATGACTTTGGTGATGATTTCCCCCTCCCGGAGGGAAGTGTCCCCGGCAGAACAGCTCCACCAAAGCCCTCATGGCGGCGGAGTTTCATCCCGTAAGCTTGCCCATGATTTTTTCCAGGGTAAAAGCTCTCATATAGCAGAAGATGGACACCGGGGGCTCACCAGGGGGCCCAGGAGACAGGGGGCGCGCCCAGTAGGGGGGGGCGCCCCCCACTCTCCTGGCCAAAGTGTGGGCCCCCTGGTGTATTTCTTTCGCCCAATAATTCTTATTAATTCCAAAAACATGTTTCGTGGAGTTTCAAGATTTTTGGAGCAGTGCAGAATAGGTTTCCAATGTTTGCTCCTTTTCCAGCCAGAATTCCAGCTGCCGACATTCCCCCTCTTCATGGTAAACCTTGTAAAATAAGAGAGAATAGCCATAAGTATTGAGATATAATGTGTAATAACAGCCCATAATGCAATAAATATTGATATAAAAGCATGATGCAAAATGGACGTATCAGCTCCCCCAAGCTTAGACCTCGCTTGTCCTCAAGCGGAAGCCGAAATCGAAAAATATGTCCACATGTTTAGAGATAGAGGTGTCGATAAAAATAAAATACGGACATGAGGGCATCATGATCATTCTTATAACAATAACATATATAGATTTTATCATACGATTTCTTATGCTCAAGTAACAATCAATTCACAATGTCAAGTATGGTTCAAAAACTTCATCGGGAACTAACAAACTATAATCTTAGTCATTGAAGCAATTGCAATTTATCATAACATCAGAAAGAGTCAACAATAGAGGTTTTAGGCATGTTCACATACTCAACTATCTTGTATTCTTCCATAATTGCTAACACTCATGCAATACTTGTGGTTATGGAGTTTCAGCCGGACACTAAGAAAGATAGGGGCTAATTGTATTGCCTCCCAACGTATTCACCTTTAGGTGATGTCAACAATAATAGCCCATGCTAACTTACATCCAATTGGATATATATGTCATGATCTTTCAATCACGAGGAGCTTGCCAAAGGATAAAAATGAAAAAGGGAAAGGTGGGGATCACCTTGACTCAAGCATAAAGTAAAAACATAAAGTAAAAGATAGGCCCTTCGCAGAGGGAAGCAGAGGTTGTCATGTGCGTTTAGGGTTGATGCACAAATTCTTAATGCAAAAGGACGTCACTTTATATTGCCCCTTGTATGTGGACCTTTATTATGCAGTCCGTCGCTTTTATTACTTCCACAACAAGATCGTACAAAGCTTATTTTCTCTGCACTAATAAGTCATACATAGTTAGATAGCAATTTTTATTGCTTGCAACATGACAACTTAGTTGAAGGATCTTACTCAATCCATAGGTAGGTATGGTGGACTCTCATGGCAAAACTGGGTTTAAGGATGATTGGAAGCACAAGTAGTATCTCTACTTGGTGCAAGGAATTTGGCTAGCATGAGGGGCAAAGGAAAGCTCAACATGTTTGGAAGGTCAATGACAATATACTTTAACTGAGATGTGCGAAAACATAAACCATTACGTTGTCTTCCTTGTCCAACATCAATTCTTTTATTATGTCATACTTAATGAGTGCTCCCAATTATAAAAGGTGTCCAAGATAATATATTTATATGTGAACCCCTCTTTCCTTATCACTTCCTATTAATTGCAACGATGACCAAAACTACGTTTATCAACTCTCAACAATTTGTATGCCTCATACTTTCTATATGTGAAGTCATCACTATCCATAAGATCAATATGAACTCTTTTATTCTTTCTACTTCCTTAAGATCATAGCAACAAAGCAAAGCCCTTGACTCAACACTAATCTTTATTATAGATAGCTCACGGACTCGATTACAAAAAGAGATCACAAAGCAAAACTCAAAACTACTTGATATCAAAACTTCAATCTACTAGATCAAGATACTACTAAAAGGATCGAACTAAATAAAACGGTAAAGATAGGAGTGTGATGGTGATACGATACCGGGGAACCTCCCCCAAGCTTGGCAGTTGGCAAGGGGAGTGCCCATACCCATGTGGTTTTGTCCTCGGAGGTGGTGAAGTAGGAGTTGTTGATGATGTAGGCTTGTCGTCCGTCTTCCAAGGCATAGCTCTCCATCATAGAAGGATGATCGAGTTTCCGGGATCCTTAAATCTGCAGCCAAACTCATCCTCTTGAATCTATATTCATACTCACAGTTCTGGTTTTGCAGGTCATAGATCTGGGCTTGGAGGTGCTCGATTTTCTCTTGAAGCTTGAAGATGGTCTCCCCAATGACTTTGGCATCCAGCTTGTGGTTGTTGGTGAACTCCATGATCATCATCTGGTTGGCGTTGAGTCCACGCTCCACCATCCCTTGGCACTTGAAAACTTGCTGCTCCACGGCTTCGAGCTTTGTCTCCACACTTCCGGTGCGCCTTGGTCCCTCCACATCGCGGATGTGCAGCACCCCCCTCATGCATCTCAATGGATTGAGGGTGTTGCAGCACCTCCGCGAGATAGGGGTTGATAACCCTCTCAAAAAACTTGTCCTTGGGAGCGCTTGGAGACGACATGAAACTCTAGATCTGAAACAGAAACAGCTCGAAACGAAAACAGAGGATATTTGCGTGATACAGTGGTCAAAACTTTCGGGAGTATATATAATGAATTTTTACCGACCAAAATACGTAATGTGCAAGAAAAAGGAGTCCGGGAGGCACACGAGGTGCCCACAAGACAGGGGGGCGCGCCCAGTAAGGGAGGGCGCGCCCCCCACTCTTGTGGAGGCCTCGTGTCCCTTTCGGACTACTTCTTTCTTTCTAAAATTCTTAAATATTCCAAAACTGAAAAAAATTGCCATTGGAGTTGTTTTGGAGTCGGTTTACTTACCGTACCACATACCTATTCCCTTTCGGAGTCTGGAACATTCTGGAAAGTGTCCCTTATGTATTCCTCCGGGGTTATGATTTCAATTATATTAGCTTCAACATTAATAGGATTACCTGAAATATAATGTTTAATTCTTTGACCGTTTACCACCCTCGGACTTGTGCCTTCGAAGTTGTTGATTTTTATGGCACCAGAATGATAGACCTCCTCGATAACATAGGGACCTTCCCATTTAGAGAGAAGTTTTCCTGCAAAAAATACGAGAGTTGAATAATAACACATAATCTCCTACGTTAAACTCACGCTTTTGTATCCTTTTATCATGCCAGCGTTTGACTTTTTCTTCAAATAGGTTGGCATTCTCATAGGCTTGGGTTCTCCATTTATCAAGTGAGCTAATATCAAACAACCTCTTCTCACCGACAAGTTTGAAGTCATAATTGAGCTCTTTAATATCCCAATATGCCTTATGTTCAAGTTCAAGAGGTAAATGACACGCTTTTCCATAAACCATCTTATATGGAGACATACCCATAGGATTTTTGTATGCAGTTCTATAGGCCCATAATGCATCATCAAGTTTTTTGGACCAATTCTTTCTAGATCTATTCACAGTCTTTTGCAAAATTAATTTGAGCTCTCTATTGCTCAACTCTACTTGACCGCTAGACTGCGGATGATAAGGAGATGCGATTCTATGATTGACATCATACTTAGCAAGCATCTTACGGAAAGCACCATGAATAAAATGTGAACCACCATTAGTCATAAGATATCTAGGGACTCCAAACCTCGGAAAATAACTTCTTTAAGCATTTTAATAGAAGTGTTATGATCAGCACTACTAGTTGGAATAGCTTCTACCCACTTAGTAACGTAATCAACAGCAACTAAAATATGTGTATAACCATTAGAGGCAGGAAAAGGTCCCATATAATCAAAGCCCCAAACATCAAACGGTTCAATAACAAGTGAATAATTCATAGGCATTTCTTGACGTCTACTAATGTTACCTACTCTTTGGCATTCATCACAAGATAAGACAAACTTACGAGCATCTTTGAAGAGAGTAGGCCAATAAAAACCAGATTGTAGTACCTTGTGTGTAGTTCTATCTCTAGCGTGGTGTCCTCCATAGGATTCAGAGTGACACTTGCGTAGAATCTGTTCCTGTTCATGCTCAGGCACACAACGTCTAATAACACCATCTACTCCTTCTTTATAAAGGTGTGGGTCATCCCAAAAGTAATGTCTTAAATCATAAAATAACTTTTTCTTTTACTGGTATGTGAAACTAGGCGGTATAAATTTAGCAACAATGTAATTAGCATAATCAGCATACCAAGGAGCAGTACGAGAAGCATTAATAACCGCTAATTGTTCATCAGGAAAGCTATCATCAATAGGCAGTGGGTCATCAAGAACATTCTCTAACCTAGACAAGTTGTCTACAACGGGGTTCTCAGCTCCCTTTCTATCAATAATGTGTAAATCAAATTCTTGGAGAAGGAGAACCCATGTAATGAGTCTAGGCCTAGCATCTTTCTTTTCCATAAGATATTTAATAGCAGCCTGATCAGTGTCAATAGTAACTTTGGAATCAACAATATAAGGTCTAAACTTATCACATGCAAACACAACTGCTAAGAACTCTTTTTCAGTAGTAGGATAATTTCTCTGGGCAGTATCAAGAGTCTTACTAGCATACTTGATAACATTCAATTTCTTATGAACTTTTTGCCCTAGAACAACACCTACAGCATAATCACTAGCATTGCACATAATTTCAAAAGGTAAATTCCAATCAGGTGGCTGAACAATAGGTGCAGTGATCAAAGCTTTCTTAAGTATTTCAAATGCTTCTACACAATCATCATCAAAGACAAAAGGAATATCTTTTTGCAATAAATTAGTCAAAGGCCTAGAGATTTTAGAAAAGTCCTTATTGAACCTCATATAAAAACCGGCATGACCAAGGAAACTTCTTATACCTTTTATGTCCTTGGGACGTGGCATCTTTTCAATAACATCAACCTTTGCTTCGTCAACTTCAATACCTCTCTCGGAAATCTTGTGTCCCAAGACAATGCCTTCATTAACCATAAAGTGACACTTTTCCCAATTCAGGACGAGACTAGTGTCTTCGCATCTATGCAAAACTCAATCAAGGTTGCTCAAACAATCATCAAAGGAGGATCCATAAACGGAGAAGTCATCCATGAATACCTCACAAATCTTTTCACAAAAATCAGAGAATAGCCATCATGCATCTTTGAAAGGTAGCAGGTGCATTACATAAACCAAAAGGCATACGTCTATAAGCAAAAGTACCAAAAGGGCAAGTAAAAGTAGTTTTAGATTGATCCTTCGCTGACACAGGTATTTGAGAGAAACTAGAATAACCATCTAGAAAGCAGAAATGTGTGTGTTTAGATAGTCTTTCTAGCATTTGATCAATAAAAGGTAAAGGGTAATGATCTTTCTTAGTAGCCTTATTTAACTTACGGAAATCAATTACCATCCTATAACATGTAATAATTCTTTGCTGGATCAATTCATCTTTATCATTAGGAACAACAGTAATACCTCCCTTTTTAGGGACGCAATGGACAGAGCTTACCCATTCACTATCAGCAACGGGATAAATTATACCTGCCTCAAGGAGCTTTAGTTTCTCCTTTCTTACCACTTCTTTCATCTTGGGATTTAGTCGTCGTTGAGGATCTCTAACTGGTTTGGCATCTTTCTCCACTGTAATTTGTGTTGGCATAATGTGGGACTAATGCCCTTAAGATCATCCAGAGTATATCCAATAGCTGCTCGGTGCTTCTTCAGAGTTTTCAATAATCTTTCTTCTTCTTGCTCTGAAAGGTCACTACTAGGGAAAACGTTATACACAGAACTTTAGCAGTAGCGCTTGTTAAAAAGCTTGCTACTACTAGACAGCCGTAGCGCGCTATATTTACCAACGCTACTACTAAATATTACCTGTAGAGTGTGGCTTAAAAACACGCTACTAGTAACTATCCCTAATCATGCCCCATAGACAGGTCAATAGTAGTAGCATGGGTTTGTTGGGCGCGCTAGCACTAGAAACGTAGTTGTAGCGCGGGTCACGTCATGTGCTACAACTAACCTAGCCCAGTGAGACAACCAACCCAGCCCAACGAACAGCCTCCATCTCATTTTCTCCTTTTTCTCTCACGAACCCTCACCGCTGCCACCAACGCTGGGCGACTTCGGCTACTTCCGGCGGCCCTCGCCGGAGCGCAGCACACCCACGAGCTCTCCTCGCATGGTGCTTCCCTCCCTCTGGCCAGATCCATTCCTCGCGGCCGCAAGTGCTCGCACGCGACCCCTTCCCACGGCTAGGGTTTCGGATGCCTCCAACTCCGGTGCGGTGAGATCCCTCTTTTCCCTTGATTCATGCCCTCTCCTCTCCCCGCCCCTCACTTATTTCTTCGATTCGGTGCAGCACCCACCCTCCTCCATGGACGAGGACGATCATCATGGCACGCACATGGTCGAGCTCGCCGCCGGTCTTCTACGGTGCGTTGCTAGGCCAACGACCTCTGCCTCCACAGAACCTAGCTTGGGTAAGCACCCCCACCCCCATGGACATTTCACTTTACTCCTCTGCCCCTCTTATCTGTTCCTGCATGAATCTTATGGTTCCAGTCAGCAGCAGAACCAGAGCCACACAAAGGCATGAGCAATTTTCTAGGCATGTCACCTAGCTTGATTCAGATTCTGCAGATGTGCTCGCCTCAACTAATAGTCAATATTGTTTATGCCATAAACCAATCTGATGTACTATTCCCTTGACAAGACTTGTTATTTCAATAGTTGATTTTCACTCTGTACCTCACAAGAGCTGCTAAAGTTCATCTACTTGATCACCATGCCAAACGGTGAGGCCGATACGCAGCATGATCACGGCCACCCTGATTGCTTGCATGGTACCTCCTGCACCTGCCATATGTATGAAGATTAATTCAACTATAAAGATGTCAAAACTCCCGATGTGGTTAGATATATGTAGATAAGACTGTTGGGTTGAACAAAATAATTAATCTATAGATAAGACTTAACACACAATGAACTCTTGACCAATTTGAGAGCATGAGCTGACATAGATCGATTCAGTAAGATTTGGCTGCATAGCAAACTGACCTGGTTAATTTGAAGAGGGATTCTCAGTTGTTAGTATGAAATAGACAATATCAGGAAAATATGATCAACCTTCTGAATATTAGTTGAGGCAATATTTATGTTTGAGATATCTAGCTTCGTCGCCATGTCAGGTGGAGTGGTGGTATTTGGGATAGTGCTAGCAAAGTATCAGCAAGCACTTAGTGCTTCGTGAAAGAATTTGATGACTACAATAGCCCATAGTTCACTTAAAACTTTAAGTCTTGTATTGGGACGAAGTAAAGAGCGGTTTTTAGACATAAGATACATACCATGGTTACATTGGTTCTTGTTTTCATGACCCATCATAAAAAATGAGCACTGATAGCAGAAAGATGTCGTCTTTTCTTGGCATGCCACAGTGATGAAGGAACGGTCCGGCAGACACGCTTGTGTATGGCTGAAAGTAGGAGACTTAAAATTGAAATGTAAATTTGGTGCTCTGCCAATGGCTTAAGAAACATCTTAACCTTGGATGTCCTAAGAGCAAAAACACCAAAATCAATAGTATATTCAGGGACAAGCTAAGTTAGATTTGTTCTTAAAAACTATTACTATATTAGTTTTTAAACACACTAATATATTGTTTGTTATTCAGTTGCTAGTTACTTATCAACCATGCTACTTGCTTTTAGGAGGAGTGTTAGTATCAGTTAGTTTTTCTTGGAGAACAATAAGATCGTGCATTAATCTTCTATATGCTGTTATTGGTATTTTGTGTAGGTACTAATTTGCCAAGGTTGTTGTTACCATGGAGGTCAATGGTCGTCACAATCCTACAGGAGAATATATCAATAGAGAGTGCAATGGTGTAGTTAATGTGCAGCCAAAGTCCAGTATGATATCATAATCTTGAGTAAAGCATTTGAATTTAAGCTAGTAGATCTTGAGCTCCATGATGTCTTTGTTGAATACTTCTAAACTGAACAGTTTATTCAGAATTATGACACTTGCTGAGTAAAGCATTAATCTTGTTATTGATGTTTCATGTTTCCCCTCTTATAGATTCTTGCTTAGAGATACCAACCTTGATTTTTGGGAGTTCAAGAAATGTGGTGTTATACTAAGACATCACTCTGGCCCAAGAGAGGGTAATTGGATGCACTTCCTCTGCTGTCGGACGACATCCACTAGGTGACGGAGCTCCCCACAACAACGATGTCCATGAAGGGTCCACGAGCCAGCAAATCCCGTCGGCAGGTAAGCTAGTCTATCCTCTGTTCATCTCTTCTTGTGAATCCTTGTATATGTAAACATCACTAACTGAAGGACATGTGCATGTATATATAAATCGGTAGCAATCCTTTTACAGAATCAAACTGAATTCAGTTCGGTTCAGTTAGTTTAGTTAAAAATTGTCAAATAGCTATCTAGTGATACAAAACTACAGTTCAGAATTGTCAAGTAGTTCCTTGTTTTACTAAATCAAACTGATTTCAGTTGTTAGTATGAAAGTACAGTGATGCTATCTTCTTTACTTTGCTATTAAGTAACTGTTGTCTTACTTTCTCTCATTTGTTTCAGGCCAATGTATACCCATCCACCTGATGGTTTTCTTAGTTTATCAAGCAGTCCACGAATGCCAACATTCCAGCCAATGCACTATTCGAGATGGAGGTCCTCGACGCCACCGTCTGGGGGAGGTCCACCGGCGTCTGAACTCCCAGCCTTGGTAGATACATCTAGAGAAGTGTTGGTGGTGGAATGCTAGGGAAGGTACCCACCTTTAGATGATGGTTGTGTTTGTTTGATGTTAAATGGGATGCCGTATTTCTTTCAGTTGAGATGCTGTTCCTTGACATGAGTTTATTTTACAATGGGCATGTCTATTTCTATCCAGGAATAATGCATCTAAATTTTATTTTTTAATTCCTAATTAGCTAGTAGTAGCGTGGGAGGAAAAGTGCACGCTACTACTACTTAGGATAGTAGTAGCGCTGGTTGAGATAGTAGTAGCGCGGTGCCATCCGCGCTACTAGCAGACATAGTAGTAGCGTGGGTGGCATCCGCGCTGCTGCTACTAGTTAGCTTTAGCGCGATACTAGTAGCGCAGGTACCCGCGCTGCTAGTAGCCAATTTACCCGCGCTGCTAGTAGCCTTTTCTCTAGTAGTGTTAGCACTAATAATAACATGATATATTTTCTTTTCATCAAGATAAGCATATTTAAGATTATCAGGTAATGGTTTGAGTTCAAACACGGGATCACCCTTGGGTGGAGGGGGATCCCCAAGAATTTCAACGGGAAGGTTATGTTTAAGAATAGGTTCCTATTTAAGGAACACTTCATCTATTTCCCTTCTTTCCTTCATAAACATATCATTTTCATGGTCTAGCAAATATTGTTCTAACGGATCAGTAGGAGGCACAGCAATGGAAGCAAGACCAATAATCTCATCCATACTAGGTGGTTCCCTATCACAAGGTTGTCTATGAAACTTAGCAAAATTAAGCTCATGAGACATACCATCTATGCCAACAGTGACAGTATCTTTTTCACAATCAATCTTAGCACTAGCTGTATTCAAGAAGGGTCTACCAAAAATAATGGGACAAAAATCGTCTTGTGGGGAGCCAAGAACAAGAAAATCAGCAGGGTATTTAACCTTCCCACACAAAACTTCAACATCTCTAACAATCCCAACTGGTTTAATGGTATCCCTATTAGCAAGCTTAATAGTAACATCAATGTCTTCTAATTCAATGGGTGAAATGTCGTGCATAATTTCTTTATATAAATCATAAGGTATTGCACTGTCACTAGCACCCATATCACATAAGCCATGATAACAATGATCTCCTATTTTAACAGAAATAACAGGCATGCCTACGACAGGTCTATGTATCTTAGTATCTGGTCTAGCAATATTAGCAGATTCATTACAGAAATAAATAACATGCCCATCTAAATCATCATCCAAGAGATCTTTAACCATAGCAATACTAGGTTCAACATTGATTTTCTCAGGAGGTGTATAAGTCCTAGTATTACTCTTACGAACAACAGTCGAAGTTTTAGCATGATCCCTTATCCTAACAGGAAAAGGAGGTTTCTCAACATAAGTAGTAGGAACAATAGGATCACTATAAGTGATAGTCTTTTCTTCAACCGTAATAGGTGCAACTACTTTCACTTCAACAGGAGGATTATATTTAAACCACTTCTCTTTAGGGAGATCAACATGAGTAGCAAAAGATTCACAGAAAGAAGCTACTATCTCAGAGTCAAGTCCATACTTAGTGCTAAATCCACGAAAAGCATCGGTATCCATAAAAGATTTAACACAATCGAACTTAGGTGTCATACCTGACTCCTTACCAATGTCGGAACCCCAATATTTAGAGTCGCATTTAATTCTTTCCAATAAGTCCCATTTGAAATCAATAGTCTTCACCATATAAGAACCAGCACAGGAAGTATCGAGCAGGTTTCGATTATCAAGAGAAAGCCGAGCATAAAAGTTTTGAATAATCATTTCTCAGGGGAGCTCATGATTGGGGCATGAATATAACATTGACTTAAGCCTCACCCAAGCTTGAGTGATGCTTTCTCCTTCGTGAGGCCAAAAATTATATATGTAATTATGATCACGATGAACAAGATGCATAGGGTAGAACTTCTAGTGAAATTCCAACTTCAATCGCTTATAATTCCAAGATCTTGTATCATCACATTGCCTATACCATGTCAATGCATATCCCTTCAAAGATAAAGGGAATACCTTCCTTTTGACAACATCATCGGGAATACCTGCAAGCTTAAATAATCCACAAACTTCATCCACAAAGATAAGGTGTAAATCGGGATGTAATGTTCCATCTCCTGCAAATGGATTAGGTAGCAGTTTCTCTATCATACCCGAAGGAATCTCAAAGTAAATATTTTCATAAAGTTCAGTAGGTTGGGGAGCAACTCTTTGCTCTTCTGGTCGGGGTGAAGATACCCCGAACAAGCCCCTCAAAGGATTAGTTTCCATAGTGACAAGTAACAGAAAATTTCAGCACACTATATAAATGTTTCCTTACCAAGTTCCACGCACCAAAAGCGCTACACTCCCCGGCAACGGCGCCAGAAAAGAGTCTTGATGACCCACAAGTGTAGGGGATCTATCATAGTCCTTTCGATAAGTAAGAGTGCCGAACCCAACGAGGAGCAGAAGGAAATGACAAGCGGTTTTCAGTAAGGTTTTCTCTGCAAGCACTGAAATTGTAGGTGATAGATAGTTTTGTGATAAGATAAATAGTAACGAGTAACAAGTAAATAAAGTAAACAAAGTGCAGCAAGGTGGCCCAATCCTTTATGTAGCAAAGGATAAGCCTGGACAATTTCTAATAATGATGAAGGAGCTCCCGAGGACACATGGGAATTATCGTCAAGCTAGTTTTCATCACGTTCATATGATTCGCGTTCGGTACTTTGATAATTTAGTATGTGGGTGGACCGGTGCTTGGGTACTGCCCTTACTTGGACAAGCATCCCACTTATGATTAACCCCTATTGCAAGCATCCGCAACTAAAAAAGAAGTAATAAGGTAAACCTAACCATTTCATTAAACATATGGATCCAAATCAGCCCCTAACGAAGCAATGCATAAACTAGGGTTTAAGCTTCTGCCACTCTAGCAACCCATCATCTACTTATTACTTCCCTATGCCTTACTCTAGGCCCAAATAATGGTGAAGTGTCATGTAGTCGATGTTCACATAACACCACTAGAGGAAAAGACAACATACATCTCATCAAAATATCGAACGAATACCAAATTCACATGACTACTAATAGCAAGACTTCACCCATGTCCTCAGGAACAAACGTAACTACTCACAAATCATATTCATGTTCATAATCAGAGGAGTAATAATATGCATTAAGGAGCTAAACATATGATCTTCCACCAAGTAAACCAATTAGCATCAACTACAAGGAGTAATCAACACTACTAGCAACCCACAGGTACCAATTTGTGGTTTTGATACAAGATTGGATACAAGAGATGAACTAGGGTTTTGAGAGGAGATGGTGCTGGTGAAGATGTTGATGGAGATTGACCCCCTCTCTATGAGAGGATCGTTGGTGATGATGTTGGTTATGATTTCTCCCTCCCGGAGGGAAGTGTCCCTGGCAGAACAGCTCCGCCAGAGCCCTAGATTGGTTCCGCCAAGGTTCCGCCTCGTGGCGGTGGAGTTTCGTCCTGTAAGCTTGCCCACGATATTTTCGAGGGTAAAAGCTCTCATATAGCAGAAGATGGACACCGGGGGCCCACCAGGGGGCCCAGGAGACAGGGGGCGCGCCTAGTAGGGGGGGCGCCCCCCACTCTCCTGGCCAAAGTGTGGGCCCCCTGGTGTATTTCTTTTGCCCAATAATTCTTATTAATTCCAAAAACATGTTTCGTGGAGTTTTAGGATTTTTGGAGCAGTGCAGAATATGTTTCCAATGTTTGCTCCTTTTCCAGCCAGAATTCCAACTGCCGGCATTCCCCCTCTTCATGGTAAACCTTGTAAAATAAGAGAGAATAGCCATAAGTATTGAGATATAATGTGTAATAACAGCCCATAATGCAATAAATATTGATATAAAAGCATGATGCAAAATGAACGTATCAACCACGTGGTGGTCGGTCAACCGCATTGTACCTTGGTAGGATGGGTTCCAGCGCCCACTACTAGAAAAAGGGCTATAGAAGGGATTGACACTAATGGCGCACCAGACAAGTGGTGCTCCATTAGTATATACTAATGGCGCACCACCTTCTGATACGCCATTAGTGTTGAAACTACTAATGGCGCACCCGGCCCAAGGTGCGCCATTAGTATCAAATTTTTTTTTGAACTAGTGCGCCTGTCCAAACATACTAATGGCGCATCCAGACGAAGTGCGCCATTACTAGTTGTAACTAGTAATGGCGCACCTGTCAGAAAGTGCGCCACTAATGTTGGTTTTTTTATTATATTTTTATTCCTTTTTTTGCAAAACTACTAATTGCGCACTGCTCCACCGTGCGCCATTACTAGTTTAAACTAGTAATGGCGCACCGTGGGACAGTGCGCCATTAGTATGTTTTTTTTTGCAAAACTACTAATGGCGCACCACCAGAGGATGCGCCATTAGTAACCTGGATTACTAATGGCGCATTTATGGTTGGTGCGCCATTAGTAAGTGGGCAGCAACAAGATATTTTGGACAGCCTCTCCTCCCACACTCACTTTCTCCCCACTTCATTCTCTCCACCGCCTCCTCCTTGTCTCGGGTGCCTCCTCTTTTTCACCTCATTTCCACCATAGATTCATTCAAATTAAGTGGTTAAATTACCTTGTTTTGATAGGTAAGTAAGGGGGGAAGCTATATTTATGTTGTTCTCCCTACAACAATGTGCACATGCACTTTTTATGGCCTAGCTAGATCTATGTATGTTCGTGGTGTTGCATATGTTTGTGGTGTTGCATATGTGTTTGTGTTTGGAGGTGTACCGGTATTTGAAATGCGATAGTTGCCAATATTTTGCCGGAATGTTGATTCATTTCCGTTTCGGCGAGAATTTTGGTATTAAGCATTCTTTTTGGTCCTATTTTTAGGGAAAGTCATGCCAAATTTTTTCTTGGTTCTAAAATATCGTTTTGCTCTACCCCGCAGGCAACCATGGTCCGCACGATGACCGAAGGCATCGTGAATAGGTTTTTGAGGTCCGCGAAGGCCGAGATGCTTCAAAAGAACGAGACGGAGATAAGATGTCCGTGTCGAAGATGCAAGCTGAAGAGCCTTATTGCGGACCCGGATTCCGGGCAGGTGTGGGACCACCTGCTCTTGCATGGTTTCATGGATGGCTATCGGTGGCAAGGTGATGAAGATGACTACGAAGTCGTCCATGGGGGCCGGGCAAGAAATGAGGAAGGGCAGCGAGACAACCACCGCGGCTCGGGCGGGCGAGAAGACGAAGAATCCCCAGGAGATGATCACGAGGGTGATGCTGTACACAGTCATCATGTAGAAGATGCAGGACATGATGATGATGCCGGCGGAGCAGATGACGCTGGACCATCGATGGGCTGGGTGCAGGACCCTCATATTCAAGAGCTGCTTCTCAAGCAGACGGATAACGCAAGAGCTGCCGCCCGAGAGAAAGCCAAGATGGATCAACTTGAGTTAGACGCGGTTACTCCATTGTATGAAGGATGCAGTCCCGAGGATACCCGCTTGAAAGTAACGCTCATGGCTCTGGAGATGAAGGTAAAACACAAAATGACCGACGCATGCTTCGACGAGAACATGTCATTCTGGCACGAACGTCTTCCCAAGGGGAACAAGTGCCCGACCAGTTTGGAGGAGGCAAAGAAAATCGTGTGACCTCTGGATTTACCGCACGTGAAATACCATGTGTGCATGAACAATTGTATCATTTATCGGGACGAGCACGCGGAGTCTACCATATGTCCGGTGTGCGGTGTCACTCGATACAAGAAGAGGAAGAAAGCTCCTCGAAAAGTGGTGTGGTACTTTCCGATCACTCCTCGTCTGCAGCGGTATTTCGCAGACCCTAAGGTAGCAAAGCTCCTGCATTGGCACGCGGATAGGGAGGAGAAGAAGCGAGAAGATGACGCAAATGAGCCGGAGATAGGTAAAAAAGACAAGATGCTGAGTCACCCTAAGGATGCGAGCCAGTGGCAAGCGTTGAACTTCGAATACCCAGAATTTGGGAATGATCCAAGGAACATCGTGCTGGGCGTGAGCACCGATGGAGTCAATCCATTTGGCAGCCAGAGAAGCACACATAGCACCTGGCCTGTGTTTGCGTGGATGTACAACCTTCCCCCCTGGTTGTGCATGAAGAGGAAGTACATTCACATGAGTATGCTAATTGAAGGGCCGAAACAACCAGGGAACGACATCAATCTGTATCTAGGGCTGCTGAAAGAGGAGCTTGACACGCTGTGGAAAATGCCAGCCAATACGTGGGACGCCGCAGAGAAAGAATATTTCCCTATGAGAGCCGCACTGCTCACGACGGTGCACGACTATCTCGGTTACGGATATCTTGCGGGGCAGGTAGTCCATGGATTTTCTGGATGCGTAAGGTGCATGGATGACACAATGTATCGCCAACTAGATAGAGATCCCGGGTCTTCGAAAACCGTGTTCATGGGACATCAAAGGTGGCTTCGCGACGATGACCCGTGGAGGAAACGCAAGGATCTGTTCGATGGTGAAACCGAACCCCGAAAACGCCCGTGTACGAGGAGCGGCGAGGAAATAGACAAGCTGTTGAAAAATTGGAAAGATTGCCCACTGCCGAGAAAGAAGCAAAAGGCGCCAGAGCCGGGAAAGAAGCGAAAGGCGCCAGAGCCGCTGCTGAAGGTATGGAAAACGAGGTCTATTTTCTGGGACTTGCCATACTGGAAGATCCACCGTGTGCCTCACAGCCTTGATGTCATGCATATCACGAAGAACGTGTGCGAGAGTCTGCTTGGTACCCTGCTCAACATGCCAGAGAGGACCAAAGATGGGCCGAAAGCAAGGGCAGACTTCAAATCAATGGGCATCAGGCAGGAGCTTCATGCTAATGATGATGATGATGATGATGATGATGATGATGATGATGATGATGATGATGATGAGGCGAAGCAGGACACAGAAAGTCGTCGCAAAGGCAAAAAGGCCAAGAAGACCGGAAATGACTACCCTCCCGCGTGCTTCACTCTAAGTCAGGAGGAGATCGAGCAGTTTTTCACCTGCCTCCTAGGAGTAAAACTTCCTTACGGTTACGCGGGGAAGATAAGCAGATACCTAGACCCAGTGAAGCAGAAGTTCAGTGGGATGAAGTCTCACGACTGTCACATGCTGATGACGCAGATACTTCCAGTTGCAATCTGTGGGATCATGGAGGCGCACGTCCGTGAAACGCTATTTGGCCTATGCAACTTTTTCGACGTCATCTCTCGGAAGTCGATTGGCGTGAGGCAACTCAGAAGGCTACAGGAAGAGATCGTGGTGATACTATGCGAGCTTGAGATGTACTTCCCGCCCGCATTCTTCGACGTTATGGTGCATCTGCTGGTCCATATAGTGGAGGATATCATCCAACTCGGGCCGACGTTCCTGCACAACATGATGCCGTTCGAAAGGATGAATGGTGTCATCAAAGGATACGTTTGCAACATGTCACGTCTAGAGGGAAGTATAGCCAGGGGATTTCTGACCGAAGAGTGCATCTCCTACTGCACAAATTATCTAGGCATCGAGAACCCCGTTGGTCTGCCCGTCAACAGGCACCTCGGCAGGCTCACTGGATGGGGTCACTGTGAGGGTCGCCGCAAAATGCATGTCGACTTAGAGGGTCGACTAGCCGACTTTGAAAGAGCAAACCTAGTCGCGCTACAACACATAGACGTGGTCGATCCTTGGGTGGTAGAGCACAAAACCTTTATTAAGAAGACGTACAATGACCGGGGCCAACAAAGGACGGACGGAGATATAATCAAAGAGCACAACTCATGTTTCACGCGTTGGTTCAAGCAGAAGCTTCTGTCGTACCCTTTACATGAGGATTCTTCCGCGGAAGAACAACTCATATCCGCCTTGTCACAGGGCGCCGAGCACAACCTGATGACCTATGAGGCGTACGATATCAACGGCTACACATTCTACACCGAGGCCAAGGACATGAAGAGCGATGGTTATCAGAACTCCGGGGTAACGATGGAATCCTACACCGGTAACAACAAGGACAGATACTACGGAAGGATCGAGGAGATCTGGGAGCTGAGCTATGCTGGAGAGAAGGTCCGGATGTTCCGTGTCAGATGGGCGAAGAGCGTCCTAAAAGAAGACCGGTATTTCACCACCATGGTTATACCCGAAGCCAAATCCAAGACCGCGGGCGCAAACGTCACCGCGAAAAATGAGCCATGGGTACTGGCTTCCCAAGTTGACCAATGCTTCTTCATTACCGACCCGTCAAAGCCCAGTCGTGTTGTCATGAGGAGAGGCAAAAGGAAGATCATCGGAATGGATGGAGTAGCCAATGAGCAAGACTTCGACAAGTACGGCAACCCGAGGATCGAACATGACGACGATGATGAAGTAGCAGCATACACCACAAGAAGAAGCAGGACCACCCTACCTAAAGGACGTCCGTTCCACAGAAGAACTCCATTTGCGAAAAAGAAGGGCAAGAAGATTGTGAACAGATAGCTAGCTAAGATCGATTGTATTTAAATCGTAGCCTTCATTTCTCGATTGTATTTCATGGGCACTTTTTGAACTATCATGAATATTTTTAAATTTCATGGACACTCGATCTCGACCCCCCTCCATCTCGATCGCTATCCCACCTCGCCAGATCCGGTCCCCCTCGCCGCCGAGCACCCCCCGGTCCACCGGCCGCCGCCGCCGACCCCCCGCACCCTCGATTCCCCTACTCAACCGCCGCCGCTGACCCCCCGCACCCCTCCCCTACTCAACCGCCGCCGCCGACCCCCCGCACCCCGCACACCCTCCCCCGCTCCACCGGCATTACTATTTGATGATATTTTTTAAAAAATTATTACTGTCTTATTAAAAAAATATTATTGTTATGATTTAAACAAGTTTGAACATATTTAAACACAAATAAGTATCAAACAGTATTTTAAATGCATAAAAAAATTGTGGAGACTGGGAATCGAACCCAGGACCTCCTGGTGTGAGAACTGGCTGCTGCCCAGTCGAGCTAGTAGAGGGAACTTGGTGTGGATCAGGTCAGGTGGGAGATAACCTGTTGGCTCGAGCAGAAATAAAAAAAATACTAATGGCGCACCAGGGCGAGGTGCGCCATTAGTATGGATGTACTTATGGCGCACCGAGGGGTGGTGCGCCATTAGTATTGTGCCCCCATCCATATTTCCTCCCCGGCCCTCGATCCCCTTCTCGCCCTCGCCCTCGATCCCCTTCCCCTCTCCTCTCCCGACGCCGCTGCCCCGCCGCCTCGATGCCGCCCCGACACTGCGTCGCCGCCCCGTCGTCTCCGCCCCGACGCCGCGACGCCCGGACGCCGCGACGCCGCCCTCTCCTCTCCCAACGCCGCTACCCAGCCGCTTTCCCCGCGGAGAAGGAGGAGGAAGAGGGGGTGCTCACCGTTGACCTCGCTCAGCCAACTCGCCATCGCCACGCCACCCTTGTCGCCGGTGGCCCGGACGCCGCCCCGTCCACACCATCGTCGCCGGAGCACCACACCACCACCCGGACCTCGTCGCCCCGTCCACACCACCGCCCCCGTGAGCTCCCCCTCCTCCTCTCCCCCATGTGCAAATTTCGTTAAATCAGTGATGTGTATGTGTGCTGTCAGTTATGTGCATGTGCTTATTTTAATCCAGTGAAATATGGCACTGAACTGTAGCTAGCTAAACGGTATTTTCCATGTTGTGATGGAGGCCTTTTTTGCCTTGTCCACCCGAGAGGCCCTTGAGTTTGCTGGAATGTCGATTAACTTCCGTTCTAGCAAATTCGGGTACTCCATATGTCCTATTTTCAGCAAAGGTCATGCTGAAATTTTCCATGAATTTTAGCATGACTTTGCTAAAAATAGGACATATGGGGTACTTGTGACTAATGATGAAAGCTTAGGCTTTTAGGGTGCCTCGGCGTCGAAAAACCCTCAATGATAAAAGCTTAGCTTTTAGGATGCCTCGGTGTCGACAAAGCCTAAACAATAACCAACTTTTTGGCCAAACTTTGTTCCTATTTAGAGAGAAACATGGCCAACAACGACGAGGCCGGGGGTTCGGGCGGCAAGGCATTCTGGGAGCTGTCCCAGGAGATGGAGGACCAACCTCAGTTGTATGAGGATGCCGCCTTCCCCACCGATCCTGAGACCACTGATGGTACCGCCGAGGATGACCCCACTGATGCCACCACTGATGGTGTCGCCGAGGATGCCACCACTGATGATGGCGGCGCACACACAGATGGCAGCCAACCGAAGAGGCAACGGAAGGACCGGCGCCCGATCGTGCTCCTCACCCTCAAGGAGGAAGTTACTGAAGTGGACTCCAATGGGAATCCAACGGCGCCTGAACGAATAGTCAAGGGGTACTCGCTTCAGCTCGGGTGCATTCTCCGGAGCACCGTCTCGATCAACACCGAGAACCTGAGGCATCCTGACCGAGGGAATTTGCGCAACCTCCTCTTCACGAAGCTGCACGAACGATACAAGTTCCCCGCTGAATTTGCAAACACAAGCCTCAAAGGGAATAAAGTGAACAATGCTGCCCTCACGAAAGATGAGCAAGGCCCTATCTACTTGGAAAAGCAATTTGAAGAGAATGATCGAGAAAGGTGAGAGTTATGAGAAGATCAAGGAGAAAAATCCTTCGATCACCGAAGATGACTACAACGACTTCAAGATCAATTGCTCGAGCACCGCAAACTCCCAATCAAGTGAGTGGGGGAAACAAATGCGGGAGCTGAACATAGGGGAACACACACTCGGTCCCGGCGGTTACAGAGTGGCGGAGCCTATAAGGGACAAGGAGGAGGAGGACCGTGCCGAGCAAGGCCTACCTCCCCTCTTCGATAAATACGGTGACAAACAGACCAGGAACTTTGTCAGGGCCCGGTACAAGAAGGACCCGAAAACAAAGGAGCTTACCACGGACCGAAGACCAGGAAGCTTGATCTTGTTCTGGTAAGGAATACACCCCCGGGTAATTAGCTCCATATGGTTGCATTCTAATTAATGAAGCCAAATTTCTAAATGGTTCACATTCCTTCCGCAGGCGACTGAAAGCAGTAGCACGGGGTCGACTAAGAGCAACCCTTGGGACACCACTCTAAATAGGGCGTTGAATGTAATGAAGAACAAGGATAAGCTCAGTAAGCCGACATCAGCTGGTCGTGTGGCCGGCAAAGGCTTGTCGACAAAATGGGGGTCATACTATACCGCTGGTGTGCGGAAGGAGAAAAAGACCAGCTCGGAAAGCCAGGCGCGAGAGGTTCAAGAACTCAAGGCACAGGTGGCGCGGGTTCCGGAGATTGTCCAAGAGCAAGTGGAACAACGACTCGGAGCGACGATCACCGCCATTGTGCCTACCTTGATCTCGGGGTTGAGTGCGTGGATTGCGGGCGGCCAACAGGAGCCGCCCTGGATTCCTAGCTTCACGGCCAGCAACTCGCATAATGCGATGGCGGGGCCATTGGTGCCTCCGGCGGAGGCGACATTGGTGTCTCCGACGCCGGCACGGGAGCTTAATGCACCTGGGTGTACGCCGGCCAGCACCTCTGCAGCAAGCGGCCCCTCCGTCAACTGCACGCCCGCCGTTGGCGGTGCCTCGACATTAGCCGAGCTCGACGCCATCATCACGGTAACTAATTAAGCCTCTCTCGGCCGAGGACTTCATCTCCTTGCCTTTGACTGGGCATCCCTGACGCCCTACATGTTTTCGCAGGGCGCCGCCGACGTTTCGTGCACTCTCCTCCACTTCGTGAACAACGAGTTGGTCGATGTCGCCAAGGGCAAAATCGTTCAACCGGGCAACACCTTGTTCCACGGTACCCAGATGCCACCCAACTTGTTTAGGGTTCAACTGGTTCGGGTGCTGCCAGGCTGCGATGAGTTGTTACCTCCGATTCGACCCGTCGGGGCCGACGATGATGACGTGATGACCCTCAGCGCCTGCCTAAGCTGGCCCCTGCTTTGGCCGAAGAGCCAGATTCGTTTGGGGGCGGGGGACACCACCCCAAAGACAACACCGCTAGTCGTGCAGGCGCCAAGTCGGCCCCATGGCAAGACCGCCGCAACAGTGCCGGACATCCCTATGCCACTGGATCCAAACATGCATATGGCACAGGATCAGAACGACGATGACGACGATACATTTGGCAACGTCGATCAGTACTTTGCCGATCATGGGTACGATGGCGACTTCATGGGGCCTCCTTCTCAAGAACCCAACCCAACAAAAGACGTGTGCGATCTAGCTGGTACCACGGAGAAGCCAAGTTGCAACAGGCGCCATCTGGCGTTCAGCTCTCAGGAGACGCCTCTAGCTGCCGACTTCACCGAGCCTCAGATAGGCGAGGTGCGAAATATTATCAGGCCCAACACACTCAAGAAGGCAGTCTGTGAGCAGAACTCGGTCCCATTACAGGAGAAGAAGAAGGCACGCAAAAGAAAGACTAAGAAGGGTGCGAGCCAGCCGACACCGAGTACGATCCGTGCTCAGGACGGGCCACCTTCACCTAAGGTTATCTCGAGGAGGGTGCATGTGGCGGATAGGGCGATGCTACCGACAAATATGCTCAATGCTGCAACCAGTGCTATGCGGAGTCTACATGACAGTGTTCTTTCTTTGGAGAAGCGGCGTCTCAGAGAGAAGGATGTGGCATACCCGGTTTTCGCGGCCAAGGTGCCAGAGGGCAAGGGCTTTGTGGATAACTCCATCGGGCGTATGATCGTCCTGCGGTTTGATGACATCCACACTATGTTGAACCTTCATCCGCTGCACTACACCTTCGTTCGGCTATTTTCGCTGAGTATGGAGATGCGGATCATTCGCGACAAGACCCCGGACATCGTGATAGTCGACCCCTTCTACATGCGTGCCAAGATCTTGGGCAGCGCTGGGGACCAGCAAGTCGCGAGTTCTTACCTCGAAGGCGTCATTCTGGCAAACCAAGATAAGGATAACTTCCTCGTGCCTTACTTTCCCGAGTAAGTCCTCCCCTCAACCGGCCCGTAACATATGAATTCTTAGATTTCGATCATTTTTCTTTTAACATTCCGTGTTTTATGCAGTGACACACATTGCACGCTCATCCTCCTAAGCCCCAAATATTCCATGGCCACGTATTTTGACCCGGACCGTCAGTCGAACGTAGACTACACAAATGTCAAGAAGGTTCTTGATGATGTTCTCCCCGGCTACGCCAAATCTGGAGGCACCTTCACCAAGCCTATTCGTAAGTACGGCAAGCACGTCTTCTCCCACAATACGATGTTCTGCTGCGTCAAGCAGCCGCCTGGCGGTCAGAAGGGTGGCTACTACGCCATCCATCACATGCAGGCGATCGTACGGGACCATCATCAACTTCTGCTACCGAGTAAACTCAAAGATTGGGCAAAGAGCGTGTCGGCAATCCAGGACGCGGACCTCCGACAAGAATTCTTTCGCATCCAGTCGGAGTTTGCGGAAATCATCCATCAAGATGTCCTTCGTACCTCGGGGCAGTTCTACATCAACAATCAACTGTCCAACAGTGACATCGACACAATGCTACAAATGCAGGCTGACAACGACCATTATTTCATGACTCCCACGATAGACGGCGGCTTCATCCACGCTCCGGTCCCTTGAGTCGAGTCGAAAGCAGTGATGCTATGTCTAGTTCTAAAACATCGATTGGCTCATGTTGTAATTAAACTTTAATGAACTTGTAGTATGTCTCTTTGGTTTCGAGAGTCGTTCAACTTAGATGTAATTGATGCTATTAATGTCTTGCTTTTCTCTTCCGATCGTTCTGTTGCATACTTATATATTGCTTATGTATTGTCTGTGAATTGGTACTAACGTTTCGTTTGGCTAGTGCATAGCGATGCCGATGTATGTCGTGTACAAGGGTAAGGTTCCTGGAGTCTACGACGACTGGGAGGAGTGTTGGAGACAGGTTCACCGATTCAGCGGTAACAGTTACAAAGGGTACACCACTAGGGCTGAGGCCGAATCTAGATACGCCCGCTATCTAGCGGGAGAGGGGAGGGAGCGTTGGAGGAACCAGATGAAGACGAGTTTCATCGTGATGATGCTCATCGTGATGACCGCAGCTCTCTTCTATGTGATGGTAGTTTAGATGATCGATATCGACTTGTAATGTGAAGACAAACTCGCTACTTGCGGTCTCGAGACTTGTAATATAATGTTCTATCTTTGTTCGGTCTTTTCAATTCGGAGACTAATATGATGAATTGTATTCAAAGACTAATCTTCTATTGTATTTGATGAATCTGTTGTTGATGTGTGCTGTCTATATTTTGTCCAATTATACATTTTGTAACCTGTGCAAAAAACAGAAAATAAAAAATAAAAAAAACTAATATTCATACTAATGGCGCTTCACATCAAAGTGCGCCATTAGTATCACAAAGTATACTAATGGCGCATCACTAAACAGTGCGCCATTAGTATGCCGAGGTTACTAATGGCGTATCTTGTTGCCGTGCGCCATTAGTATGCCAGAGCACCTGGGTATACATGGCCCCTGGGAGGCATACTAATGGCGCACTTATGTATACACTAATGGCGCATCAGAGGTGCACCATTAGTATACCAGATACTAATGGCGCGCCAGTGGTGCGCCATTAGTAAAATATACTAATGGCGTGGCACTAATGGCGCACCACTAATGCGCCATTAATGGCCTAATGAGGTGCGCCATTAGTAGGCCTTTTCCTAGTAGTGGCCTCGTCATCGAACTGTGGTAACAGTTGCGCTTCGGGTAGCTTTTGGTCGGGCGCTCGAGGCCATATTCCTCGGCTGCCAGGACATCAGTACATCTTTCATTGAGCAGATCTTGATCAGCTTGAAGCTGATGCTGCTTCCTTTCCTGGCTTCTTGAAGTGGCAATTAGCTGACGCTTAAAGCGTTCCTGTTTGGTGGGCTCCTCAGGCACGATGAAATCTTTGTCGCCGAGGCTCACCTCGTCCTCGGAGAGTGGAAAGTAGTTTCTATCCTCCGAGTCTTCATTCATGGCCTGTTTGCTAGGGCTGACTCGCCCACCCTCCCGTTCCTCCTGCCCGGAGGTTGGCTCAAAGGGGTCTTCATTGTTTTCGGCATTGTCCGGAGTGTTATTTTCTCCTGTGACGGTATTGCTGTTTTTTACTATGGCATGGCTTAGAGCGGCGACGCTGACGTTGGCGCTTTGGCTGTATCTCAGTAGGTTTATCCTCGACTGGATTTTCATTATCGCCATTGTTTTCTTTGGGTGTATCCACCATGTATATGTCGTATGAGGAGGTGGTTGTCCAATGCCCTGTAGGTGGTGGTTCCTGCTCATATCCCGCATCATCGTCCATACCGTCGATGTCTTCGGAGTCATAGTCGAGCATGTCGGCTAAGTCATTGACAGTGGCTATAAAGTGGGTGGTGGGTGGGACACAAAGTTCCTCGTCGTCCGCTTCCCATTCGAGCCGGACATAGTTCGGCCAAGAGTTCCCCGACAAGGAGAGGGATTTTATTGAGCTTAACACGTCGCCAAAAGGCGAGTGCTGGAAGATATCCGCAGAGCTGAACTCCAAGACCGGCGCCCAATCAGGATCGATGGAAGCAGGTGCACATGGTCCGGAACCCATTGACAGAGATGAGTCCGAGGTTCCGGTGATACAAGCCTAGCTCGATGTTGGGTTCTGTGTGCGACACGAGCGCCACTGACTCTGCGGCCTCCATGGCGGGGTTTAGCTCCCCGTCTTCGGACGATGCAGTCCACTCCGGCTCTAGGGCCAGGGCAGTCGCAGGTGCTATCTCCTGCATGTGGCCTGATGAAAGATCTAGGTCATGTTCATCATGGTGGCCAGGGGCAGCCGTCATGGGCTCAAACCCGTCGAAGATCAAGTCTCCGCGGATGTCAGCCACGAAATTCAGGCTTCCAAATCTGACCTGATGGCTAGGGGCGTAGCTATCGATCGGCTCCAGATGGCCAAGCGAGTTGGCACGCAGTGTGAAGCCGCCGAATACGAAGATCTGTATGGGGAGGAAGATCTCTCCCTGGAGTGTGTTGTTGTAGATGATTGATGGAGCCATCAAGCCTTCTAGTGACGATGCAACATAACTCTCAATGAAAGCACCAATGTCGCTGTCAAAACCGGCGGATCTCGGGTAGGGGTCCCGAACTGTGCGCCTAAGGCTAATTGTAACAGGAGGCGGGGGACACAATGTTTACCCAGGTTCGGGCCCTCTGTATGGAGGTAATACCCTACTTCCTGCTTAATTGATCTGGATGAATATGAGTATTTCAAGAGTTGATCTACCACGAGATCGTAATGGTTAAACCCTATAAGTCTAGCCTATGAGGTTATGATTGTTATGGCTAAACCCTAGAAGTCTAAACCCTCTGTTTTATATAGACACCGGGGGGACTAGGGTTGTACAAAGTCGGTTACAGAGAAATGAATCTACATATACGAATCGCCAAGCTTGCCTTCCACGCAAAGGAGAGTCCCATTCGGACACGGGACAAAGTCTTCTATCTTGTATCTTCATAGTCCAATAGTCCGGCCAAAGTATATAATCCAGCTGTCCGACGACCCCTTAGTCCAGGACTCCCTCACTTCACTTATATCTTTTGAGATAGGCAACATTGCTCTAGTACTTCACTTATACCTTTTTTAGAGCATGGTCGTGGCTTTATCCTGTGGAAATTAATGAACTCTCATTCTTCACTTATATTATCCTGTAGAACAACATGGTAATTTGCTTTGGTTATAAAATTAGTCCTAATATGATGGGCATCCAAGGGGGATATGATAAAAAAATTCATAAAAAGTGCATTGGATACTATGAGAAGATTGATTCTATATGATTGTTTTGAGATATGAAGATAGTGATATTAGAGTCATGCTAGTGGAGTAATCGTGAATTTGAGAAATACTTGTGTTGAGGTTTGTGAGTCCTGTAGCATGCCTGTATGGTGAACCGTTGTGTAACAAATTTGGAGCATGAAGTATCTCTTTGATTGTCATTCTTCGTGTGGAGGTCGGGATCGTGTGATGGTTAACTCCTACCAACCCTTCCCCTAGGAGCAATCGCGTAGTGCTTGGTTTTGGTGACTTATAGATTTTTGCAATAAGTATGTGAGTTCTTTATGACTAATGTTGAGTCCATGGATTATACACACTCTCACCCTTCCACCATTGCTAGCCTCTCTTGTGCCATGCAACTTTCACCGGTACCATACACCCACCATATACCTTTCTCAAAACAGCCACCATACCTACCTATTATGGCATTTCCATAGCCATTCCGAGATATATTGGCATGCAACTTTCCACCGTTCTGTTTACTATGGCATGTTTCATCATTGTCATATTGCTTTGCATGATCATGTAGTTGACATCGTATTTGTGGCAAAGCCACCTTTCATAATTCTTTCATACATGTCACTCTTGATCCATTGCACATCCCGATACACCGCCGGAGGCATTCACATAGAGTCATATTTTGTTCTAAGCATTGAGTTGTAATTTTGCAAGTTGTAAGTAAATAGAAGTGTGATGATCATCAATATTAGAGCATTGTCCCATGTGAGGAAATAAAAATAAAAGAGGCCAAAGAAGCCCAAACAAATAAATAAAAAAGAGGCCAAAGAAGCCCAAATAAAAAATGAGAGAAAAAGAGAGAAGGGGCAATGTTACTATCCTTTTTCCACACTTGTACTTCAAAATAGCACCATGATCTTCATGATAGAGAGTCTCTTATTTTTTCACCTTCATATACTGGTGGGGATTTCTCATTATAGAACCTGGCTTGTATATTCCAATGATGGGCTTCCTCAAATGCCCTAGGTCTTCATGAGCAAGCAAGTTGGATGCACACCCACTTAGTTTCTTTTTTTAAGCTTTCATACACTTATAGCTCTAGTGCATCCATTGCATGGCAATCCCTACTCACTCAAATTAATATCTATTGATGTTCATCTCCATAGCCCATTGATAAGCCTAGTTGACGTGAGACTATCTCCTTCTTTTTGTCCTCTTCACAACCACCTTGCGTGAAAGTTGAAAAAGTTTGAGAATACTAAAGTATGAAACAATTGCTTGGCTGAAACCGGGGTTGTGCATGATTTGAATATTTTGTGTGACAAAGATGGAGCATATCCAGACTATATGATTTTGTAGGGATAAGATTTCTTTGGCCATGTTATTTTGGGAAGACATAATTGCTTTGTTAGTATGCTTGAAGTATTATTGTTTTTATGTCAATATTAAACTTCTGTTTTGAATCTTTCGGATCTGAATATTCATGCCACAATAAAAAAATTACATGGATAAATATGTTAGGTAGCATTCCACATCAAAATTTCCGTTTTTGTCATTTACCTACTCGAGGACGAGCACAAATTAAGGTCGGGGGTGCTTGATACGTCTCCAACGTATCCATAATTTTTGATTGTTCCATGCTATTATATTATCTATTTTGGATGTTTAATAGGCATTAATATGCTATTTCATATTATTTTTCGTACTAACCTATTAACCGAGAGCCCAGTGCCAGTTTCTGTTTTTTCTGCCTATTTTAGTGTTCCGCAGAAAAGGAATACCAAACGGAATGAAACTTTCGAGATGATCTTTCTTGGACCAGAAGGAAACTAGAAGACTTGGAGATGAAGTCGGAGACGCAACAAGGCGACCACGAGGCAGGAGGGCGCCCTGGGGGGAGGGGGGTAGGGCGCGCCCCCTACCTCGTGGGCCTCTCGTGGGTCTCCTAACCTACCTCCTTCGCCTACATATACTCTTATACCCTGAAAACATCCAGAGGAGCCACGAAACCACTTTTCCACAGCCGCAACCTTTTGTACTCGTGAGATCCCATCTAGGGACCTTTTTCGGCGTCCTGCCGGAGGGGGATTCGATCACGGAGGGCTTCTACATCAACATCATTGCCTCTCCGATGAAGCGTGAGTAGTTTACCACAGACCTTCGGGTCCATAGCTAGTATCCAGATGGATTCTTCTCTCTCTTTGATTCTCAATACCATTTTCTCCTCGATGTTCTTGGAGATCTATTTGATGTAATATTCTTATGCGGTGTGTTTGCCGAGATCCGATGAATTGTGGATTTATGATCAGATTACCTATGAATATTATTTGGTTCTTATCTGAATTCTTATATGCATGATTTCATATCTTTGCAAGTCGCTTCGAATTATCGGTTTAGTTTGGCCTACTAGATTGATCTTTCTTGCAATGGGAGAAGTGCTTAGCTTTGGGTTCAACCTTGCGGTGTCCTTTCCCAGTGACAGTAGGGGCAGCAGGCACGTATTGTATTGTTGCCATCGAGGATAAAAAGATGGGTTTTTCATCATATTGCTTGAGTTAATTCCCCTACATCATGTCATCTTACTTAATGTGTTACTCTGTTCTTTATGAACTTAATACTCTAGATGCAGGCAGGGAGTCGGTCGATGTGTGGAGTAATAGTAGTAGATGCGGAATCGTTTCGGTCTACTTGACATGGACGTGATGCCTATGTTCATGATCATTGCCTTAGATATCATCATAATTATGCGCTCTTCTATCAATTGCTCGGCAATAATTTATTCATCCACCGTAATATTTGCTATCTTGAGAGAAGCCACTAGTGAAACCTATGCCCCCGGGTGTTTTTTCCATTATATTGAATCTATTAATTTCCCATCAACTTGCCAATTTCTGTCGCCATTCCTTTAAATTGCAATCTTTACTTTCCAATCTATAAACCAAAAATACCAAAAATATTTACTTTACCGTTTATCTATCTCTATCAAATCTCACTTTTGCAAGTAACCGTGAAGGGATTGACAACCCCTTTATCGCGTTGGGTGCAAGTTGTTGATTGTTTGTGCAGGTATTTGGTGACTTGTGCGTTGTCTCCTACTGGATTGATACCTTGGTTCTCAAATTGAGGGAAATACTTATGCTACTTTGCTGCATCACCCTTTCCTCTTCAAGGGAAAAACAACGTGAGCTAGCATCAAACCAAACCAATAAATTTGGAGAATAAATACGAAGCTATATTAATCATGCATAAAAGAGTTCAGAGAAAACCCAAATAATATTCATGGATAGATCTTATCATCAACTCACAATTCGTTGGATCCCAACAAACACATCGCAAAAAAGAATAACATTGGATAGGACTGCAAGAACATCAACGAGAACATTGTATTGAAGAACATTAAGAGAGAAGAAACCATCTAGCTACTAAATATGGACCCATAGGTGTGTGGTAAACTACTCACGCATCATCGGAGGGGCAGCAAGGATGATGAAGAACCCCTCCGTGATCGTTTCCCCATCCAACAGAGTGCCAGAAAGGGTCCCTAGATGAATCTCTCGAGAACAGAAGCTTGCGGCGGTGGAAAAGTATTTCCTGGACTCCCTGGTAGGTTTTCAGATTTTGGGGAATTTGTAGAGGCGGACTTAGGTAAAACGGAGGCTTGTGGGCCTCACTACCCACCATGTCGCACCCTGGTGCCTAGTGGGCCACTCCTTCGTCTTCTTATTCTTTCCCGAAGCTTCCAGGGTCTCTTATTGCCATAAATAATCTCCAAAAAGTTTCGTGGCATTTGCACTTCGTTTAGTACTAATATTCTGCAAAGTCAGAAACAAGCAAAAAATATCAACTGTCACTAGGCATTAAGTTAGTAGGTTAGTCCCCAAAATTGATATAAAGATGCTTGTAAATGTATATAAAATATCCAAGATTGATACTATAATAGCATGGAACAATAAAAAATTATAGATACGTTGGAGATGTATCAAGCACCCCAAATCTTAATTCCTGCTCGTCCTCGAGTAGGTAAATGATAAAAACAGAATTTTTGATGTGGAATGCTACCTATCATATTCATCATATAATCTTTTCGTTTATAGCATGGACATTGATACGTCTCCATCATATCTACTTTTCCAAACACTTTTGCCTTTGTTTTGGACTCTAACTTGCATAATTTGAATGGAACTAACCAGGACTGACGCTGTTTTCAGCAAAACTGCCATGGTGTTATTTTTGTGCAGAAATAAAAGTTATCAGAATGACCTGAAAATCCATGGAGCAACTTTTCAGAATTAATAAAAAATACTGGCGAAAGAATCAACATCAGGAGCCCACACCCTGTCCACGAGGGTGGGGGGCGCGCCCCCTCCCCTAGGGCACGCACCCTGCCTCGTGGGCCCCCTGGACATCCACGGACCTCAACTCCAACTCCATATATTTGCTTTCATGGAGAAAAAAAATCAGAGAGAAAGGTTCATCGCGTTTTACGATACGAAGCCTCCGCCAAGCCCTAATCTCTCTCAGGAGGGCTGATCTGGAGTCCGTTCGGAGCTCCGAAGAGGGGGATTCGTCGCCGTCGTCATCATCAACCATCCTCCATCACCAATTTCATGATGCTCACCGCCGTGTGTGAGTAATTCCATCGTAGGCTTGCTGGACAGTGATGGGTTGGATGAGATTTACCATGTAATCGATTTAGTTTTGTTAGGGTTTGATCCCTAGTATCCACTCTGTTCTGAGATTGATATTGCTATGACTTTGCTATGCTTAATGCTTGTCACTATGGCCCGAGTGCCATGATTTCAGATCTGAACCTATTATGTTTTCATGAATATATGTGATTTCTTGATCCTATCTTGCAAGTCTATAGTCACCTATTATGTGTTATGATCCGACAACCCCGAAGTGACAATAATCGGGATACTTCTTGGTGATGACCGTAGTTTGAGGAGTTCATGTATTCACTATGTGTTAATGCTTTGGTCCGATACTCTATTAAAAGGAGGACTTAATATCCCTTAGTTTCCACTAGGACCCCACCGCCACAGGAGGGTAGGACAAAAGATGACATGCAAGTTCTTTTCCATAAGCACGTATGACTATATTCGGAATACATGCCTACATTACATTGATGAATTGGAGCTAGTTCTGTGTCACCTTATGTTATAACTGTTGCATGATGAACCGCATCCGACATAATTATCCATCAGTGATCCAATGCCTATGAGCTTTTCACATATTGTGCTTTTCTTATTTACTTTACTGTTGCTACTGTTACAATTACTACAAAACTGCTACTATTACTTTTGCTACTGTTATCGTTACTTCCATACTACATTGCTACTAAATACTTTGCCGCAGATACTAAGTTATCCTGGTGTGGTTGAATTGACAACTCAACTGCTAATACTTCAGAATATTCTTTGGCTCCCCTTGTGGCGAATCAATAAATTTGGGGTGAATACTCTACCCTCGAAAACCGTTGCGATCCCCTATACTTGTGGGTTATCAAGACTATTTTCTGACGCCGTTCCTAGGGAGCATAGCTCTATTCTTTGAGTCACTTGGTATTTATATCTGCTGGTCACTATGAGGAACTTGAAAGACAAAAGAACTAAGATTTATCCCTCAACTACGAGGGGAGGTAAGGAACTGTCATCTAGCTCTGCACTAGATTCTCCTTCTGTTATGAGTAGCTTGCGACACCTAAACATGCTTCTGCTATTAATTCTGATATGTCGCATGTTATTGATGATGCCACTTCTACTATGCATGATACTTATGATGAAACTACTTCTATTCTTGATACTACTGTGCCATTAGGTGAATTTCTTGATGAACAACTTGCTAGGGTTAGAGAGAATGAAATTATTGAAGATAGTGATGATGAAGGTTCTCCCCCTAAGTATTTATTGCCTGTTGTTCCTGAGGGTTATGTTATAGATGAAGAAACTGCTAGAGATTTTCTTGCTTGCAATGATAGATCTGATCTTAAGAAGTTATTAGCTAAATTGAAACAGAAAACTCTGAATGCTAGAATGAAATATGACCCTGCTTTTGCTACTTCACCTATCTTTGTTACTGATAAGGATTATGAATTCTCTGTCGATCCTGAGATAATTACTTTGGTTGAATCTGATCCTTTTTATGGCTATGAATCTGAAACTGTTGTGGCACATCTTACTAAGTTAAATGATATAGCCACCCTGTTCACTATTGATGAGAAATCTCGCTACTACTATATCCTTAAGATATTTCCATTCTCATTAAAGGGTGATGCTAAAACTTGGTTTAATTCTCTTGATCCTGGTTGTGTGCGTAGTCCCTAGGATATGATTTATTACTTCTCTGCTAAATATTTCCCTGCTCATAAGAAACAAGCTGCCTTGAGGGAAATATATAATTGTGTGCAAATTGAAGAAGAGTCTCCCACAAGCTTGGGGGAAGCTTCTCCGGTTACTTAATGCTTTGCCTGATCATCATCTTAAGAAAAATGAAATACTTGATATCTTTTATAATGGACTAACTGATGCTTCCAAGGACCACTTGGATAGTTGTGCTGGTTGTGTTTTCAGGGAAAGAATAGTCGATCAAGCTGAATTGCTATTGAATAATATGTTGACTAATGAAAATAATTGGACTCTTCCAGAGCCAATTCTTGAGCCAACTCCTAAACCTACTCCGAAGAAGAGGGGTGTTCTATTTATCAGTCCTGAAGATATGCAAGAGGCAAAGAAATCCATGAAATAAAAAGGTATTAAAGCTGAAGATGTTAAGAATTTACCTCCTGTCGAAGAAATACATGGTCTTAATATACCACCTACTGAAGAAACACATGGTCTTGATAACACGACACAAGTAGTAAATGTAAATTCTCTCTATAGATATGATAAAGTTGAATCCCGTCTACTCAGTTTGCTAGCCAATGCTTGGATGAATTCGATGATTTTATGGCTAGACAAGAAAATTTCAATGCTTATGTTGGTAGAGAATTAAAGAGTAATGCTTACATGATTGGACGCTTGAGTGATTATATGGCTAGAGTTAAAGGTGAACTTAAACTCATTAGTAAATATGCTTCTATGGTTACCACTCAAGCAGAACAAGTACTTAAAGCTCAAAGTGATTTGCTCGATGAATTAAATAATAAACATGATTTTGCTGTTAGAGTGGCTACTAGAACGGGTAAAATGACTCAGGAACCTTTGTATCCTGAAGGCCACCCTAAGATAATTGAGCAAGATTCTCAGAGAAATAATGTAGATGCACCTAGTCCTTCTAAAAAGAAGAAAAAGAAAAATGATAGGACTTTGCATGGTTCTAGTGAACCTATTGTAGACACACCTAAGAATCCCAATGATATTTCTATTTCTGATGCTAAAACACAATCTGGTGATGAACATGAACCTAGTGATAATGTTCATGTTGATGCTAAACCTAGCAATAATAATGATGTAGAGATTGAACCTATTGTTGATCTTGATAACCCACAATCAAAGAATCAAAGTTATGATAAGAGAGACTTTGTTGCTAGGAAGCACGGTAAAGAAAGAGAACCATGGGTTCAGAAACCCATGCCTTTTCCTCCTAAGCCATCCAAGAAAAAGGATGATCAGGATTTTGAGCGCTTTGCTAAAATGATTAGACCTATCTTCTTACGTATGCGCTTAACTGATAGGCTTAAAGTAAATCCTTTTGCTAAATACATGAAAGATATTATTACAAATAAAAGAAAGATACCGGAAGCTAAAATTTCCACCATGCTTTCTAATTATACTTTTAAGGGTGGAATACCTAAGAAACTTGGAGATCCAGGAGTACCAACTATACCATGCTCCATTAAAAGAAACTATGTTAAAACTGCTTTATGTGATCTTGGAGCCGGTGTTAGTGTTATGCCTCTCTCTTTATATCATAGACTTGAATTGAATAAGTTAACACCTACTGAAATATCTTTGCAAATGGCTGATAAATCAATTGCTATACCTGTCGGTATTTGTGACGATGTGCCTGTTGTGGTTGCAAATGTTACTATCTTAATGGACTTTGTTATTCTTGATATCCCCGAGGACGATAGTATGTCGATTATCCTTGGTAGACCCTTTTTGAATACTGCAGGGGCTCCTATTGATTGCAACTAAGGCAATGTCGCTTTTCATGTTAATGGTAATGAGCATACGGTACACTTTCCGAGGAAACAACCTCAAGTTCACAGTATCAATTATATTGGAAAAACTCCAACTATCATTATTGGAGGTTTTGAATTTCCTCTTCCTACTGTCAAGAAGAAATATGATATTCTTATTATTGGGGATGTGCATATCCCCGTTCAGGTAACCTAGTGTTATTCGAAATTTCTCCGGTTCCATGTTATTCGGAATGAGTTTGTTAACAAGACTTGCTCAACCTTGTTAGTGGATTCCTTTTGATGAGCACGAGATGGATGAAATTAGAAGGCACAACCTTCTGTACCCTCCTTTTACTTTCTGTTATTTAGATTAAATAAAGTAAAAATAGTATTTTCTGTCTGTTTTATGAATTATCCATGCAATAAAAAATACCCCAAAAATAAAAGTTCTCCAAAGGCCCTGCAAATTTAATATGATTTTTTATGGAATATTTGAGAATATCTGGCACTCAGAACACAGAAGGGGGAGCCGGCACCTGGCCACGAGGGTCCAGGGTGCGCCCACCCCTATAGGGCGCGCCCCCTACCTCGTGGGCCCACGGTGGCCCCCCTCCACTTATTCCTGCACCCACACACTTCTTCTTCCTCCCAAAAAAATCACCATCCAGCTCAAGCACCAGTTCTAGGTCACTTTGCTGCCATTTTCGATCTCCTTGCTCAAAGCTCCATTCACAAAACTGCTTTGGGGGATTGTTCTTTAGTATGTGACTCCTCCAATGGTCCAATTAGTTTTTGTTCTAGTGCTTTATTCATTGCAAATTTCTGCTGCCTAGGTGACCCTGTTCTTGAGCTTGCATGTCAAATTTATATGGTCCCAAGTAATTCTAATGCATGATATAGGCTCTAGGCACTTGTTGGAGTAGTTGCTATCAATTTTGTTGAGTTTGATTCACTTTTATTTTGAGTTACTAAAGATTTCAGAAATTTTTCAGAGGAAGAAACATGTCTAGGAAAATGTACCAAGGTGGTTCTTCAAGGAAGTAAGGACCCAGGCTCGCAATACGTGAGCAAGACAACGAACCACCAAGGGAAGCTAACGTGCGGCCTTGTGAATGGCCGTCAGAGGAGTTTATGGTCAAAGCAGGCATCGAGGATGAATCTAATGCATGTGCGTAATGCCGATCTTGAGGACTTCATGCAAGATAAGTGCCCTCAATACTACTATTTGACTGACTCCTTTGTGAGAAGGTTTAAATTTACATCTTCACGCAATTCTCAAAATGTCCTGTTTGATATTTATGATAAATCATATACCATGGACCTAGAAGATTTCACTACTTCTTGTAAACTCCCGCAGTGGGCGGTGTTAATGAACCTCGTAAATCTGAATATAAAGACTTTCTTGCTAATATCACTATGGGAGAATCTAGAGATATAGCACAAGCTACCATAGGGAGCATTCACTTTCCTGCTATACATTATTTTACTCTCTTCATTGGTAAATGCATTAACGGTAAAGATGAAGCATGTCACATGTGTGTTCCTGATCTTTGTGTTCTCAAGAGTGCTGTATTAGGTGATAAACAATACAACTTGGGGCCAATTGTTGCACGTAGGTTGCATAATAATGGTTTAGTTGGAGACTTGTTTGGAGGGATTTATGTGACCCGTGTGGCTAATTATCTTGGTATACCTGTACATTAAAATGATAGGGAGTTGCCTCCCGCTTATTTAGATTATAATGCCATGGTTGATCATCATTTTCTTGAGAGGAATGAACAATTCCTCCAGTATCGGCTAATCGTTGACAGACGTCGCGCTGTCCATATTACTCTCCCTGCTCCTGCCCTCTTTGACTATCAGGAAAAAGGAAGATATGTTATAACCAGGGAGGAGGCAAATGAGTACGAGAGGAGGACAGAGGCAGCTCGCCGCCATGTTGCAGCTCAGGAGGCGATGGCTGCTGCATCTCAGTAAGATCCCAGTTACAACTTCGGATATCAGCCAGGCTACCCATGGCCATAGACCAACTTAGGCCAAAAGCCTAAGCTTGGGGGAGTACGTATTTCTCACCGACATTACATTCATGTTCACACACTCATTCTAGTCATCGGTGCTCATACTTTTTCATTGTACTATCCATGCTACCTTAATTTCTTTTTCTAGCTTTCTTCTTGTGTGTTTGATAAACCTTAAGAAAAAACAAAAAAAATTAGTTAGCTTACTTTCCATGCTTGTGGTAATAATTAAAAGAAAACCAAAAAAATATTTCCCGTTCTTCTTTTGCTTGTTGGGAGCTTTCCCGTGTAAATAGTTTTATTTCTTTTCTTTTCTTTGGGGGTCGAGAGGAGAAGACCATAATGGAAATGTTTAGTGGCTCTCATTTGCATGATTGTTGATTTAACCAAGAGCCCATATTACCTTGTCTTCTCCCTTGAATTGAATGCTTGCAGATTCCAGCTTAGTCCAATGCACATGCACTACTATTATTATACACATCGTTCGGTCGTGCAAGTGAAAGGCAATAATGACGATATATGATGGACTGATTGAGATGTGAGAAGCTGGTATGAACTCGACCTCTCTTGTTTTTGTAAATATGATTAGTTCATCGTTCCTTATTCAGCCTATTATGAATAAACATGTTTGCTATGACAATTAGTGATTATAGTTGCTTATGCCATGCTTAATTAGCTAGGAGCTTATAATGGTTTACCTTGCATGCCAACATGCTATTAAAAAGGTTGTGATGTGGTATGATAGGGTGGTCTCCTCCTTTGAATGATTCGAGTGACTTGACTTGCCACATGTTCACGCATGTAGTTAAAACAAATCAACATAGCCTTCACGATATTTATGTTCATGGTGGATTATATCCTACTCATTCTTGCACTCGTTGTTGATTAATTTTAATGCATGTTCATGACTGTTGTCGCTCTCTCAGTTGGTCGCTTCCCAGTCTCTTTCTAGCCTTCACTTGTACTAAGAGGGAATACTGCTTGTGCATCCAAACTCCATAAACCCCAAAGTTATTCCATATGAGTCCACCATACCTTCCTATATGCGGTATCTACCTGCCGTTCCTAGTAAATTTGTATGTGCCAAACTCCAAACCTTCAAATGAAATTCTGTTTTATATGCTCGAACAGATCATGTATCAACTAGGGCTGTCTGTATCTTCCATGTTAGGCGGGTTATTCTCAAGAGGAGTGGACTCCGCTCCTCATTCACGAGAAAATGGCTGGTCACTGGGATGCCCAGTCCCATGATCAAATCAAATCAAAATAATTGCAAACAAAACTCCCCCAGGATTGTTGTTAGTTGGAGGCACTCGTTGTTTCGGGCAAGCCATGGATTGATGCTTGTTGGTGGTGGGGGAGTATAAACTTTACCATTCTGTTTGGGAACCACCTATAATGTGTGTAGCAAGGAAGATATCGAGATCTCAAAATTGTTATGTTGACAGTGAAAGTATACCACTCAAAATGTTATCCATCTCTATTTCAAAATCCAGCTCTGGCACCTCTACAAATCCCTGCTTCCCTCTGCGAAGGGCCTATCTATTTACTTTTATATTGAGTCATCACCCTCTTATTAAAAAGCACCCGCTGGAGAGCACCGCTGTCATTTGCATGCATTACTATTAGTTTATATTGGGTATGACTATGACTGGATCTCTTTTACCATGAATTACAATGTTTAGTCGGTCCTTGATCTTTAAAGGTGCTCTCATTTATGTTTTGCGGTCTCAGAGAGGGCTAGCGAGATACCATCTTGTTATACCATATTATGATTGTTTTGAGAAAGTGTTGTCATCCGAGTTTTATTATTATTGCTCGCTAGTTGATTATGCCATTGATATGAGTAAACATGAGACCTAAGTGTTATTGTGAATATGGTTAGTTCATAATCTTTGCTGAAAACTTGAATGCTAGCTTTACATATTTGCAACAACATGAGCAAATAGAGTTTGTAAAAGTTTTCTTTATCACTTTCAGTTTGTCAACTGAATTGCTTGAGGACAAGCAAAGGTTTAAGCTTGGGGGAGTTGAGACGTCTCCATCGTATCTACTTTTCCAAACACTTTTGCCCTTGTTTTGGACTCCAATTTGCATGATTTGAATGGAACTAACCCGAACTGACGCTGTTTTCAGCAGAACTGCCATGGTGTTATTTTTGTGCAGAAATAAAAGTTCTCAGAATGACCTGAAAATCCATGGAGCAACTTTTCAGAATCAATAAAAAATACTGGCGAAAGAATCAACGTCAGGGGGGCCACACCCTGTCCGCGAGGGTGGGGGCGCGCCCCCCTGTCTTGTGGCCCCTCTGGATGTCCACCGACCTCAACTCCAACTCCATATATTTGCTTTCGCACAGAAAAAAATCAGAGAGAAAGTTTCATCATGTTTTATGATACGGAGCCGCCGCCAAGCCCTAATCTCTCTCGGGAGGGCTGATCTGGAGTCCGTTCGGAGCTCCGAAGAGGGGGATTCGTCGCCGTCGTCATCATCAACCATCCTCCATCACCAATTTCATTATGCTCACCACCGTGCGTGAGTAATTCCATTGTAGGCTTGCTGGACGGTGATGGGTTGGATGAGATTTACCATGTAATCGAGTTAGTTTTGTTAGGGTTTGATCCCTAGTATCCACTATGTTCTGAGATTGATTTTGCTATGACTTTGCTATGCTTAATGTTTGTCACTAGGGCCCCGAGTGCCATGATTTCAGATCTGAACCTATTATGTTTTCATGAATATATGTGAGTTCTTGATCCTATCTTGCAAGTCTATAGTCACCTATTATGTGTTATGATCCGACACCCCCGAAGTGACAATAATTGGGATACTTCTCGGTGATGACCGTAGTTTGAGGAGTTCATGTATTCACTATGTGTTAATGCTTTGGTCCGGTACTCTATTAAAAGGAGGCCTTAATATCCCTTAGTTTCCACTAGGACCCCGTTGCCACGGGAGGGTAGGACAAAGGATGTCATGCAAGTTCTTTTCCAGAAGCACATATGACTATATTCGGAATACATGCACTACTAGGAAAATGGCTATAGATAGGATTGATACTAATGGCGCACCGTGGAAGCAGTGCGCCACTACTATATACTAATGGCGCACCAGTTGGTGATGCGCCATTAGTGTGGAAGACACTAATGGCGCACCAGAAACATGGTGCGCCACTAGTATTAATTTTTTTTCATTTTTCCATACATACTAATGGCGCATCAGGTCGAAGTGCGCCATTAGTAGTTCTAACTAGTAATGGCGCACCAGGGAGACCGTGCGCCATTACTATACTTTTTTCATTCTTTTTTTTGCAAAACTACTAATGGCGCACCATTTCAAAGTGCGCCATTACTAGTTTAAACTACTAATGGCGCACTATGACCCAGTGTGCCATTAGTATATATATATTTGTTTACTTTTCTGCAAAACTACTAATGGCGCACCACCTGCAGGAGCGCCATTAGTTACCAGGGTTACTAATGGCGCATTTGCTGTTGGTGCATCATTGTAACCTGGGACCCCAACAAGATATTTTGGACAGCCCCACACCTACCCACTCACTTTCCCCACTTCATTCCCTCCACCTCCTTCTCCAAGCTTTCGGTTGCCTCCTCCTCCTCACCTCATTTCCACCATAGATTCATCAAAATTAAGTGGTGAAATTACCTTTTTTTGATAGGTAAGTAAGGGGAAAGCTATCTTCATGATGTAGATCTACTTTTTTTCTCCCTAGCTCGCTCCAACAACGTGCACATGCACTTTTTGTGGCCTAGCTAGATCTATGAATGTTTGTGGTGTTGCATGTGTTTTTGGTGTTGCATATATGTTTGTGTTTGCAGGTACCGGTATTTGAAATGCGATAGTTGCCAATATTTTGCCGGAATGTTGATTCATTTCCGTTTCGGCTAGAATTTTGGCACTATGCATTCTTTTTGGTCCTATTTTTAGGGAAGGTCATGCCAAATTTTTTCTTGGTTCTAAAATATCGTTTTGCTCTACCCCGCAGGCGACCATGGTCCGCACAATGACCGAAGGCATCGTGAATAGGTTTTTGAGCTCCGCGAAGGCCGAGATGCTTCAAAACAATGAGACAGAGATAAGATGTCCGTGTCGAAGATGCAAGCTGAAGAGCCTTATTGCGGACCCGGATTCCGGGCAGGTGCGGGACCACCTGCTCTTGCGTGGTTTCATGGATGGCTATCGGTGGCAAGGTGATGAAGATGACTATGAAGTCGTCCATGGGGGGCGGGCAAGAAATGAGGAAGGGCAACAAGACAAGTACCACCGCGGCGAGGGCGGGCGAGAAGATGAAGAATCTCCAGGACATGATCACGGCGGTGATGCTGTACACAGTCATCATGTAGAAGATGTCGTACATGATGATGAGGAAGATCAAGATGAAGGGCATGATCATGAAGATGAAGATGCCGGAGCAGACGACGATGGAGGCTGGGTGCAGGACCCTCATATTCAAGAGCTGCTTCTCCAGCAGATGGATAACGCAAGAGCTGCCGCCCGAGAGAAAGCCAAGCTGGATCAACTGGAGATAGATGCGGTTACTCCATTGTATGAAGGATGCAGGCCCGAGGATACCCGCCTGAAAGTAACGCTCATGGCTCTGGGGATGAAGGTAAAACACAAAATGACCGACGCATGCTTCGACGAGAACATGTCATTCTGGCACGAACGTCTTCCCAAGGGGAACAAGTGCCTGACCAGTTTTGAGGAGGCGAAGAAAATCGTGTGTCCTCTCGATTTACCGCACGTGAAATACCATGTGTGCATGAACAATTGCATCATTTATCGGGACGAGCACGCGGAGTCTACCATATGTCCGGTGTGCAGCGTCACTCGATACAAGAAGAGGAAGAAAGCTCCTCGAAAATCGGTGTGGTACTTTCCAATCACTCCTCGTCTGCAGCGGTATTTCGCGGACCCTAAGGTAGCAAAGCTCCTGCGTTGGCATGCGGATAGGGAGGAGAAGAAGCGGGAAGATGACGGAAATGATCCGGAGATAAATAAAAAAGACAAGATGCTGAGTCACCCTAAGGATGCGAGCCAGTGGCAAGCGTTGAACTTCGAATACCCAGAACGTGGGAAGGATCCAAGGAACATTGTGCTGGGCGCGAGCACCGATGGAGTCAATCCGTTTGGAAGCCAGAGAAGCACACATAGCACCTGGCCTGTGTTTGTGTGGATGTACAACCTTCCCCCCTGGTTGTGCATGAAGAGGAAGTACATTCACATGAGTATGCTAATTGAAGGGCCGAAACAACCAGGGAACGACATCAATCTATATCTGGGGCTGCTGAAGGAGGAGCTAGACACGCTGTGGAAAACGCTAGCCAATACGTGGGACGCCACAGAGAAAGAATATTTCCCTATGAGAGCCGCACTGCTCACGACGGTGCACGACTATCTCGGTTACGGATATCTCGCGGGGCAGGTAGTCCACGGATTTTCTGGATGCGTAAGGTGCATGGATGACACAACGTATCGCTAGCTAGATAGAGACCCCGGGTCTTCGAAAACCGTATTCATGGGACATCGAAGGTGGCTTCGCGATGATGACCCGTGGAGGAAACGCACGGATCTATTCGATGGTGAAACCGAACCCCGAAAACGCCCGTGTACGAGGAGCGGCGAGGAAATATACGAGCTATTGAAAAATTGGAAAGACTGCCCACTGCCGGGAAAGAAGCAAAAGGCGCCAGAGCCGGGAAAAAAGCAAAAGGCGCCAGAGCCGCTGCTGAAGGTATGGAAAACAAAGTCTGTTTTCTGGGACTTGCCGTACTGGAAGATCCACCGTGTGCCTCACAGCCTTGATGTCATGCATATCACGAAGAACGTGTGTGAGAGTCTGCTTGGTACCCTGCTCAACATGCCAGAGAGGACCAAAGATGGGCCTAAAGCAAGGGCAGACTTGAAATCAATGGGCATCAGGCAAGAGCTTCACGCTAATGATGATGATGATGATGATGGTGATGATGATGATGATGATGATGATGATGATGATGATGAGGCGAAGCAGGACACAAAAAGTCGTCGCAAAGGCAAAAAGGTCAAGAAGACCGGAAATGACTACCCTCCCGCGTGCTTCACTCTAAGTCAGGAGGAGATCGAGTAGTTTTTCACCTGCCTCCTAGGAGTAAAACTTCCTTACGGTTACGCGGGGAAGATAAGCAGATACCTAGACCCAGCGAAGCAGAAGTTCAGCAGGATGAAGTCTCACAACTTTCACGTGCTGATGATGCAGATACTTCCAGTTGCAATCCGTAGGATCATGGACGCGCACGTCCGTGAAACGCTATTTGGCCTATGCAACTTTTTCGACGTCATCTCTCGGAAGTCGATTGGCGTGAGGCAACTCAGAAGGATACAGGAAGAGATCGTGGTGATACTATGCGAGCTTGAGATGTACTTCCCGCCCGCATTCTTCGATGTTATGGTGCATCTGCTGGTCCCTATCGTGGAGGATATCATCCAACTCGGGCCGACGTTCCTGCACAGCATGATGCCGTTCGAAAGGATGAATGGTGTCATCAAAGGATACGTTCGCAACATGTCACGTCCAGAGGGAAGTATAGCCAGGGGCTTTCTGACCGAAGAGTGCATCTCCTACTGCACGAATTATCTAGGCATCAAGAACCCCGTTGGTCTGCCCGTCAACAGGCACCTCGGCAGGCTCGCTGGATGGGGTCACCATGAGGGTCGCCGCGAAATGCATGTCGACTTCGAGGGTCGACTCGCCGACTTTGAAAGAGCAAACCTAGTCGTGCTACAACACATAGACGTGGTCGATCCTTGGGTGGTAGAGCACAAAACCTTTATTGAGAAGATGTACAATGACCGAGGCCAACAGAGGACGGACGGAGATATAATCAAAGAGCACAACTCATGTTTCACGCGTTTGTTCAAGCAGAAGCTTCTGTCGTACCCTTTACATGAGGATTCTTCCACGGAAGAACAACTCATATTCGCCTTGTCACAGGGCGCCGAGCACAACTTGATGACTTATGAGGCGTACAATATCAACGGCTACACATTCTACACCGAGAACAAGGACATGAAGAGCGATGGTTATCAGAACTCCGGGGTAACGATGGAATCCTACACCGGCAACGACAAGGACAGATACTACGGAAGGATCGAGGAGATCTTGGAGTTGAGCTACGCTGGAGAGAAGGTCCCGATGTTCCGTGTCAGATGGGGCACGAGCGTCCTAAAAGAAGACCGGTATTTCACCACCATGGTTATACCCGAAGCCAAATCCAAGACCGCGGGCGCAAACGTCACCGCGAAAAATGAGCCATGGGTACTGGCTTCCCAAGTGGACCAATGCTTCTTCATTACCGACCCGTCAAAGCCCAGTCGTGTTGTTGTGAGGAGAGGCAAAAGGAAGATCATCGGAATGGATGGAGTAGCCAATGAGCAAGACTTCGACAAGTACGGCGACCCGAAGATCGAACATGACGACAACGATGAAGTAGCAGCACACACCACAAGAAGAAGCAGGACCACCCTACCTAAAGGACGTCCGTTCCACAGAAGAACTCCATTTGCGAAAAAGAAGGGCAAGAAGATTGTGAATAGATAGCTAGCTAAGATCGATTGTATTTAAATCGTAGTCTTCATTTCTCGATTGTATTTTGACATTTTGAAATGATATTTCTTCTGTTCTAGTCCTCATGAATATTGAATTATGTTTATTATGGTATTGAATTTCTAACTCACAAAAAGTATTGAATTTGTTAATATTTTGTGAACTCATTAATATTTTTAAATTTTTATGATATTTTTTCAAATATTTTAAAATAAAAAATTTGATATTCATAAATAATTTCAAATAAGAAATTTGATGATATTTTTCACATTCATAAATGTTTTCAGATTTGATTTGTCATTTTCTAAAAAAATATTAGATGAAACTAAATATTTTTTCACGACCCCCCGCACCCGTCAACGAATGTAAATGCTCCCTCCCTCCCTCCCTCCTCTACTCATCTCCTGTATATAGTGTAATAATTTTAATCAATAAAAAATAAAAAAATAAAAGTTACTAATGGCGCACCAGGAGAGGGTGCGCCATTGTTATCAATAAAAAAAATTACTTATGGCGCACCCCTGGGTGGTGCGCCATTGCTATGGATGTACTTATGGCGCACCCCTGGGTGGTGCGCCATTGCTAAGCCTCCCCCCACACTAAAATCCCCAATCTCTCACATTTCTCTCTAATCCCTCCCCTGCCTCATCTCACCCGTGCCTGACCACCACCGACCACCACTTCCCCCGTGCTCGCCGTCCCCGGCCGCACCCGACCACCACCGCCCCCAACGCCCGCACCCGCGCCACCTCCTTCACCGTCCCCCCTCCGCCTGTGCCCGCGCCCTCGCCGTCCCCCTCCCCC
>NC_041381.1:91342899-91360001 GCF_002162155.2 Triticum dicoccoides
GTCAACCTCCCTCTCGAGCGCGACAGCTAGGGTTCCTAGCCGCCGCCACCGCTGCCGGCCCGCCGCCGCGGCGCGCCCAGCCGGCCGAACCCTCCGCTGCCCCGCCTCTGGTATAGGACCCCAGCAGCGCCTCCCCCCATCAAGCAGCCGCTCCCACTAGCGGTGCCCCCTCCCTGGAGCAGGCGCTCCTGCCCAGCAACGCTTCCACCCGGAGCTACGCCGGCGACCAGTCCGTAGGCAGGTAGCCACCACTCCTTCGTCCTTCCTCCCTCTTCCCTCATCCCCCTCCCTCCTTCCTCTTGCATCCTCTGTTCAAATTTTTTTCCTGATTTTTTTAGTGGATGAATACTTGATGTAGATTCGATACTGTGGGAATATAACGATAGTTATTTCTTGCTTGCTGTGTGATTTTTCCAGAGCATGCTCAAGTTTACATTTGAAAGGATTGTGCTTGATAGGTGTTTGTGATAATGCCTCTAAGGGCAAATGTTTACAAATTGTAGGTTGAATATTTTTCATGAGCAAATGTTTTGGTTTAAACGTGTTAGCAGTGGCAATTGTAGGTTTCATGATTAGTGCTGAAGTTGGCACTCTTTAAATTCAGAAAGAAAAAGTACCACATAATATTGATGGACAGGGGAAAGCTTTGAAATTGCACTCACAAGTGTCAAGCACCAACTAAATAGCCACTCCTAATAAATCCCTTCCATGACAGTACGACGCTCACCTCCGTTCGACACATGATATCCCCCCGCATTAGCTAAAATGATGAAAACCGAATGCGATAATCCTAGTGTTCTCTTGTGGTAGTGGTGGTGAGATGCCCATATCATGCATATGGTGGGCAATGATGATGATTAGATCCCTGTTCTAGGATCTGAGCTCTCTCTTCTCTGAATTCAACTAAGGCATGAGGAACAAGGGGGGAGATAGCTATTAGATCCATGTCTTAGTAGTGGTAAACAATCGTGTAGGTCAATTGTTGCTTACTTGTTTGGTTTGCAATAGTGGTGAGCCTCCTCCACCCCCACCCGTTCCCCCCTCTGTCGCATGCACCCGTCGCCCCCATCGGGTAAATTCTATTATGAAATAATTCCTACTGTTATTTAAAATATAAATGAAATGATTTGGAACACCAAGCAAGAGTTACGTTTCAAGTTGCTGAACCTTTTCATATAAGCTTGCAGAAGATTTAATTGATCATACAGAAAATGAAAAGCGAAGGTCATACCGATCCTAGTTGGTATTATTTTCCTCAATTTTAAGTGTTGAATGAACACATAAAGAAAGTGCTAAGTGATTTCAATATATCAAGTTTCAGAATAATATATAGGATTGTTGGTTTTTAACCTTGGCTGCCATTGTTGGAGTAGATTTGTGCACACAATACTCCTTCCAAGACAATACTCCCTGTGTGGTCTCTCTATTTTTTGAGTACTGACATTAGTTATGTTTGTTAGCGGCAAGATATTTAAATGAAGCTTGTTCTTTTTCAACTGTTCAACTGATGCCATGAAACTGAATATAGTAGTTGAAAACCCTGTTTTTCTTCCTGATCGTGAAAATTTGAAGTCCTGTTTGTGTTTTGGTTTTGTTGGTTGACAATTATGTTTAGTTTTTCATTTCATGGGTGCTGTAAAATGTGCAGGTGGTGAGTTGAGGCTCAGCATACAGCTTGTTTGGACTAACCAAGAGGACGAGGTATGTTGCTTGCCCAAGCTAAGTGACACATACGCGCCAAGTTTTCTGTTATATAATTACCTGTTAGTGCTTAGTTAAACTGCATGATACGGCCATAGCAGATGGATGGTACTAGGTGTTGTTTTGTTTCTTGCCAATGTATTCAGAGAGCAGATGTGCCACTGCAGATTTCTTTTCTTGAAGGCAGCTCACATAAGTTGAGCTACAAGTGAACAACTTGCTGCTATTAGATCTGGAATGGAAGCTCACATAAGTTGAGCTGATTTTTGTCCATATGAAAGCAGAGGACCATATGGTCTGTGGCCTTTTCATCCATATGAAAGTAGAGGCACATTGTGGTGCTAGTTTGCTGGGTTTTGTCTCCGACCATCATGTCGTGATGAATTTCAGGTACCCCGAGAGGCCCTTGAGTTTGCCGGAATGTTGATTAACTTCCGTTCCGGCAAATTCGGGTACTCCATATGTCCTATTTTCAGCAAAGGTCATGCTGAAATTTTCCGTGAATTTTAGCATGACTTTGCTAAAAATAGGACATATGGGGTACTTGCGACTAATGCATGGGCCGGGGTATCTTAGTACTTAATTAAGTAGGATCAACTGCCCCTTTATTCTTGCTGCATTAAACCATAGGTGGCAATAGAGCCAAGTGATTAGGCCCAACTTAGAATTCTCCTTAGCATCGATAAACCCTAGATGATAAACCCAACATAGGTGGCAATAGAGCCAAGTGATTAGTGCCAAGTGATTAGTCCCAACCTAGGGTGCCTCGGCATCGATAAACCCTAAATGATGAAAACTTAACTTGGCTGCCCCGGATGCCTCGGTGTCGATGAGAACCTAAATGATGTACGCTTAGGCTTTTAGGGTGCCTCGGTGTCGACAAACCCTAAATGATGAAAGCTTAGGCTTTTAGGGTGCCTCAGCATCGACAAACCCTAAATGATGAGACCATGATCTTGTTCCTTGACAATAACCAACTTTTTGACCAAACTTTTTTCCTATTTAGAGCGAAACATGGCCCACAACGATGAGGCCGGTGGTTCGGGCGGCAAGCAATTCTGGGAGCTGTCCCAGGAGATGGAGGAACAACCTCACCACTATGAGGACGCCGCGGAAGACACCGATCCTGACTACACAACCCCTAGTGGCATTGGGGATGACACCACTGATGGTGCCGCCGAGGATGCCACCACTGATGATGGTGGCGCACACACAGATGGCAGCCAACCGAAGAAGCAAAGGAAGGACCGGCGCCCGAATGCGCTCCGCACCCTCAAGGAGGAATTCACTCAAGTGGACTCCGACGCGAATCCAACGGAGCCCAAACATATAGTCAAGGGGTACTCGCTTCAGCTCAGGTGCATTCTCCGCAGCACCGTCTCGATCAACACCGAACGTTAGGAATAAGGACCACAGGAATTTGCGCAACCTCCTCTTCACGAAGCTGCACGAATGATACAAGTTCCCCGCCGAATTTGAAAACACACGCCTCTCAGGGAATAAAGTGAACAGTGTCGCCCTCACGAAGATGAGCACGGCCCTGTCTACTTGGAGAAGCGCGGTGAAGAGAATGATTGATAAAGGTCATAGTTATGAGAAGATCAAGGCGAAATATCCTTTGATGAGCGAAGATGAGTACAAGGAGTTCAAGATCAAGTGCGAGAGCACCGCAACCTCCGAATCAAGTCAGTGGGGGAAAGAAATGCGGGAGTTGAACTTAGGGGAACACAAACTCGGTCCCGGCGGTTACAGAGTGGCAGAGCCTATATGGGACGAGGAGGACGCGGAGCGTGCCGAGCAAGGCCTACCGCCTCGCTTCGAGAAATACAACAGTGACAAGCAGACCAGGAACTATGTCAGGGCCCGGTACAAGGAGGACCCGATAACAAAGGAGCTTACCACGGATCCGAAGACCAGGGCACTTGAGCTTGTTCTAGTAAGGAATACACCCCCGCGTAATTAGCTCCATATGGTTGCACTCTAATTAATCCCCAATATTTCTAAATGGTTCACGTTCCTTTCGCAGGACACTGAAAGCAGTAGCGCGGGGTGATCTCAGAGCTCCCCTTTCGACACCCCTTTAACTAGGGCGTTGAACATAATGAAAAGCAAGGATAAGCTCACTAAGCCGACGTCAGCTGGTCGTGTGGCCAGCAAAGGCTTGTCCACAAAATGGGGTCATACTATACCCCTGGTGTGCGGAAGGAGAAAAAGGCCAGCTCGGAAAGCCAGATGCGCGAGGTTGAAGCACTCAAGGCACAAGTGGCGCGGTTCTGGAGCTTGTGCAAGAGCAAGTGGAACAACAACTGGGAACGAAGCTCAACGCCATGGTGCCTACGTTGATTCATGGGCTGACGACGTGGATTGCGGGCGGCCAACAGGGGCCTCCCCCGGTTCCCAGCTTCACGGCCAGCAACTCGCACAGCGCGCAGGCGGCGCCATTGGTGTCTCCGGCGGAGGCGGTATTCGTGTCTCCGCCGCCGGCATGGGCATTGGAGCTTAATGCACCCGGGTGTACGCCGGCCGGCACCTCGCCAGCAAGCGCCCCTTCCGTCAGTTGCACGCCCGCTGTTGGCGGTGCCTCGACATTAGCCGAGCTCGACGGCATCACGGTAACTAAGCCTCTCGTCCGATGTTTTCATCTCCTTGCCTTTGACTGGGCATCCCTGACGCCCTGTACATGTTTTCGCAGGGCACCGCCGACGTTCCTTGCACTCTTCTGCACTTCGTGGGCGCCGAGTTGGTCGATGTCGCCAAGGGCAGAATCGTTCAACCGGGCAACCCCATGTTCCACGGTAATCCGATGCCACCCATAGTGTATAGGGTTGAAGTGGTTCGGGTGCTGCCAGGCTGCAACGAGCTGTTACCTCCGGTTCGACCCGCTGGGGCCGACGAAGAAGATGAGATGACCCTCAGCGCCTGCGTAAACTAGCCCCTACTTTGGCCGAAGAGCCAGATTCGTTTGGGGGCGGTGGCACCACCCCACAGACAAGACCGCCAGTCGTGCCGGCGCCAAGCCATGGCAAGAACGCTGCAACGCTACCGGACCGCCAGTCGTGCCGGCGCCAAGCCATGGCAAGAACGCTGCAACGCTACCGGACCGGCCGGACATCCCTATGGCACAGGATCCGGACAGCCCTATGGCACAGGATCCGGACGACGACAACAACAACGACGGTACATTTACCAAAGTCGATAGGTACTTTGCCAAACATGGGTACACTGAGGAGTTCTGCGAGCCTCTTTCTCAAGAACCCAACCAAGACGACCGCAATCTAGCTGGTACGACGGAGAAATCCAATTGCAACAGGCGTCGTCTGGCATTCAGTTCTCAGGAGACGCCTCCAGCTCCCGCCTTCACCGAGCCTCAGATAGCTGAGGTGCGAAATATTATCAGCCCCAACACGCTCAAGAAGGCGGTCTGTGAGGAGAACTCGGTCCCATTACAGGAGATCAAGAAGAAGGGACGGAAACGAAAGACTAACAAGGGCGATGGTGCGAGCCAGCCGGCATCGAGTTCGATCCGTGCTCAGGACGGGCCACCTTCACCTAAGGATATCTCGAGGAGGATGCATGTGGCGGGTAGGGCGATGCTACTGCCAAATATGCTGAATGCTGCAACCGGTGCTATACGGAGTCTGCACGACAGTGTTCTTTCTTTGGAGAAGCGGCGTCTCAGAGAGAAGGATGTGGCATACACGGTTTTCGTGGCCAAGGTGCCAGAGGGCAAGGGCTTTGTGGATGGCGACATTGGGGGTACGATCGTCCTGCGGTTTGATGACATCTTTGCTATGTTTAACCTTCATCAGCTGCACTACACCTTCGTTCGGCTGTTTTCGCTGAGTATGGAGATGTGGATCATTAGAGACAAGACCCCAGACATCGTGATAGTCGACCCCTTCTACATGCGTGCCAAGCACTTGAGCAGCGCTGGGGACCGCCAAGTTGCGAGTTCACACCTCGAATGCGTCATTCTGGCAAACCCAGATAAGGATAACTTCCTTGTGGCTTACTTTCCCGAGTAAGTCATCCCTTAACCGCCCCGTAACATATGATTTCTTACATTTTGATCGTTCTTTTTTTTCTAACATTCCGTGTTCTGTGCAGTGACACACATTGCACACTCATCCTCTTAAGCCCGAAATATTCCATGGCCACGTATTTCGACCCGAACCGTAACTCCAAGATAGACTACACAAATGTCAAGAAAGTTCTTGATGATGTTCTCCCCGGCTACGCGAAATCTAGAGGCACCTTCACCAGGGTGTTTCGTAAGTACGACAAACACATGTTCTCACACAATACGAAGTTCTGCTGTGTCAAGCAGCCGCCTGGCGGTCAGAAGGATGCCTACTACGCCCTCCATCACATGCGGGCGATCGTAAGGGACCATCATCAACTTCTGCTACCAGATAATCTCAAAGGTTGGGCCGCGAACTTGTCGGCAATCCAGGACACGGACCTTAGACAAGAATTCTTTCGCATCCAGTCGGAGTTTGCGGACATCATCCATCAAGATGTCCTTCATACCTCGGGGCAGTTCTTCCTCAGATATCAACCGTCCAACAATGAGATAGATGGAATGCTACAAATGTAGGGTGACAACGACCGCGATTTCATGACCATCACGACAGACGACGGCTTCATCCACGGTCCTGTTCGATGAGTCGAGTCAAAAGTAGTGATGTGTAGTTCTTAAACATTGATTGGCTCATGTTGTAATTAAACTTTAATTAATTCGTATGTCTCTTTGGTTTGGACAGTCGTTCAACTTAGATGTAATCGATGCTATTTATTAGTAGGACCATGAATCGTGCTATTAATGTCTTACTTTTCTCTTCCGATCCTTTTGTTGCATACTTACATATTGCTTATGTATTGTCTGTTGTTTGGCTTGTGCATAGAGATGCCGTCGTATGTCGTGTACAAGGGTAAGGTTCCCAGAGTCTACGACTACTGGGACGAGTGTCGGAGACAGGTTCACCATTTTAGCGGTAACAGTTACAAAGGGTACACCACTAGGGCGTAGGCCGAATCTAGATAGGCCTGCTATCTAGCGGGAGAGAGGAGGGAGCGTTGGAGGAACCGGATGAAGACTAGTTTGATCGCGATGATGCTCATCGTGATGACCACAACTCTCTTCTATGTGATGGTAGTTTAGATGATCGATATCGACTTGTAATGTGAAGACAAACTCGATACTCGCGATCTTGAGACTTGTAATGTTTTATCTTTGTTCGGTCTTTTGAATTCGGAGACTAATATGATGAATTGTATTCGGAGACTAATCTTCTATTGTATTCGATGAATCTGATGTTGCTATGTGCTGTTGTCTATATTCTGTCCAATAATATATTTTGTAACCTATGCAAAAATCAGAAAAGTAAAAAAAACCAAATATTCATACTAATGGCGCATCACCACCAGGTGCGCCATTAGTATGCCAAAGGATACTAATGGCGCATCAACACAGAATGCGCCATTAGTATGACAAAGCACATGCTTAGGTATGCCCCCCGGGAGGCACACTAATGGCGCATGGTGTTACATACTAATGGCGCACTGCTTGGTGCACCACTAGTGCGCCATTAGTAAAAAATACTAGTGGCATGCTACTAATGGCGCACTGGTAATGCGCCATTAGTAGGCAAAACCAGTGCACCATTAGTAGGCCTTTTCCTAGTAGTGATGCCTACATTACATTGATAAATTGGAGTTAGTTCTGTGTTACCCTATGTTATAACTGTTACATGATGAACCGCATCCGACATAATTATCCATCACTGATCCAATGCCTACGAGCTTTTCACATATTGTGCTTTGCTTATTTACTTTACCGTTGCTACTGTTACAATTACTACAAAACTGCTACTGTTACTTTTGCTACTGTTATCGTTACTTCCATACTACTTTGCTACTAAATACTTTGCTGCAGATACTAAGTTATCCAGGTGCGGTTGAATTGACAACTCAACTACTAATACTTGAGAATATTCTTTGGCTCCCCTTGTGTCGAATCAATAAATTTGGGTTGAATACTCTACCCTCGAAAACTGTTGTGACCCCCTATACTTATGGGTTATCAGACATCTGGACTTGAATGATTCAAAGCAATAGTCTATAATTTGACATGAAAACATCAGTACTCAAGCATATCAACAAGCAACCATGCCTTTCGAAAGATCAACACTAAAGAGAGCTATCCCTAGACCATTATGCTCACTCATTGATCTATTCATGAAACACAATCAAATATTAGCTACATCCAATGCACAAGTATGCCAATAGTGTTCCCTAGTTGGTGCTTTATAAGAGAAGATGGAGACTAAAAATTAAAATAAAATTGCATAAAAGTAAATAGATAGGCCCTCTGCTCATAGCTTAAATTGAGATATAAAATTATTTTGGGAGGCATGCTTTTCCTATCAACGAAAATGACCGAGAATTCCCAATATCTTCCATGCTAGATAAATCATAGGCGGTTCCCAAACAGAAAGTGAAGTTAATTCCCTTTCCACCATTCTTACACAATCCATGGCTAGCCGTATCCACGGGTAGGGGAAGGCGTTCAGTTCCCCCAAACCAAACGGTCTGGTAGTTCGGTGTTTTTGTTTTCTCGGTTCCCGAAAAACTTGGACCAATCGATCTCTTACAATAAACAAAACCGAGGCTTCGGTGACCCGATCGATCGGTTCGGTGCTCGGTTTTGTACTGAATAGACCAAACAGCTAGCGGGTTGGACTAGCTAGATGGGATAGCTGTTATACTTTGTCTCGGCTGGGCTAAAAGTTGTAGTTTCTGTGGGCTAGATAACAACATGTGTCATGCTCAAAGAAAAAGAAAAGATAATGGGAGCATGTCATCAGGTAAGAAAGACAACAGGCAACAACAAACAATACCTAGGTTCACTAAAAAAGAAAGCAGGCGGGCGTCCAATACATGTGACGACTGACGAGAATCAGGGGACTAGCCAGCCAGCCTACGGCACTATTTGCCACTCATCACATTAACACACACTAATCAATTGATTTTCGTTTTTTTGCAGGGGCAATTGATGTTCCGTGGCTGGCAGCACAGAGCGTACGAATGTGAACTAATTATGGAGGACGCGAGACACAATGAGTGGTGGGCCTTGGTGCTTCAGTCAATTCGGTTGACCAACTGTGCGGACCGAAATCACCGAACTTAATTTGGTTTCTCTAAATCACTAACCAAGCATAGTACCGAACAACTCAATTTCGGCCAATTCGGTTTCAGCCCAGGTTAAATCGGTTTTGTCGTTTGGTTTTCGGGTTATATGCCCACCCCTATCCACGGTGCCTCCCATACCAACACTTTCCAAGTAATTTTTTATTAACAACATATACTTTTTTTCATTTCGGGACTAGGCATCCCTAATACCTGTCAAACTCTCGTGCAATGACAAGTGAATAAACACTTATCGTGACAATAAAATACCTAGCATAGAAAATATTGGCACCCCAGCCGCTTCATGAGCGATACATGCACACAAAACGGAACTTCACTTTGAATATTAGAGTTGGAACATACAAATTTACTTAGAACGACATGGAAATACCGCATATAGGTAGGCATGATGGACTCATTTGGCACAACTTTGGTTTCAGGATTTGGATGCACAAGCAGCATTCCCGCTTAGTACAAATGAAGGCTAGCAAATAGATTGAGAAGCGACCAACCAAAAAATGAAAATGGTCATAAACACGTATTAAACATAACTAACACTAATTAATGCACCACAAGTAGGATATAACTTCGTTCCATAATTATTGACTTTCGTGCTTGCATAGGGAAACACAAACCTTAACACCGATATTCTTACTAAAGCATAACTAACACCAACATGACTCACATATTGTTGGGAAACGTAGCATGCAATTTCAAAAAATTCCTACGCTCATGCAATATCTATCTAGGAGATGCATAACAACGAGAGGGGGGAGAGTGTGTCCATGTACCCTCATAGACTGGAAGAGGAAGCGTTAACTTCACGCGGTTGATGTAGTCGAACGTCTTTTCGAATCAACCGATCAAGTACCAAGCATACGATACCTCCGAGTTCTGCACACGTCCAGCTTGATGACGTCCCTCGAACTCTTGGTCCAGCAGAGTGTCGATGGAATAATGACACTACCAGGAAAAGGCCTACTAATGGCGCACCTAATTTGGCCATTAATGGCGCATTAGGGGTGCGCCATTAGTGCCACGCCATTAGTATATTTTACTAATGGCGCACCCCCTGGTGCGCCATTAGTATCTGATATACTAATGGTGCACCACTGATGCGCCATTAGTGTATACATAAGTGAGCCATTAGTATGCCTCCCAGGGGCCATGTATACCCAGGTGCTCTGGCATACTAATGGCGCACAGCAACAAGATGCGCCATTAGTAACCTCGGCATACTAATGGCGCACTGTTCAGTGATGCGCCATTAGTATGCTTTGTCATACTAATGGCGCACTGTCATGTGATGCGCCATTAGTATGAATAGTAGGTTTTTTATTTTTTATTTTCTGTTTTTTGCACAGGTTACAAAATGTATAATTTGACAAAATATAGACAGCACACATCAACAACAGATTCATCGAATACAATAGAAGATTAGTCTTTGAATACAATTCATCATATTAGTCTCCGAATACAATTCATCATATTAGTCTCCGAATTGAAAAGACCGAACAAAGATAGAACATTATATTACAAGTCTCGAGACCGCGAGTAGCGAGTTTGTCTTCACATTACAAGTCAATATCGATCATCTAAACTACCATCACATAGAAGAGAGCTGCAGTCATCACGATGAGCATCATCACGATGAAACTCGTCTTCATCCGGTTCCTCCAACGCTCCCTCCCCTCTCCCGCTAGATAGCGGGCGTATCTAGATTCGGCCTCGGCCCTAGTGGTGTACCCTTTGTATCTGTTACCACTGAATCGGTGAACCTGTCTCCGACACTCCTCCCAGTCATCGTAGACTCCGGGAACCTTACCCTTGTACACGACATACGTCGGCATCGCTATGCACTAGCCAAACGAAACGTTAGTACCAATTCACAGACAATACATAAGCAATATATAAGTATGCAACAGAACGATCGGAAGAGAAAAGCAAGACATTAATAGCATCGATTACATCTAAGTTGAACGACTCTCGAAACCAAAGAGACATACTACAAGTTCATTAAAGTTTAATTACAACATGAGCCAATCGATGTTTCAGAACTAGACACAGCATCACTGCTTTCGACTCGACTCAAGGGACCGGAGCGTGGATGAAGCCGCCGTCTATCGTGGGAGTCATGAAATAATGGTCGTTGTCAGCCTGCATTTGTAGCATTGTGTCGATGTCACTGTTGGACAGTTGATTGTTGATGTAGAACTGCCCCGAGGTACGAAGGACATCTTGATGGATGATTTCCGCAAACTCCGACTGGATGCGAAAGAATTCTTGTCGGAGGTCCGCGTCCTGGATTGCCGACACGCTCTTTGCCCAATCTTTGAGTTTACTCGGTAGCAGAAGTTGATGATGGTCTCGTACGATCGCCTGCATGTGATGGATGGCGTAGTAGCCACCCTTCTGACCGCCAGGCGGCTGCTTGACGCAGCAGAACGTCGTATTGTGGGAGAAGACGTGCTTGCCGTACTTACGAATAGGCTTGGTGAAGGTGCCTCCAGATTTGGCATAGCCGGGGAGAACATCATCAAGAACCTTCTTGACATTTGTGTAGTCTACGTTCGACTGACGGTCCGGGTCAAAATACGTGGCCATGGAATATTTGGGGCTTAGGGGGATGAGCGTGCAATGTGTGTCACAGTAGAAAACACGGAATGTTAAAAGAAAGACGATCGAAATGTAAGAATTCATATGTTACGGGCCGGTTGAGGGGAGGACTTACTCGGGAAAGTAAGGCACGAGGAAGTTATCCTTATCTTGGTTTGCCAGAATGACGCCTTCGAGGTAAGAACTCGCGACTTGCCGGTCCCCAGCGCTGCCCAAGATCTTGGCACGCATGTAGAAGGGGTCGACTATCACGATGTCCGGGGTCTTGTCGCGAATGATCCGCATCTCCATACTCAGCGAAAATAGCCGAACGAAGGTGTAGTGCAGCGGATGAAGGTTCAACATAGCGTGGATGTCATCAAAACGCAGGACGATCGTACGCCCGATGGAGTTATCCACAAAGCCCTTGCCCTCTGGCACCTTGGCCGCGAAAACCGGGTATGCCACATCCTTCTCTCTGAGATGCCGCTTCTCCAAAGAAAGAACACTGTCATGCAGACTCCGCATAGCACCGGTTGCAGCATTGAGCATATTTGTCGGTAGCATCGCCCTACCCGCCACATGCACCCTCCTCGAGATATCCTGCGGTGAAGGTGGCCTGTCCTGAGCACGGATCGTACTCGGTGCCGGCTGGCTCGCACCCTTCTTAGTCTTTCTTTTGCGTGCCTTCTTCTTCTCCTGTAATGGGACTGAGTTCTGCTCACAGACCGCCTTCGTGAGTGTGTTGGGGCTGATAATATTTCACACCTCGCCTATCTGAGGCTCGGTGACGTCGGCAGCTGGAGGCGTCTCCTGAGAGCTGAACGCCAGACAGCGCCTGTTGCAACTTGGCTTCTCCGCGGTACCAGCTAGATCGCACATGTCTTTTGTTGGGTTTGGTTCTTGAGAAGGAGGCCCCATGAAGTCGCCATCGTACCCATGATCGGCAAAGTACTGATCGACGTTGCCAAATGTATCATCATCGTCGTCGTCGTTTTGATCCTGTGCCATATGCATGTTTGGATCCAGTGGCATAGGGATGTCCGGCACCGTTGCGGCGGTCTTGCCATGGGGCCGACTTGGCCCCGGCACGACTGGCGGTGTTGTCTTTGGGGTGGTGTCCCCCGCCCCCAAACGAATCTGGCTCTTCGGCCAAAGCAGGGGCCAGCTCAGGCAGGCGCTGAGGGTCATCACGTCATCATCGTCGGCCCCGACGGGTCGAATCGGAGGTAACAACTCGTCGCAGCCTGGCAACACCCGAACCAGTTGAACCCTAAACAAGTTGGGTGGCATCTGGGTACCGTGGAACAAGGGGTTGCCCGGTTGAACGATTTTGCCCTTGGCGACATCGACCAACTCGTTGTTCACGAAGTGGAGGAGAGTGCACGGAACGTCGGCGGCGCCCTGCGAAAACATGTAGGGCGTCAGGGATGCCCAGTCAAAGGCAAGGAGATGAAGTCCTCGGCCGAGAGAGGCTTAATTAGTTACCATGATGATGGCGTCGAGCTCAGCTAATGTCGAGGCACCGCCAACGGAGGGCGTGCAGTTGACGGAGGGGCCGCTTGCTGCAGAGGTGCCGGCCGGCGTACACCCGGGTGCATGAAGCTCCCGTGCCAGCGTCAGAGACACCAATGCCGCCTCCGCCGGAGGCACCAATGGCCCCACCATCACATTATGCGAGTTGCTGGCCGTGAAGCTAGGAATCAGGGGCGGCCCGTGTTGGCCACTCGCAATCCACGCACTCAACCCCGAGATCAAGGTAGGCACAATGGCGGTGATCGTCTCTCCAAGTCGTTGTTCCACTTGCTCTTGGACAATCTCCGGAATCCGCGCCACCTGTGCCTTGAGTTCTTGAACCTCTCGCGCCTGGCTTTCCGAGCTGGTATTTTTCTCCTTCCGCACACCAGTGGTATAGTATGACCCCCATTTTGTCGACAAGCCTTTGCCGGCCACACGACCAGCTGACGTGGGCTTACTGAGCTTATCCTTGTTGTTCATTACATTCAACGCCCTATTTAGAGTGGTGTCCCAAGGGTTGCTCTTAGTCGACCCCGCGCTACTGCTTTCAGTCGCCTGCGGAAGGAATGTGAACCATTTAGAAATTTGGCTTCATTAATTAGAATGCAACCATATGGAGCTAATTACGCGGGGGTGTATTCCTTACCAGAACAAGCTCAAGCTGCCTGGTCTTCGGATTCGTGGTAAGCTCCTTTGTTTTCGGGTCCTTCTTGTACCGGGCCCTGACAAAGTTCCTGGTCTGCTTGTCACCGTATTTATCAAAGAGGGGCGGTAGGCCTTGCTCGGCGCGGTCCGCCTCCTCCTTGTCCCATATAGGCTCCGCCACTCTGTAACCGCTGGGACCGAGTGTGTGTTCCCCTATGTTCAGCTCCCGCATTTGTTTCCCCCACTCACTTGATTGGGAGTTTACGGTGCTCGGGCAATTGATCTTGAAGTCGTTGTAGTCATCTTCGGTGATCGAAGGATTTTTTCTCCTTGATCTTCTGATAACTCTCACCTTTCTCGATCATTCTCTTCACATTGCTTTTCCAAGTAGACAGGGCCTTGCTCATCTTCATGAGGGCAGCATTATTCACTTTATTCCCTTTGAGGCTTGTGTTTGCAAATTCAGCGGGGAACTTGTATCGTTCGTGCAGCTTCGTGAAGAGGAGGTTGCGCAAATTCCCTCGGTCAGGATGCCTCAGGTTCTCGGTGTTGATTGAGACAGTGCTCCGGACAATGCACCCGAGCTGAAGCGAGTACCCCTTGACTATTCGTTCGGGCGCCGTTGGATTCCCGTTGGAGTCCACTTCAGTAACTTCCTCCTTGAGGGTGAGGAGCACGATCGGGCGCCGGTCCTTCTGTTGCCTCTTCGGTTGGCTGCCATCTGTGCGTGCGCCGCCATCATCAGTGGTGGCATCCTCGGCGGCACCATCAGGGGTGGCATCAGTGTGGTCATCCTCGGCGGCACCATCAGTGGTCTCAGGATCGGTGGCGAAGGCGGCGGCCTCATACAAGTGAGGTTGTTCCTCCATCTCCTGGGACAGCTCCCAGAATGCCTTGCCGCCCGAACCCCCGGCCTCATCGTTGTGGGCCATGTTTCTCTCTAAATAGAAACAAAGTTTGGTCAAAAAGTTGGTTATTGTCAAGGAACAAGATCATGGTCTCATCATTTAGGGTTTGTCGACACCGAGGCATCCTAAAATCTAAGCTTTTACCATTGAGGGTTTTTCGACGCCGAGGCACCCTAAAAGCCTAAGCTTTCATCATTTCGGTTTTTATCGACACCGAGGCACCCTAAAAGCCATGCATTAGTCACAAGTACGCCGGGGCCCTTGATCCTACTTAATTAACTACTAAGATACCTCGGCCCATGCATTAGTCACAAGTACCCCATATGTCCTATTTTTAGCAAAGTCATGCTAAAATTCACGGAAAATTTCAGCATGACCTTTGCTGAAAATAGGACATATGGAGTACCCGAATTTGCCGGAACGGAAGTTAATCGACATACCGGCAAACTCAAGGGCCTCTTGGGGTACCTGCAAAATCATTATCCCAGGTAGACATGGATGCAATGTCACATGTCACATGGATCCCACACCCACAGGAGCTGGTGAAGCTTCATGTGTATTTCACGAAAACCAGCCTGACTAAAGAGCTTTATGTAGAAAACAAATCACTCCACCAGCTCACACAGGATCCATCAGAGACATTCACCCACGATTTGACGGTTGTCGTTGATTTTTTTTCTATGTTTGCACACAAAGTGGTGGTTCTATTGTAGTCTCCCCAGTACAGTTCATGTCCAATCTACCATACATTTGCTGCCAACTTGATCATCCCTCTAAGCAATTACTCAAAATTGATCAAAGTTTATGCATTAGAGAATATCAGTCATTGATATATGGGTCCACATATGTTATGAAACAAACACTAAAACAAATTGCATGCGTGATGCTACTGATGATGACCAAGCCCAATTATCCAGGTGCTTTGTCCAACTATAAGCACAGTGGAGTGCAGCAAAATAAGTACAGAATTCTTTTGTTAATTCACAACTTTGTACACATACTCTGCATAGACAAAGTGCCTTCTTTTCATATATAATAACATGCATGGCGACGAGGAAACGCTGAACCCTACATCAGGAAACAACCTAGTAATCTATTGGCAAAGCAGTAATCATACAAGAAGGCAGGAAGGGAGCAGTAATCTATTGGCAAAGCAGTAATCATATTCATATATTTTAATCAAGTCCAGCGGGGAGGAATCTCGCAAAATTATATTAAAGAGTTGTAAAAGACCCGGAGACTACATTGAGACTCATTTTGTATATCATAGTTTGAAATGGCCAGGGAGGAAATCTGACTGACAAATGTTGAAGAAAATGGCGAAAGAACATTTTGCTTTGTGCTCACCACGCAGGGGAGGAGGCGACGAGGTCCGGGTGGTGGTAGTACTCCAGGAACTCTATGTGTGCAGTGCAGACCAAGGCAGGATGGCAGCCTCAGCCGTCCAGCTCGACTTCGCTACAGGAACAAAGGAGCAAATGGCTGAATCATCTTGGTACAAACAAAGTAAGAACCTGCTAAATGGGCACTAGCAGCAAAATGAACATTTTACAATCTAAACTTTTTTTTGTCATCTATGTGCATCATTTGAATGCTTGTGCTCCTAAACCCCCCCTGTGCCACGGAATGAACATTTCTCAAAGAAAGAAAAAAACATGCCCGTTGCCTCTCAGGAGAAGCTATGTGTTTCTCTGAAGATAAATCATAGCTTGTTCTTAAACATGGAAACCTATAGGTACACAACATTGTATAGACTGAATCATACGTACTAGTCAAAGTTTTGTATGTACTAACAGAAAAACATAGATCACTCCTTCCATTCACAAAAATAAAGAAATAGGTGGACGTTATATCGATATTGTCGCTAATTAAGAGCTTCACAGTTCATCGAGAATGCATGCTTATTGTTTTGCCATTTAAGAGTGCCATGGTTCACTGTCAATAACAGCGGCTTCAGGGACACCGGAAGTTCATCGCAAACGACATATACAGTCTGCCTAGGCTGAGCTTTTGCTTTTAAATTGACCCATTCACTGAAAGCATGATGTTGCTTTTAACTTAGTTGATCCAACCAGGCCTGAATCCAGTCAAGAAACATGAAGGATTGCCACGAAATCGTTGTTGATTTCCTCAACATGGAGAAGTCATTGAATTCAGACTGTATCGTAACAAGAATTGTGCAGAATGTCAGACAGAAACCTGGCGAACAGATTCTTAAAGCATCACAGGAAAACCAAACAGAAATGGAGCCTGGAAAGATTCTCTGTTGATAAACCATAATGTAGACATAGCAAAAATCAGAAAACAACATATACATACTAGTCTAGTTACTGTTTAATATGCTGATTCAGAGATAATTTCTTCAATTTGTCTGAATCTGACTGAAATTAACAAACAGTGGCTGCTAAGGGAAATGACAACCTACACTTGGCCAAACAGGCAGGACATCGCTGGACGGGGCGGCGCTGGTGTCGGGGCGGCGCTGGTGTCGGGGCGGCGTCGAGGGCGGCGGGGCGACGGTGGTGTCGGGGCGGCGCTGGCGACGGT
>NC_041381.1:91360779-91373601 GCF_002162155.2 Triticum dicoccoides
GCTGGCGACGGTGGTGTGGACGGGGCGGCGCTGGTGTCGGGGCAGCGTCGAGGGCGGCGGGGCGACGGTGGTGTCGGGGCGGCGCTGGCGATGGTGGTGTGGACGGGGCGGCGCTGGTGTCGGGGCGGCGTCGGCGTCGGGAGAGGAGAGGGGAAGGGGATCGCGGGTGAGGGCGTGGGAGAGAGAGGGGATCGATACGAAGTAGGGGCGGCACAATACTAATGGCGCACCACCCCTCGGTGCGCCATAAGTACATACATGCTAATGGCGCACCTCACCCTGGTGCGCCATTAGTATTTTTTTATTTCTGCTCGAGCCAACAGGTTATCTACCACCTGACCTGATACACATCAAGTCTTCTCTACTAGCTCGACTGGTCAGCAGCTAGTTCTCACACTAGGAGGTCCTGGGTTCGATTCCCAGGCTCCACAATTTTTTTATGCATTTAAAATGCTGTTTGATACTTTTTTGTGTTTAAATATGTTCAAACTTGTTTAAATCATAACAGTAATATTTTTTTATAAGACAGTAATAATTTTTTAAAAATATCATCAAACAGTAATGCCGGCGGAGCGGGGGGGTGCGGGGGGTGCGGGGGGTCGGCGGCGGCGGTTGAGTAGGGGAGGGGTGCGGGGGGTCGGCGGCGGTGGTTGAGTAGGGGAATCGAGGGTGCGGGCGGTCTGCGGCGGCGGCCGGTGGACCGGATCTGGCGAGGTGGGATAGCGATCGAGATGGAGGGGGACCGAGATCGAGTGTCCATGAAATTAAAAAATATTCATGATAGTTCAAAAAGTGCCCATGAAATACAATCGAGAAATGAAGTCTACGATTTAAATACAATCGATCTTAGCTAGCTATCTGTTCATAATCTTCTTTCCCTTCTTTTTCGCAAATGGAGTTCTTCTATGGAACGGACGTCCTTTAGGTAGGGTGGTCCTGCTTCTTCTTGTGGTGTATGCTGCTACTTCATCATCGTCGTCATGTTCGATCCTCGGGTCGCCGTACTTGTCGAAGTCTTGCTCATTGGCTACTCCATCCATTCCGATGATCTTCCTTTTGCCTCTCCTCACGACAACACGACTGGGCTTTGGCGGGTCGGTAATGAAGAATCATTGGTCCACTTGGGAAGCCAGTACCCATGGCTCATTTTTCGCGGTGACGTTTGCGCCCGCGTTCTTGGATTTGGCTTCGGGTATAACCATGGTGGTGAAATACTGGTCTTCTTTTATGGCGTTCTTGGCCCATCTGACACGGAACATCGGGACCTTCTCTCCAGCGTAGCTCAGCTCCCAGATCTCCTCGATCCTTCCGTAGTATCTGTCCTTGTCGTTACCGGTGTAGGATTCCATCGTTACCCCAGAGTTCTGATAAACATCGCTCTTCATGTCCTTGGCCTCGGTGTAGAATGTGTAGCCGTTGATATCGTACGCCTCATAGGTCATCAGGTTGTGCTCGGCGCCCTGTGACAAGGCGAATATGAGTTGTTCTTCCGCGAAAGAATCCTCATGTAAAGGGTACGACAGAAGCTTCTGCTTGAACCAACGCGTGAAACATGAGTTGTGCTCTTTGAGTATATCTCCGTCCGTCCTCTGTTGGCCTCGGTCATTGTACGTCTTCTTAATAAAGGTTTTGTGCTCTACCACCCAAGGATCGACCACGTCTATGTGTTGTAGCGCGACTAGGTTTGCTCTTTCAAAGTCGGCGAGTCGACCCTCGAAGTCGACATGCATTTCGCGGCGACCCTCACGATGACCCCATCCAGCGAGCCTGCCGAGGTGCCTGTTGACGGGCAGACCAACGGGGTTCTCGATGCCTAGATAATTCGTGCAGTAGGAGATGCACTCTTCGGTCAGAAAGCCCCTGGCTATGCTTCCTTCTGGACGTGACATGTTGCGAACTATCCTTTGATGACACCATTCATCCTTTCGAATGGCATCATGCTGTGCAGGAACGTCGGCCCGAGTTGGATGATATCCTCCACTATATGGACCAGCAGATGCACCATAACGTCGAAGAATGCGGGCGGGAAGTACATCTCAAGCTCGCATAGTATCACCACGATCTCTTCCTATAGCCTTCTGAGTTGCCTCACGCCAATCGACTTCCGAGAGATGACGTCGAAGAAGTTGCATAGGCCAAATAGCATTTCACGGACGTGCGCGTCCATGATCCCATGGATTGCAACTGGAAGTATCTGCGTCATCAGCATGTGATAGTCGTGAGACTTCATCCCGCTGAACTTCTGCTTCGCTGGGTCTAGGTATCTGCTTATCTTCCCCGCGTAACCGTAAGGAAGTTTTACTCCTAGGAGGCAGGTGAAAAACTGCTCGATCTCCTCCTGACTTAGAGTGAAGCACGCGGGAGGGTAGTCATTTCCGGTCTTCTTGGCCTTTTTGCCTTTGCGACGACTTTCTGTGTCCTGCTTCACCTCATCATCATCATCATCATCATCATCATCATCATCATCATCATCATCATCGTCATCATCATCATCATCATCATCATCATCATCATCATATATAGCGTGAAGCTCCTGCCTGATGCCCATTGATTTCAAGTCTGCCCTTGCTTTCAGCCCATCTTTGGTCCTCTCTGGCATGTTGAGCAGGGTACCAAGCAGACTCTCGCACACGTTCTTCGTGATATGCATGACATCAAGGCTGTGAGGCACACGGTGGATCTTCCAGTACGGCAAGTCCCAGAAAACAGACCTCATTTTCCATACCTTCAGCAGCGGCTATGGCGCCTTTCGCTTCTTTTCCAGATCTGGCGCCTTTTGCTTCTTTCTCGGCAGTGGGCAGTCTTTCCAATTTTTCAACAGCTTGTCTATTTCCTCGCCGCTCCTCGTACACGGGCGTTTTCGGGGTTCGGTTTCACCATCGAACAGATCCTTGCGTTTCCTCCACGGGTCATCGTCGCGAAGCCACCTTCGATGTCCCATGAACACGGTTTTCGAAGACCCGGGATCTCTATCTAGCTGGCGATACGTTGTGTCATCCATGCACCTTACGCATCCAGAAAATCTGTGGACTACCTGCCCCGCAAGATATCCGTAACCGAGATAGTCGTGCACCGTCGTGAGCAGTGCGGCTCTCATAGGGAAATATTCTTTCTCTACGGCGTCCCACGTATTGGCTGGCGTTTTCCACAGCGTGTCAACCTCCTCTTTCAGCAGCCCCAGATACAGATTGATGCCGTTCCCTAGTTGTTTCGGCCCTTCAATTAGCATACTCATGTGAATGTACTTCCTCTTCATGCACAACCAGGGGGGGAAGGTTGTACATCCACACAAACACAGGCCAGGTGCTATGTGTGCTTCTCTGGCTGCCAAACGGATTGAATCCATCGGTGCTCGCGCCCAGCACGATGTTCCTTGGATCGTTCCCAAATTCTGGGTATTCGAAGTTCAACGCTTGCCACTGGCTCGCATCCTTAGGGTGACTCAGCATCTTGTCTTTTTTATCTATCTCCGGATCATTTGCGTCATCTTCTCGCTTCTTCTCCTCCCTATCCGCGTGCCAACGCAGGAGCCTTGCTACCTTAGGGTCCGCGAAATACCGCTGCAGACGAGGAGTGATCGGAAAGTACCACACCACTTTTCGAGGAGCTTTCTTCCTCTTCTTGTATCGAGTGACACCGCACACTGGACATATGGTAGACTCCGTGTGCTCGTCCCGATAAATGATGCAATTGTTCATGCACACATGGTATTTCACGTGCGGTAAATCCAGAGGACACACGATTTTCTTCGCCTCCTCCAAACTGGTCGGGCACTTGTTCCCCTTGGGAAGACGTTCGTGCCAGAATGACATGTTCTCGTCGAAGCATGCGTCGGTCATTTTGTGTTTTACCTTCATCTCCAGAGCCATGAGCGTTACTTTCAGGCGGGTATCCTCGGGCCTGCATCCTTCATACAATGGAGTAACCGCGTCTAACTCAAGTTGATCCATCTTGGCTTTCTCTCGGGCGGCAGCTCCTGCATTATCCGTCTGCTTGAGAAGCAGCTCTTGAATATGAGGGTCCTGCACCCAGCCCATCGATGGTCCAGCGTCGTCTGCTCCGCCGGCATCATCATCATGTCCTGCATCTTCTACATGATGACTGTGTACAGCATCACCGTCATGATCATCTCCTGGGGATTCTTCGTCTTCTCGCCCGCCCGAGCCGCGGTGGTTGTCTTGCTGCCCTTCCTCATTTCTTGCCCGCCCCCCATGGACGACTTTGTAGTCATCTTCATCACCTTGCCACCGATAGCCATCCATGAAACCATGCAAGAGCAGGTGGTCCCGCACCTGCCCGGAATCCGGGTCCGCAATAAGGCTCTTTAGCTTGCATCTTTGACACGGACATCTTATCTCCGTCTCATTCTTTTGAAGCATCTCGTCCTTCGCGGACCTCAAAAACCGATTCACGATGCCTTCGGTCATCGTGCGGACCATGGTCACCTGCGGGGTAGAGCAAAACGATATTTTAGAACCAAGAAAAAATTTGGCATGACTTTCCCTAAAAATAGGACCAAAAAGAATGCTTAATGCCAAAATTCTCGCCGAAACGGAAATGAATCAACATTCCGGCAAAATATTGGCAACTATCGCATTTCAAATACCAGTACACCTCCAAACACAAACACATATGCAACACCACAAACATATGCAACACCACGAACATACATAGATCTAGCTAGGCCATAAAAAGTGCATGTGCACATTGTTATAGGGAGAACAACATAAATATAGCTTCCCCCCTTACTTACCTATCAAAACAAGGTAACTTAACCACTTAATTTGAATGAATCTATGGTGGAAATGAGGTGAAAAAGAGGAGGCACCCGAGACAAGGAGGAGGCGGTGGAGAGAATGAAGTGGGGAGAAAGTGAGTGTGGGAGGAGAGGCTGTCCAAAATATCTTGTTGCTGCCCACTTACTAATGGCGCACCAACCACAAATGCGCCATTAGTAATCCAGGTTACTAATGGCGCACCCCCTGGTGGTGCGCCATTAGTAGTTTTGCAAAAAAACATACTAATGGCGCACTCCCCCACGGTGCGCCGTTACTAGTTTAAACTAGTAATGGCGCACCGTGGGAGAGTGCGCCATTAGTAGTTTTGCAAAAAAAGGAATAAAAAAACAAAAAAAAACAACATTAGTGGCGCACTTTCTGACAGGTGCGCCATTACTAGTTACAACTAGTAATGGCGCACTTCCTATGGATGCGCCATTAGTATGTTTGGACAGGCGCACTAGTTCAAAAAAAAATTGATACTAATGGCGCACCATGGGCCAGGTGCACCATTAGTAGTTTCAACACTAATGGCGTATCAGAAGGTGATGCGCCATTAGTATATACTAATGGCGCACCACTTGTCTGGTGCGCCATTAGTGTCAATCCCATCTATAGCCCTTTTTCTAGTAGTGTGAGTTCCGTCAGCACGACGGCATGATGACGGTGTTGGTGATGTGATCCGCGTAGGGCTTCGCCTAAGCACTATGACGATACTATCGGAGGAGTAAACGGTGGAGGGGGCCACCACACATGGCTAAGACAATTGTTGTTCTTCCTTTGGGGTGCCCCTGCCACCCTATATAAAGGAGGAGGGGAGGAGGCTGGCCACCAAGGGGGCGCGCCAAGAGGGGAGTCCTACTAGGACTCCACTCCTAGTAGGATTCGCCCCCGCCCCTTTTTTCCTTCTCATGGAGGTGGAAAGAGAGAAGGAGAGGGAGAGGGGGAAAGGATTGGGGGGCCACACCCCCTTCCCCTTGTCCAATTTGGACAGCCCATGGGGGGGCGCCACTGATGTCTGCTAGAACTACGTCGGTATTTCCCCAAAGAGGAAGGGATGATGAAGTGTAGAGACGGTAGGTATTTCCCTTAGTGATGAGACCAAGGTTATCCAACCAGTATGAGAACCTCCTCACACCACGTAAATAGCACCTGCACACAAATAACAAATACTCGCAACCCGACGTGTTAAAGGGGTTGTCAATCCCTTTCAGGTACGATGCCTCAAGATAGGCAAATAACGTGAGGTAAAAGTGGTAGACAGGATAAATAGATCGCGGAACAAATAAATTGCAGCAAGGTATTTTTGTATTTTTGGTTTAATATATCTGAAAATAAATGCAAAGGAAAATAGATCACAAAGGCAGATATGATGAAAAGAGACCCGGGGACCGTAGGTTTCACTAGTGGCTTATCTCGAGAAAAATAGCAAACGATGGGAAAACAATTACTATTGGGAAATTGATAGAACTTCAAATAATCATGACGATATCCAGGCAATGATCATTATATAGGCATCACGTCCAAGATTAGTCAACCGACTCCTGCCTGCATCTACTACTATTACTCCACACATCGACCGCTATCCAGCATGCATCTAGTGTATTAAGTTCATGGAGAAACGGAGTAATGCAATAAGAACGATGACATGGTTTAGACAAGATCTATTTATCTATTATGAAGATATAGACCCCATCACTACAAAAAAAATACACTTCCGTGATGATACGTGTTTGTCACAGTAGGTCGCGATTTTTGTCATGCATGTACATCCATGACGATTTTATGACAGAATCAAGATAGTCATACCTATGCTGTCGTAGAAGTGTTCCATGACATTACCAAAATTATCATCATGGAAGTGTCCACTTCCATGACGATAAATTGCGCGTCACAGAAGTGCTTTCATCAAGGGTGACCAACATGTGGCATCCACCATAACGGAATGCCGTTAAGCTATCGGGTCGGGTTTTGGATCCGATAACCCGTTAACAGCCCCGACCAATGGGGATTTTCCACGTGTAAAATCATCATTGGCTGGAGGAAACATGTGTCGGCTCATCGTTGGGACAGATGCCATCCACTCATTGGACGGAAGGCGCCTATGATACGTCGACATGTGGCATGACCCAACAGAGGCCCATTCCTATGAAAAGGCCGGCCCGTTTGACTTGGTCAAAAGGTGGCGGGCCGGCCCATGGAAAGCATATTAAAGGCATGTTCGCATATAGCCCATTTATAGCCCGCTAACCCAAGGCCCGTTACGCCCTATCCGAATTAGGCCCAGTAGCGTCATCTGGGCCATCCAATATGATTCCAGCCCATTTTCACTTCTGGCGCATGTGTGGCCCATGACGTCTTTCGGCCCATATGAGGCCCTATGTAACTCTTGGCCTATTAACGGCCCGTGGTGAAACTGGCCCGTAATGAACAGTGTATCACTTTACACCCATTAACGGCCCGTGGTGAAACTGGCCCATAATGAATAGTGTGTCACTTTATACCCATTAACAACCCGTTATTCCGTTGGGTCGTTTCCAGCCCATGTTAACTTTCGGCCTTCTCAGAGCCCATTTATTCTTGGGTTCATTTCCAGCATTCGTTTACTTATGGCACGTTACTGTCATTTTCTGCTTGTGGGCCAAATTCAGCCCGTGGTTACAGTCGGCCCGTTTGTGGTCCATTAATACGTTGGGCCGTTTTCATAGCGTCATCAAATACGGCCTATTAATGATGGCCCGTTATGGTCGGCCCATGAATGGACGATTCCAACTCTAGCCCTTTTACGGCCATAATGCGGTCTGTTTGGCCCATGTTTGGCCAATCGATCATACGGCCCGTATAAGGCCCATTGATGATACGGCCCGCAGAAGGCCCATTGTTTCTACGGCCTATAGGAGGCCCATTGTTTCTACGGCTTGTAGAAGGCCCACTGTTTCTACGGCCAGTAGAAGGCCCAGTGTCATTACAGTAAATATTAGCCCATGGTTATTGTGGCCTAGTTTTAAAAAATAGGTTATTGCAGCCACTAGCAAACCGCGGAAAAAGAACTGGAATGACTACAAGCAAACAAATAAACAAGACAACAAGGAAATAAATAAGCAAGCAACTAACGCTAGGCTATCACGGCTATTACACATATTACATCCACTAGGCATCAAAGTTCGCCACCAGTGAAAATATAGGGAACAAAGCAACATATCATATACACTGGTTGTCAAAGTTGGCGACCAGCGCAAATAAACGCCACAGCAAAACAAATCCAGAACTGAACCCACTTCAGAAGATCTCAAGAAACAATATCCCGGGTATCCATAATGCTGGCAAGATGCTTAGCAAGCTTATTAACTTTCTCTTGTTTGGCGCTTAAATCCTCCAGCGCTTGCTGTTGCACCAGAAAATATGCATCTGAATTCTGCAGGGACTTCCTCAGTCCTTCAGCTTCCTGTCGTAGCACATCTGACAGATGTCTTTCAACTTGAAGTTGAGACTCAAGAAGACGAACTGATTCAGGCAGTGAGTTCGAAGAGCTTGTGCAAGCAGTAGTGGCAGTAACTCGAACACTACATCAAGACAGGACTTTTTGGTTCCCTCACTGTCATCAAGATAGTTTTTATCAGCTTTCTTGGAGACCAACAGGGATGTCTCACTATCTTGAACCTTATATGCATTACTTCCTTTACCATTGGATAACGCAGTACTGTTCTCTAATATTGTGTCCGCATTCTAAAAGAGAAACAAGCAGACACATCACATGTTCACCATGTTGTATATGAAACTCATTTTGGTAAATGAGTTCAGTAGTAAAGTGGACATGATAACAGCATGAAACAGACATATATCTATGTACCATGGTCACTTTATGGTCTATATCATTCTAGTTTTTGTTGCCAAATCAAGATAGAGACACAGTTCAAATAATACTTATTCAAGACAAAGCAGAATAGTCAGAATATAAGTGTGGGTAACTATAGAGCAATAACAACACTTGTAATGTGCATGACATGAGAATATAATTGTTTATTCAATTGAAACTGAAATAAACATAGAGCAGGTTACAACAGCAAACCAATTAAAGAAACAGGTTTAAAACATACCTGTTGCGCCATTGGAGTTTCAATTCCATCCTTCAAATTTGAAAATAGTTGGTATGAGTAAATACAGTAATGCAAGAGCAAAGGAGTATGAACCATAGCTACAGAACCTGACCTGAGAACAAATCTTCTTCTCCTTTAAGCGTTGAGTTGGGATTCGGAGTGGTGGTCCTCGTGCTTTGGGCACTGCAGTTCCCTTACTAATTGCTCGTGTTTGGGTGCTCTCTGGTGGAGACGGTGCTATGTCAACTGGAACTGGGTTACTATCTGCCGGGGTTGGGGTTAGAAGGGGTGTAGCTGGTTCTCTGTCCAACTGGGTAGGGGTACAACCTGCGAGAGTCTGGGTTATGTGTGGTGGATCTGGTCCTTGGGCAAGTACAACCGTGGTTCTATCTGCATCAACTGGTAGCACTATCTTTTCTGAAGACCGTGTTGTTACTCCCTTAGATACTGCCATCATGCTCTCCAATTCAAATGGCTGATAAACAAGAAAAGTAATTGAAAGTATAGATATTGTATGATAGACAGGTGCAATGGATAGTGGGGAATAAAAGAGGGCATGAAATAATTCATATTTATGTTGTCTAACCAAACAGGATAGCATGACCCAATTTCACATATATGATGGCTAACTAAACAGGATAGCATGACACAATTTCACATTATGATGGCTAACTAAAAAAGATGGAAAGACATAGTTCAAAATATGAGACTATGTAAACAGGATGACATGACATAACTATACAACGTGTCTATTAAATAGGTTGGCATGCCATAATTCACATACATTCACTGATAGAATGCCATAATTCAAAATATGATAACTGTAAACACTAAACAGGATGAGATGATATAACTATATGATGTCTTTATTAAATGGGTTGCCATGCCATAATTTAGATAGATGATGTGTATGTACTATGTAAACATGATGGCATGATATAATTCAAATATATGATTTATATAGTAAGCAAGTAAGCAGATGGCTATCCATATATGATGTAAAAACTAAGCAATGAAAGACAACATGCATGACATGGGTAATATTACCCTGCCAAGTTTGAGCATAGACCTTAGGGGGGAAATAGGACTGGTCATCAGTCTCTGAATCCTCCTCTGAGGAGCTCTCTGTAACCAGCAAGATGTCTGCTTCAGCAGGTAGCATTGTCTGCTCTGAATACCTTGTTTTCACTCCATATACTTCCATCACCGCTTCAAATGGCTGATGCACAGGAAGAGTAGTTGAATATACAAACGTTGTCGACAAATGGAACACGTAATACAAAAAAATGATTGCATGATATAATTCCCATACATGATGACTGGCTAAACAACATGGCATTGCATAATTCACATATATAATGCCTTTCCAACAAGATAGCATTGTATGATTCACATATATAATGTCTTGCAACAAGATGGCAATGCATAATTCACATATATGGTAATTAGACATTGAACAAGTGGCATTCACACAAAGCATGTCTAAACTAATCAAATGACATAGCAATGGGAGACACCATACGCACAATATGAGCAACATAACCCTGCCAAGTTAGAGCATACACCTCGAGGGGGAATAGGACTGGTCATCTGTCTCTGAATCCTCCTCTGAGGAGCTATCCGTAACCAACGAGATATGCGCTTCGTCAGATAGCATAGTCTGCTATGAAGACCTTGTTTTCACTCCAGAATTTGCCATCACCGTGTCAAATGGCTGATGCACACGAAGAGCAGTTGAATGTACTAACATTGTTGACAAATGTAATATGTAACGAAAAAAAGGATGGCCTAATATAATTTACATATAAGATGACTGGCTAAGCAGGATGGCATTGCAAAATTCACATATATGATGCCTGGCTAAACAAGATGGCGTTGCATAATTCACATAAATGATGAATAAACCAAACAGATGGCATTCGCACAAACGATGTCTAAACTAAGCATATGACATATTTGATGTATAAAGTAAGCAATGCAAGACACCATATGCATGATATAACCAACATCAGCATGCCAAGTTAGAGCAAAGACCTCATGGGGTAAATAGGAGTTGTCTTCTCCTTCTGAATCCCCCTCAGAACAGATATCTTCCTCTCGATTACAATCCGAAATGCGTGGAGGGGGGGCTGCCTTTGCGCCTACCATGGAGCGACGTCTGCATGAAATTTTATTGCCACGCAAGGCTCGTCTCTTTTGCTCTACATGTTCAGTTCCATTGTTTACAATGACTGTCATGCATAGGAATAAAACATAGTGAGATTATGTAAGGAGTGCATGCAGAAATTCAGAGTGATGGTAGCAACCTGTGTATAGACCCAAAACCAATAATAGCAGACAGATAATGGCTTCAGTTAAAAAATACAAATAATGGCTTCTTTACTATTTGTTTCCCACCCAACATGAAACTCATAGTAGACACCGGAGATTAACCAGATAGTAGATAGATACTATTGATAGCGGCCCCGATATGTACCCCACAACCATTTAAAAACTCAAGTTTGACCATTAGTTTGGAGCTGACTCAAAGTGTAATCGGTGAACAGGACGATAAAGTAGCATGTAATATTAAGCGATGCATAACATAAGCAGACACGAAAGAGTGCGACCTCTCTTGCGGACCCGTGTAGTCCTCGAGGTCATCTACTCGGTTGATGATGGTAATGAAGTTTTCATGGCTTCCAGCAGCGAGGAAGAAGATCTGAGGCGGCGAAAGACAGTCTGGAGGCCGGATCCCTGCTGTGCTGGACCCTTCTATCGTTGGAGCAGTTGAGCTGGGGTGGACGACGGCGCAGCAGGAGCGGGACAAACCACACAATGTTTTCTTTGAACAACTATCTGTAAGAGAAATAATTTTGTAAGGGCTCGTTTGAATTGGAGGATTCCAACAATGCAGGGATAGGAAATAGACAGGAATAGGATAGGAATGCACGTGCAAAACAGAGAATTTAAAAACACATGATTTCTGCCAATCTGGGTGTTTGATTCACAACAATTGGAAGATCACAGGATGAAAAGAAGCATGGTGAGATTAAGTCAAACCACAAGAAAATGTACGGTTATAATGCTATTATGCTACTCTTAGTCTTGTGCTTCATGAATAGGAATTTGAAAAGGAGGACAAGTGAAAATTAAAATTCCTATGTTTTTTCTTTCAAGGAGGGAACAAATCTGTGTGCTCAGTGGACAATATATATAACATGTAGAGTAAAAAAGAGATGCAACAAGTGTACAACCTCTTTGGCGAAGCCATGTCGATCTCAGCGTGATTGGGTTGGCCGGTGAGGATGCTCCGGCTGACTTTGCTGTCGGAGGAGGGGAAGAAGATCTTAGGCATCTGGAGATGGAGCCTGAGGTACTGCTCCGCTGTCATGGAGGGTTTCGTCGTTGGAGCAGCTCTGGTGAGTTGTACGACGCCGTGGCTGAAGCAGGACAAGAGAGACAACGAACAAGGTTAACCTGAGTGGAATTCTAATAGCATCTCCAATACATGACGTAAAATACATAACCACAAAGTGCTAGATGTAAAATACATCAGCCGCACATCTCTGAACTTAACTGTCAAAACTGAACTTAACTGTCGAAACTGAACTTAACTGTCGAAACTGAATTTTGCTGTCGAAACTAAATTTTGTTGTTGAAACTGAACGCACTAGCAAGGTGAGGCTACACGTCGGTCGACTGACTTTTTCATCTCTGGCCAGTCGATTTTGCGGCCATTGGATATGAAATCAAGGGCATGCGGTTCATCTTCAACCTCCACCCCCCTGAGCCGCCAGCCATCACCGGCCAAACAGCAGCCACCCTCCGCCCGCGGCCGGCGGTGCGCCGCCCCGCCCGCCCCAAAAACACTCCCCACCGCCGGTTCGCCGCTGCCCCAGCCATCCCTCTAGCCCCCCCCCCTTGTGCCGAGCTTTTTCTCCGACGATCCCCATGCCACCGCCCCG
>NC_041381.1:91374055-91531488 GCF_002162155.2 Triticum dicoccoides
CCTCCCCGCTGCGGCTGGTTCTTCCTTCACCCCGGCGAGCCCCCCCACCCCCTGAAAATCGACTGACCCAAAAGTCGACTCAGTCGACTGAAGTGTAGCTAAATCGGAGCAGCATCGCAAGCAAGAGCAAGAGCGAGAGCAGCAACGCGAGCAAGAGCAATAGCAAGAGCAGACCAGGCAGGGGACCGAGAGCAAGAGCAGACCAGCAGCGCGAGCGAGAGCTAAAGCAGCAGCAGCTCCTACTGATGTGGACGTCGCTGCCGAGGGACCGACGCCGTGGAGGAAGTGGCCGGCGATGCCACCGTGGATGGAGCCGCGCCGTGTCGGCTCGGGACCGAGCACCGGCAGCACCGTGAGATCGAATCAAGAAGAAAATGCAGCGATTAGAGTACGACCTCTTTGGTGGCGCCAATTAGGCCGCAGCTTCATCCGAGGAAACGGTGATGATGATGCTCTTCCGGTGGTGTAGGTGAAGACAGCGGTGTGGGAATGGAGGTGGCGCGAAAGACGAGGGGAATGTCGGGGCAGCTCCTTGGAGGTGGAGGACGGGGTGGCTGAACCGGCGGGACGATGAGATCGACGACGGATCCTCATCTGGTACGGTGGATGAGGGACGTCGAGGTGTTGCTGTGGACGACGTCGTCAGGGAAGAGGCTCCAGCTGGGTGGCGGACGGAGCAGGGTGTGGGGTTTCGTCGCGGGTTTTCGCGGCCTCAGTGTATGAATGGGTGGGCGGATGGGATGGCAGTGGGGAACCATGGCTTAGAGACGCGCTTGTCCAAAATGTGTGGTAAGTTACGAAAGTACCCCCCCACCGATTTGAGGCGGTTCTTTCGGTTTAGGGGTACCACGGGAATTTCGCGTGTCGGGATTTCACAGGAGGTGGGAGTTTTCGCGCGCGATGTAATTTCGGAATAGCAAGGCGCGGGTTGAGATGGAGGGAGTTGTCGGAGCACAACGAGACAAAGATATATCTTAAATATTTCGGGCTAACAAGGCGCGGGTTGAAATTTCCGGACAAGCCTAACGTGTACTGTACCAAATCAATGCGCACTACAAATGTCATTCAAAACTTTGAATTTATGTTATGTTCAATTAAAATATTTCGCTACGTGTATAATGCATGCAACCTACTACTCAAATGAACGATTTAGTGCATTCCAAACGTATATACTACCACTTCAATATGAACTAAATTTAAATTTGTTTCTCTATTTGAATAAGATCTACAGTAGTGATTGTTGTGAAGTCAAAGCATTTGAATTCGTTTCTCTATTTTAATAAGATCTACAATCATCATTATTGTCAAGTTAAACCATCATTTGTGTATTATCTTCACAACACACCACATGATTAGTCTCGAGTTACTTATGAACTATGTGTACTATATGAACTCGAACTAGATTTTTTGAATCCACTTTATTTTGATTTCAAATCACATTACATTTCTAGCTATAGCTAGATCTTCATAATCTAAACCATGTCTCATATGTATAATGTGTTTATCACATTATGTATGGTGCCCCGCCCCCTACGCCTACAAGTATTTAGATGTGAGTTGCAAACACTACACATTACCACAAATTCAAATAAAATGTGTGAATGTTCGATATATAGCATTGTTTAGATTGCTCGATATTTAGTTGTAAGCTGCAAACGCCACACATTATCACAAATTGAAATAAAATGTGAGATTGTTTGATGTATAGTATGGTTTAGATTGTTCGGCATTTAGCTGTGAGTTGCAAACGCCATGCATTATCACATTATGGTATAACATGTGCACAGCACGTGTATCACCGCTATATTCATGCATGCAATGTTTAAAACACTATGATCTCCTATTCAAATATATGAATCAGCTTTCATATCAAATTATGATCTTTGTTACTCTCTTACACCCACACAATCCTTTAACCTTTGTAGCTACCACTAACTTTCTCTCGTGCATGCACACACCCTCCTCGCCCTCCCCCTCCCTCGGCATTCTATCCACCGGGCACATTCATTTTTTTCTTTAGGTCGTTCTCCCAGAGTCTCCACAACTCCTTTCCGACACACACCGATCGATAAACCTCTCCAGCGATGCCTGCCTACAACATACACACACACACCTTCAATCTCCTCTTTTATGTGTCCTTGCCTCGTTTCTCTCATACGGTCAGACACACGTGTAAACTCATGCCCCTCTTTTCATCGATCTCACAACCGCACACTCCTCCCCCTATCTAGCTAGTAGTTGGGCCTCTCGCACCACCTCCTAGCTCCATTCTCTCTGTCTATCCGTCTCGCTGGGCCTTATTTGCCTCTAACAAATGGACGTACACCGAACGATCTCTCGCTATACATATAGCTAGCTAGGTCCTTATAACTCGTTTTTACCCACACGTCGATCGATCTACCTCATTAGTTGTGTCTCTCCCTTCCTCTGACAAACAACAACTGATCTACCAATCTAGTTAGGTTTGCTTACCAAACACATGGTTCCCCTTCATCATCCATGGATGCGTCCCGACAGATCTATCATGCACAGGCACACACAGAAACACATCCCCACTCTTATTAATAACATTGCAGTTCCACCCTTAATTTGTCTAGTAGGCCTCTCCCAACATCTCCAAGAAGCAACTCCATCACCCATCCAGCACTCTACCCCTCTCCCTCCCTCTCCCTCCCTCCCTCTCTCTGTCCCATCATATTTCCCGTCCTTTAGTTATGTATGGATGTCGACCGATCTCCCTCAAGACATAGCTGGGTCTCTCCTTATCAACACATATACGAGTCGTTCTACCTGTATAGTTAGGCCTCTGCCTACCCCTCCCCCACCCCCTCGCCCCATACACACTGATACATCAAGCGCTCTAGCCATGTCTCCCTGCCACACACAAACTTGGCATGTGCCCTCTAACGTTCCGGTAGGCCAGTCGCCCTATATCTTTGACTTGCACACAGACACAATTTCGATGGCTCTCTTCATCGATCTCGCACCCACCCACTTGATCCTCTCTTCGACTCTATCCATAGCTATGACCCCTCCATCTCTTCTCGTGGATTGCCCGACCCTCTATGTATGATATGGATAGGCCTCCATTTCACACACATTGCATGCAAAATTTTGTTTGAGATGTCATCGACACATATTCCCACAAATAATTCACGAAATCAACCCCCCACCCCACCCCCACCCCCACCCCAAAACAAAAAACACTCATAGACGCGGTTTGTATCTCTCACACACACCCACATATGTGGGGGACGTGCACGAAGAGAAGAGGTGCATGCACGATGCACGTACTCCCGTCTCTTTCCCAACCACACCCGCGCGGGTACACGGTGGAGCTCATTTCTGTACGAAAAAGGCAGCCCACGTGGTAATTTGGCACGTGTACTGGTTGTCCACTTGGTGGAGGGAGGATCGTCTACCACGGGTGAACAAACAAATTGCGACTTGACGCGTTATGTTAAATTAAAAAAGAGGCAAACCATGTGGGGCCTACCTTAGAGGCAAGGCTCTATACACTGGAGTATTTTTGATGTGTCCCGTCAACTCGCAGAATGAGGAGAAGCTTTCTTAGTACGCCGTCTCCCCCGCCCACGGGCGCAGTGACTCGCAGGATGAGGTGAAGCTTGCTCCGCCTTACGCCCACTCCCTCGCCCATGCGCACGGTGGCTCGCAGGACGAGGAGAAAAATTTACTACTCCCTCCGTTTACTCCTCGTCCCTACTACCTTGGTTATAGAGATTATATCATATTGTTTGGAATATATATGTCCTTTAGTAGATTTCAATATGAACTACTAGTACATACTCCAAACGCTGATGTATATAGACGTATTTTAGAGTGTAGATTCACTCATTTTCCTCCGTATGTAGCACTCTCCCTCGCCCCTCGACCCTCGCCCACATGGTGGACGTGCAGCAATTCATTCGGTCTCATATAGCCAGAACGATATATACTGCACTACCATTATTGCTCGACTTCCCGAAGAGGCGAAGAGCCATCGCAAGGTTAATATTTTGGAGATGCCAAGCGCAAGGTTATAGGAGAACGAGTAGTAGGTGCCGCGTCATTTATAAATAAAGGTTTTTTTTTCTTCAGTGGCACGCACGCAATATGATAGGTTCATATGGAGAGAAAAGGAAACCGCTCCACTATATACATAGTCAGGACGGGCCAGCCTACACGGTTGCTTGCTGGGGTTGCTCTCTTCACACTCTCTCGCACAAAATGACTGTGGCCACATATCTAACATCCCGGCGGATCACGTCCGCTTGGGGAAGGGGGTGGATGCTTAGTGTAGATGCGGTGGCCGTCGCCGACGGCGAAAACCCACTATCGGCACATCCCGATCAGGGGTCCCCGCCGTTCTATCTCACAAAGCCAGTGAGGTTGCCTTCGTCCCTTGCTCACTGCCGCGACATGGGCAGTTGCCGCCTCCCGCCTACCTCCTCAAGGTTGAGCTACGTCCCTCAGAACTCTCTTTACAGCCGGCTTGCACCACTGCTCGAGCTGCCCACATCACTCCCTGTGGATATTTCTCTACTTCTTTGACCCGCACATACCTGATACCTCTACTGGCTTCTACGTACTGTATCTGTGATGAGTTTATGTCTCATCAACTAGTACCAGTAATCTTATTCTAATCACGCTTCTTCAATTTCTTTGCCACAAGGATGCTCATCTCGATTTTGGTGAAACTGCACAAAATGATCCGATGGTCAAAAGGTTGCAAACTTCATTTATTAGGAAGCTCGAACGTTGCTAGCAAATTGAATCCTGGTCAGGGTTCACGGTTCAAGGGCTAGGGACTGCATGGATCGTTTTTTTCTTTAGCTGCCTCTGTTCCAAAATAAGTGTCAACATTAGTAGTAGTACAACTTTGTACTAAAGTTTGCACAAAGTTGAGACACTTATTTTGGAACGGAGGGAGTACATATTTGCTATGATCTGTCAATCATTGAGTTGCAATAGCTTGCATGTTAGTCTCCTTTGTATTTGATGAAATGTTGCAACGGGCAACCTTGGACGCAAGATACATGTAACAGAAGCTGGAAGCTTCATAGCATTGTACTAATTTATCTCGCTGATAAATTACAGTACATACTATACTAGTACTTCCTCTGTTCCTAAATATAAGTCTTTGTAGAGATTTCACCATGAACCACATACGGATGTATATAGATGCATTTTAAGTGTAGATTCATTCATTTTGTTCAGTATGTAGTTCACCTAGTGGAATCTCTACAAAGACTTATCTACTAGTAATAGCTAGCCCCCACTACTAGGAATTCTCTATCCTCTCCTTGAGCCACATCATCAAAATTGATGTAGCCGTTAGATGAAGTAAATCAGTCCATAATAGCCGTCTAATCTAGACGTTGAGAGGCTCCGCACTAAGCCATATGCAAGCATGCAGAAATATCGTGGTACACGGATGTGAGTGGGTTTTAAATCACATCAGCATGTCTGCATGCAAGCATGCACTAGTAGCATGCATGTAAGTGAGCTTTTAAGTCCCATTAACATGTCAAAAAGAAAAATATAATCCCATTATGCAGTAGGAGTTAGCTGATCTTTTTTTCCTTACGTGGGATGATCTAAATGATGATGGGAGTTTATTTAGTTTAGCTACCACATATGTCATGCGGTTATAGAGTTTTTTTAGTTCTATGGAATCGATAATTTTGCGCAGGGAGATATACCGCTGTTCCCGGCAACGCGCGGGGACTCATCTAGTAATATTTAGGAACGGAGGGAGTACTATGTAAAGAGTTAGGTGTCGCACGGTGATAGTGTGAGGTGGGCCATGTAATCACTGAGCCTGCGTGTTTTCATTGCTCATGCACTCCTCCACTGTAAGAATGTAGAAAATTGTAATCTAGTAGTAGTAGTACTACCTCCTTTCGCCAAAAGCGTGGGACATCCAGCAGTCCTACCACCTCAGTAATAAAGACCAATGAGCTGTCAAATCACATAGACCCGGCAGTAAGTTGGATGGACGAAGCAACCATCACTCTTGTGCCAGTGAGAGGTCGCGTCCGCTCTACCCGGGCATGAATGCGGCACCAATTCTTTGGAGCGGCACTGACCGTTTCGGGCGGAAAGCACGTGCGGGCGATGGAGGGGCTTTGGGTGGGCCAGGCTGGTCAGGAGCGGGCGTGGCAGCTGTCCGCATGTCCCTACCAGACACACCCGGAAACGAGAGGATGCACCGAATCTCGCGGCTAAAATCATACACTACACACCATCTCTCTGTAGGAGTAGGTCGATCTGTCGCACTCTCTAACACACACATGCTGTTAAACACACACACGCACACGCACACACCTTGGTCTCGTTGCACCTTCTAACGTGACTTATTACACCTAGACGGAGGGAGTAGTAAGTATACGAGATACGGTGGCACACTGACTTAAGTCGAATACAAGTGCCCAAAATTTGTGTGCATGTTATAATAATGATTCACTTAAAATAGTACGTGAGCGAACAGAGGGATCAATTGGACAGTGTTCCCGAGCAGTAGCGAGATGTGTGAGGTAAGATACACCGCTGGCGCTTTTAATTTTTCTTATTAATTTGTTTGTTTCACCCTCTGGCTGGTGGGACCCAACGTACTACGTGGAGAGAGGTAAGGTGACTAAGGCTGCATCATTTCTGCACCACTGTGGATAGTCTTACCACCAAAGCCACATGACACGATTATGATTGAAATCCCAATGACTCCCACACACACACAAAAAAAACACGGCATGCTTGTCACATGAATGCAGGAATGTATAAAAGGTTATTTGACTCTCGTTGAACATAACGGGAGGGTTGTGTAGCTGGTTAGCCTGTTCGCTCATCAAACTTGAGGTCTCGGGTTCGATAACTACACTTGAGCATAATTTGTGCCAGGAGGATTCTTTGACTGGTCAAAATATTTTCTAGGGTTTGCACGCTTCACACTCTCTCTCCAGTATATATATACACGCAGGAGCCTCAATGCTTGTACTTGCTCTCTTCACACTCTCTCGCCCTCCCCGCTGGAGCCTCAGCGCTTGTAGTTGCTCTCTTCACACTCTCTCGCCCTCTCTAGATCTAAACAAGACTTCGTTGGCCTCTCTCTCCCCTCACTGCTGCTCAAAGAGCCGGCAGGATCCGTCCGCCGGGAAGGGAAGGAGGCTTAATGCTGTCGCCGTCGGCGAGGGAGGGAATCCACTACCGGTGCAGCTGTTCACTTTCCACCTAGCGGCAGCGTGGGAGGGCCTCCGGCCCCTTCTTCTTTGCCGTCGTCCTGTCGCCCACCGAACCATGCCCCAAGAACCTTAAGGTATAATTTACTTACTCCACATGCATTGCTCTAGCTACATGTATACCATGAATCTAGGACGTGGTTCAAAGAGGAAAGGAGTGGGGGAAAGTAGTGGGAAAAGTTGTATATAGCATGAATCTAGGACGTGGTTCAAAGAGGAAATGAAGGGGGAAAGTTGTATAGCATGAATCTAGGACGTGGTTCAAAGAGGAAAGGAATGGGGGAAAGTAGTGGGGAAAGTTGTATCGCATAAATCTAGGACGTGGTTCAAAGAGGAAAGGAAGGGGCGAAAGTACTAGTTCAAAAAGGAAAGGAAGGGACAAGGCTGTAGAGTTTGAGCAGGACTAGATTTGTTGCGCTCACATAGGGAAAGGTGTCTAAAGATAACAAAACTAGGACCAACACAAATATGCTCCTTGGTTGTTTGTTCTTTGTTGCAATAGAATGTGCATGACCACAGTACATTGGTAGATGCACATGGTGTTGGTGCGTCCACTGTCCCGTGCAACTCATTAGCCGTTGTTAATCTAAGGCCATGTTTGGTTAAAAACTCCCTAGTCCCTACCTGCTTGGTTCCAGGGACTAAACATGGACTAGAGGTTACTAAATGACATGCTAAAAGACCATGTTACCCCTAGTAATGAACTAATAGAAACAAGGTGCGATGCCTGGCAGGGGCAACTGTTGGAAAAAGTCCGAAAAAGACTCCCTCGGGGTCTTCTTTCTTTAGTCCCAAATGCCCACTTTTAGTCCCTAAAAGTCCCTCCTGTTTGGTTTAGATGGGATTGACACGGAGTTTTTTTAGTCCCTACACCAAAATGTCCCTGTAAACAAACACCCTCTAATAATGCCGCTGGAAAAATGATGCAATGCCACAGTTAAAAGCAAATTACATGTTTAACAAATTTTATTGTTAATATAATCTCTATGTTAATATTAATCAATGCCACCGTTTGAGAAATGCTACTGTCTTGCTTTCTTTCCCATTTAGATAAGGTAGATGCTTCTTTTTGTTGGCTTCTGTGTCATCCACCGTTATTGACCACTAATTGTTTCCTTTGCACCTCTGTGTAAGTAGGGTTATCTACTTCACCTCGTTGCCATTGTGATCTTTTGTTGCACTGCACAAAACACTTTTGTTTTAAGAGTGTTTTGTGCAGTTCAACCAAAATGTCACACCGACAACGTTGCTTGATTGCTTGATCTTAGTGGAACTGCACAAGAGGAGATCTTACTTCCTATCCGTTAAGGCGAATTTGGTTCTGATCTTCTTCTTGTGAGTTGTTTAAATTCCGCATCATGAGAGGTCAGTACTAGCCTTCTTTCACATGATTCTACAGTGTGCTTTCATATGTTGTGCTAGTTGTACAAAAATGTTGCTCGATTTTAGTGAACTGCACAAATGGAGACAAGACTTCCAATCTGTTTGTGCACCGTAATATCCCATTTGAGGTAAGATAAGGATATTTCACAACTACTGGCCTATATTTTGCCACTTTCATCAGAAAATTAAGTTTAGTACTATACTTGTGCTCCCTAATTGACATGCCAAATCTTACATTGAAGGCGAAGCTTGTCTGTTGTTGAACCAAGTGATGAAGGGGAAGAACAAGCGGAAGGAAAACAAAAATCAACTCCCAGTGCTGTAATGAAGCACTGGAACTGTGATGACACAAGTAATGATATAGTTTTGCATCTTAATTTATTGCTATGGCTGTAACGAGCAATTGTTTTGCCACTGATTTGATGCCACTCTTAATGTAATACGTAATTATCTCTACTTGTGCAAACAGGGATCTTCTTTGAAGATACCTTATATTCTAGTGGAACTGCACAAGAAGATGTTGGAAACATTAAACTAATCGAGGAGTGTATAGTAAGCATGGCCACCACCGTAGATAGCAACAGATGGTTCCAGAGAAGTGCTTCATCTGTATGCTCTACACAATAAGCCTCCTGACAAAGGTTGGTACTCGCCCACTGATTTCATCCATATGATTGAGCTTTGTCATCTCTATTGGTGTTGTGCTACTGTTTAGATACTGTCATGAAAAAGTGGTATTGTCCTTGAGAAGTGCTTCATCTGTGTTGTTTTAAATATTTCCTTCCCCTTTTTTCGAGCAAACAGGGATGCTAGCATTTAGTAGTCCTCTTGTCTTTGCACAACAGGATCATCTTCTTCTGAAGAAGAATATGGAGTACGTGAAGTGACTAGTTCCGATTATGCCAGGATGAAGAAGCCATGTCTATCATCTTATCAGAAGGAGCAGTTGAAGGATGGTTACATTACTCCCCACAAGACCAAACTAAGTTCAGCTCAGAAGGACTGACAAATCTCCATTTTTTGCTGTGATGCACGAGTACAATGTTGTTCTAGAATTCTTTCTGGTGAGTTCCATTTTTCTAAAAGTGTGCTCTACATGGACCATGTATGTGCCTGTTGAAACTGTCAATTCATAGTACAGTTTGCTTTATACTAATCACTTTTTTGTATTTGTGCAAACAGGGGTGCTCAACTTGATTTCAATGGGAACTGCACAAAATGTTCATGAATACATCGAATCATCCATTTCCACCACAAGAAAGGAGGTGCCGATAAGTTCAAGGCGTTGCAACATATAAGGGCGAAATCATACAAGCTATGCGCGAATTTGGTTGATTTTGGTGGAACAGCACAAAAAGAACAGTTGGTTTATTTAGCACGAGGTGCCATTCAATGTCCGAACTGATGGCAAACCCTGCCCATTCCAGAATCGTAGGCATTTGATATTTTGGAATGGGACAACCTTGTCAAATTTTGCTCATTGATTTTAGCAAGACATGTGTTTGATATTTTCGAATGGGACTCCCTTTGCTATCAGTAGCGTCGATCAATTTTTTTATTCTTTAGTTGTGAAGTAAATATTGCCTCTGACATGTGAGTCGCTGAGATGCATAATCATCAATTGTTTTGAATGTTCTCTATGAATTGTCAGGCCTGTGTGTTTGATTGCAATGTACAGAAATGCTAAAAAGCTGCTCAAACTCTTTGTACTCCTTCTGTTCCTTTTTACTTCGCACATTGTGAAAGTGCATACTTTTTTGTATAAGATTGGTCAAATTAGAGATACTTTGACTGCAGACAAAACTTGTATGCAGACTAGAAAGGACCGGAGGGAGTACATGTGAAATTGCTACAAACAAGGTGATCACCCTTGGAATAATGCTAGTACGTATTGTTTTGCATGTTCATCCAATGCCAGTGATACAGGAATTCGGACTAATCGAAATAAATGCATTCATACACGGTCGGATTTCATATAAACATGCCGGATTTCATTACATTTCATACATTCTTCAACTAAAAAGGGGTGCGCTCGAGGTATAATTAATTAACCGAAGCTACCCACCTGTGTCCCGCTGAGCCGAACAGAAGCTTCAGTGACTTAACTGCACGTGCAGGTGCGTAACTGACATGTGGCCTGTTGGGCCCACGTGTCAGCCAGCCAACTGCACCAGCAGTTAAGTAGAAGCAGCGTTCTTCTCCAGCGCAGCTCTCCGACTCCATGTCGCCGCCAAGAAGCTAACCGGCCGTCAATGGTCAACCTGCCTAGCTTGGCTTCAACCGGAGGGTAGCAGCGGTGGCCTTACTTGGACCCGAGTGGCGGCGACCTACAGTGTTCTACTCTTCCTTGTTTTCTGTGTGGCGCGGCCTCGTTGGCAGCGGGGCGGGGCCTCGGCGGAGCCGGCGATGTCCTCTATCTCGTTGCCGGCGGGCGGCACCTCAGCGGAGCGGTGGAAATCCTCCCCCACGTTGCCGGCAGGGTGGGGCCTCGGCTGAGCCGACGATGTCCTCTGCCTCGTTATTGGCAGGGCAGGGCCTCGGCAGAGCCGTCGGTGTCCTCTGCCTCTTTGTTGGCGCCGTGGGGCCTCGGCGGAGCCGGCGGTGTCCTCTGCCTCGTTGTTGGCGCCGCAGGGCCTCGGCGGAGCAGGGCCTCGTCGACGCCAGCGGAGCGGGGACTCATCAGAGCCGGCATTGTCCTCTGCCTCGTCCTCAGTCTCGCCAAACAGCGCCTCGCCCGCTTCATCGCCCTCTTTGCTAGCCTCTTTGTAGGCGGCCACAACCTCCGCCACCCGCATGCGGTACCGCCAGCGCTCGAGGCGGCCCTTGCGGGCGAAGCGGTACGAGTCGAGCAGCGCCTCCTGCCCCGCCCTCTCTGCGGCGATCTGCTCCTCCGCCTGCAGGTGCTCCTGGAGGAGATGATGGTTGTAGGTGGCGTCGGCCTGCGCCTCCCGGAACTGCTCCTCACGCATCTGCCTCACCCTGTCCATATATTGGGCATGTGCCTCGCCGATGGTCATGGTGCAATGCACCGGCGAGGATGGCGCGGAGGAGGGGGTTGGCGCCGGATCGTCGACTACCATGTTCTCCATTGGGACGTCGTCGTCCTCCGGCTGCCCGCCGGCCAGCCGGTCGGCAGCAATGGCTGCCATCTCCTTGTGGTCCATCGTCCGCCTGTCCCGAAGAGCGTTGGAGCGCGAGGAAGCCATGGTGGGCAGTAGTGGTGTGGACAGGAGAAAGGGAACGGATGCGGATGACTGCGGCTATGCTCGGCACAACAGTTTATATAGCAATGGTGGGCGGGCGGAGGGACGGACGTGTGGCGCCGGAGTAGCCGCCTCGGCAACCGCGTATCATTAATGTGTGTGGCAGATGGACGGACGGACGGACGACACTTGTGTCGTTTGAAGGCGGAGCAATCTCCTGCACCGGGAAGCGGGGCGGGCGGCGCTGACTGTTTCGGGCAGAAAGCGCGTGCGGGCGAGGAGATGACTTTACTTGGAGAGGATGACAATGGGGACCCACCAGGTCCATAGCCTCACGTACGCAAGTGCCTCCTTATTATATATAACCAAAATTTATTTTGCTTCCTCCTGGTTTCCTGACATCACGGTCCCACACCATTGTCAACCTATGTACTCCCTTCTTTCCGGTTTATAGGGCTTATCTCAAAATTTTAGTTTTTCCATTTTATAAGGCTCAATTTGGTTGTTTTCCATCACATGTTCAGATTCCAAGGTGCATTAAATCATTGCATGCAAGTACTAAGAGAAAATTGACCAATGCATGTACTTTATGCATGCATGCATTGCAATTAATGCATTGATAAACATAATTTTTTGAGGATAACAAGAGCATTAATTAGGTGCTTTTGCAAAACTACAAAAAGTATTCCACCACTCGCCATCTACCTTTATTGGTGAGATTTTGGAATTGAGCATTATAAATCGGAAAGGAGGGAGTAGTCAATAAACGAGAGAATTGCACAAGAAGCGGCCGACAGCTGGGACCAAGCAGCTCGAGCAGTATTTGTGTTTTTGAGGTGTGAGCACTGCAGAGTTTTTCAATGTTTAGCCCAGATATTAATTTTTCTCCTCTGAACAACAACAAAAACATCACTGCAGGTATTAACTGGGCGGGTTGTGGCCCGTCTAGCCCAGGCCAGATATCCAGCCCAAATATTAAATTTTTTCAAGCTGAAAATGGCTAGCCCAGCTATACTTTTTTTAGGAATACCCAGGCAAGGTCAAGTTGTTATTCTCCGCCCCGCTGGGCTGCAAATCTTTCCTAGGAGGGATGCATTAGGCTTAACAAGAAAATGGGCTTTAAGAAATAATAAATGGGATGTAATTATAAAAACTGGGTAGTGACTATAAAAAATGCACCAAACACGTGATTACTTTATAAAATATTATTTTTGGATATTGAAATTTTAATTTCATTAATTGTTGCGAGCGCAATTTTTTCTCTGGATTTTTACGTAATATAAATTTATATTGAAATTTTATTTAATGTGACTAGAAATTTCGGGATAAAAATATTCGGATCCCATCAAAATGTGGGAAATTTTATTGAATTCTGTTTTGAACGGTTGGTTGAAATGGGTTGTACTTTTAACAAACTGTAAATGGGCTGTAGTAAATTCCATTATAATTCAAAAATGGGCTACACATTCTTACAAATGTCAAATGGGCTATAAGTTCTCTACCACAAACTTCTGGCCTTACTAAGTTGACGCATCCCCTAAAAAAACAGAGTTGACGCGTATGCAAGGCTTTGTCAACTTATAGTCAACACACGGTTCTAGCAACAGTGGCCGTTGGATGTCCATCCAACGGATGTCGTGCTTCTTCTTCAATCTCGGATATTCTAGCTTCACCCCCCAAAAAATGATTCCTCCCCCTGACATCTGGGGCGCACCGTTTCGGAAGCTGACTTGTGGGCCTACTAAGTTGACGTACCAAGGGCTTTGTCAACTTAGTCAATATAAACGATTCTAGCTGCAGTGACCGTATGATGTCCATCCAATAGCCGTCATGCTTCTTCAACCTCTGGTCTTCTTGCTCCAGCCGCCCAAAGCAGCACCGGTCGTGCCGCCTGCTCCTGCCTCCTGTGGCCGGCTGTGCTACCGCGGAGGCCTCACCGCCCCCTACTACTCCCACCGCTGGCCAGGCCATCCCTCCACTCACCCACACCCCTTGTTATTCTGCGGCGACGGCAGCACAGCCATACCAGTGAACCCTCGTACTCCTCTCCGCGTGTGCATCCACTGCCGCGTCTTCCCCGGCTCCGCGTCGTCCCCTTCCTAGGCCTCGCCGTCGTCCACCACCATGGTGCTCTCGGCGCAGCATTGTCAACATGGTCAAGGAACGACCTCCATCGGACGTGGGCTGTACATGGAGAGGCTGGCAGCTGGGTCCACGGCAGCCGCAAGGAAATGCCTCCTTATTACGCGCACAATAATTATTCCTCCACCTGACAGTGGGGACCCACCGGACGAGCCACCGTATTTCGCAAAAAAAATGATTCGCCCCCTGACTGCTGGGACCCACGAGCTACATCTTCGCACGCAAGGAAGTGCGTCCGGAAAAAAATGATTCGCCCCCCTGACTGCTGGGACCCACCAGCTACATCTTCGCACGCAAGGAAGTGCATCCGAAAATAACGATTCGCCCCCCGACTGCTGGGACCCACCAGCTACACCTTCGCATGCAAGGAAGTGCGTCCGGGCAAAAAAAGACCAAAACGATTCGCCCGCCTGACTGCTGGGACCCACTAGCTACATCTTCGCAGGTAAGGAAGTGCCTGACAGTCGGGACCCACCTGGTCGAAGCGTACGTAGCATTGTCATTCTGGTCACGAACGTGTACGTACATATATACTGGTCGATGTAGAGGCGCGCACGTGTCGTAGTAGAAGCGCGTACGTGTCGTAGTATAGGCGCGCACGTAGCATGTACATGTACGTACAGCAGCCAGGGTGCAAGAAAGAAAATACGGCCACGTATGTGTACATACGGGCGGGGTCTCGAACGCCTACTCGCGCATACGTACGGCGAGGGCTCGTGTACATGGCTGGGTTGGAACGGAGAAACAGTGTCGTCGTCGTGTTCATGGGGAGGCAACGGAATGCATCGTGTTCATGGGGAGGCAACGGAATGCTTGTATTCATGGGAAGGAAACGGAATGCGTCGTGTTCATCGAGAGGCAACGGAACGCGTGGGAGCCAACCGGCTGGGTCAGAACGGAATGCGTCGTCGTGTTCATTGGGTGTCGGAGTAATGGGCCACGGGTAGGCTGACCCGGGACCCAGGATCTTTCAAGACATCGGGGCAGGCCACGCCCCTCTGGCCGAGTCCCAGCGGGCGACCTCCAGAGAGGCCGAGTCCCAGCTGGCGACCTTCAGAGAGGCCGAGTCCCAGCTGGCGATCCCCCGAGAAGCCGAGTCCCAGACGACGACTTTAAAGCAAGCCGACTCCCGGCTTCCGACCTCCAGGAGTGCCGACTATGGGAGTCGGCCCGTGACATTTCACGAAGACCGATGCAGGGCATGGCTCCGACGTGGCCGTCCCTTCCTGCCTACGAGGGGTTGGCATGGCTACAGTGAGCCGTATCGCTGGGAGATCTCCGGCGAGGCGCGTTACTGTTGCCATGCCTCCCCTGACCTCAGCCACAGTGCATGATGCACTGTGCCCACGACGCCGGCCTGTACGGCCCAGAGATCGCAGGACCACCTGTCAGAGGATGAATCAAAGACGGCCAGAGCGCCAGAAGACGGCCCTGTTGGAGTCGGCCTCCTCGGAGTCGGACGTCTCCCCGCCAGGGCCCCACAAGCCATAAACCAGATTGGATGGGGAGTGGCGACAGTGATCGCCTGACAGACGGCGGCACTGTTGCCACAACCCCATGACCAAGCCTGCGTCATCAGGAGCGCCGCATAGTGTCCGGCCTGTCCGCGGGACCCGCCAGTTGGCGGGCCCTAGAAGCCGGCGGGAAGGACGGCGGCATGAGAGACAGACGGCCGGGGCCCACCCCAGTTAGATTACCATTGTACCCCCGGGGGGTAGGCCTATATAAACCCCTCGGGGCACCCATGTAAAGGGTTCGACCCTTGATAGAGTTAGACACATAGACCAGGGAGGAGAGAACTAGCTTGCTCCCTCCTGCCTCCCGATACAGCTCTAGGAGCACCATTGTAGCCACTTTGCCATAGTGACCATGCGGAGGCCCCGCAGAGCAGCAGCAGGGGTGTTATCTCCCCGGAGAGCCCCGAAGCTGGGTAAGATTCGCCGGCGTGCATGTCTACGCCTCATCCCGTTTCCAGGCACCGGCGACGTTCTACTCGCCCCCACCATGATAAGCCATCCTTTGGCATATGTCACACCCAATCCCCGATATTTGGCGCCCACCGTGGGGCGAGGTGCACCGTCGTCCTGAGATCTGTTCTGGACGGGAACCCTCTTCCTCCCTGGCGAGCGCAGCCAGCCAGCCTCGCTAGACGGAGTCTGCATCGACACGCTGCGCGGTGCTGAGGCCGCCTGCGCCGCAAGCGGCCTCGCCGAACTTATCGGCGAGGTACGCCTCTCCGACGAACCTGCATCCGACGCAGGCACGGGTGGCCCCAAGAACCTTCTCGCGGGCCTCCTTGACCAACTCCACGTCGCCGTCGAGCCTGCCGTAGACTTGGAGTCCGTAGGCTCCTCCGACCCGATGCTGGTCGACTCCGACGCCGTGTCGCTTGACATCTTCCCCACTAACGTGGTGGTCTATGACGAGCCGCTTCCGTACGAGGAGAGCGGCGGAAGTGCCGTCACAGAGGTGCTCGTCATCAGCCACGGCGAGCACTCCGGCGAAGAAGCCCAGGATCCGCTGCCAGCGGCCCTGCAAGACCTAACCGCGCCCATTCCAGAGGACGCGGACGCCGAGACGCTGGAGACGCAGACGCCGAGACGCTGGAGACGCGCCGCCTTCAGATCATCGAAGGCGCCAAGAAGCTGGCAAGCATGAGGCACTTGTCAGAGGCATACCAGCGCGAGATGGATCGTGCCATAGGCGGCTCGCTAGCTCCGACTGGGCCGAGCCGTCTGGGTGCGGTCCGACAGCGCGGCGCAGCCATCGCCGACTTGCTCGGGGCGAAACGCCCCGTGTACGCCACCCCAGTGGAGAATATCCGCGCCGCCCAGGCGGCGACTGACGAGCTGAAGAACTTTGAGGGCGAGGAGCGCCGTGTAATGACGGAGCGAGTTCAGCAGCTCCTCGACGCGGTTGCTGCGCAAAACGCGGCCGGCGGCCGCGCAGATGCACTGCAGCAGCCGAACGACGACTTACCTCCCCGCCGAGATCAAGGCGCGACCTCCCGGACGCCGACTGGCTGAGTCCGCGGAAGTAAAGAGAAGGAGCCGGCTGCCAGTCACAGTCGGACTCATATCACCATCGAGCGCGACCAAGACGGCCGCCCGAGAGCAGTAGAACGGTGGGACGATTATCATCCTCCCCGGCCCAGAAGAGAACGGCGAGTTTCCCCGCCGCCCGTTGAGCATCCGACTCTCGGAGGTCGCCTTGGTCGCCGAGAGGGAGTCGGAGAGAATGACGCCCGCCATCGGATCGACCGACTCCACCGATCCCTGGCGCTGGAAGAAGAAGATGAGCTGGGTCCGCCTTGCTTCGGGCCCCGCATCAGAGACGAGCCCTTCCCCAAAGGGTTCACGCTCCCCCGAGACACGCCCAAGTACACCGGCTCCGTGAAGCCGGAAGACTGGCTAATAGACTACTCCACAGCCGTCAGCATAGCAAACGGCAACAAGCGAGTTGCCGTGAAGTATGTTCCTCTCATGCTCCAGGGCATGGCCCGGACATGGCTGAACAGCCTGAAGCCCCGCAGCATCAATAGCTGGGTCGACTTCACCGAAGCCTTCATCCGCAACTTCACCAGCACGTACAAGCGACCTCCCAAGCCGCGCCAGCTCTCCTTGTGTGTGCAAGGCCCTGAAGAATCAACGCGCGACTACCTCACACGCTGGGGCAAACTTCGAAACTCCTGCGAGGGCGTGCACGAGGTGCAGGCTATCGAGTACTTCACTGCCGGGTGCCGAGAGGGCACCCTCCTCAAGCACAAGCTCCTCTGCGACGAGCCAGAAACCCTTGACGAACTGCTAGTCATAGCAGATAAGTACACCATGGCCGACTCTTCTATGAAGACGGAGACTCAAGTCAACGCGGCTGGCAAAGTGACTCCCCAGGCTCCCAGAACCCCGGCTGGAGACGCCAGTCGGCGACAGCAACAAAACAACAACAAACGCAAGGCCCCACAGCTGACTTCCAACAGTCGGCAGGTCGCAGCAGTAGAAGATCAGCAGCCGGAGGGGCAGCCTCCGGCCAAGCGGCAGAAAGGCGGCAAGTCCAATTGGTTGCCGGCTTTCTCCTATGAGCAGACTTTGGATGGTCCTTGCAAGTTCCACAGCGGCACGAAGCCGTCGAACCACACCACCAGAAAGTGCCACTGGCTCGCCAGAATCGCCAAGGGAGACGGCCTCACTCCTCCGCCGCCTGCAGGGCCGCCGCCTCCGCCGCCGCCCCAGCAGCCGGCGGCTCGGCCAGTCGGCGCAGTACAAGACGAGTTCCCAGAAGAGCATGGAGCCTACGTAGTATTCACCAGTGTGGCAGATGACCGGCGCAGCAGGCGCCAACAGCAGCAAGAAGTAAACGCAGTAGCAACGGATGCTCCAGAGTTCATGCATTGGTCCGAGAGGCCTATCAGTTGGAGTCGGGCGGATCACCCAGAGGTGATGCCGAGTCCAGGCTCCTATGCCATGGTCTTAGGTGCGACCTTGGCTACTGATAGGCGGGCCGCCCGTTTTTCGCGGGTCCTGATAGATGGAGGCAGCAGCATAAACATCCTGTACAAAGACACCACGGAGAAGCTAGGAATCAGGCAAAGGCAGCTGCAGAGCAGCCGCACCGTGTTCCATGGAATTGTACCCGGCCTCTCCTGTTCACCGATTGGCAAGATCCTAATAGACGTCCTCTTCGGAGACAAAGATCACTTCCGCCGAGAGCCGGTCTGGTTCGAGGTGGTGGACTTGGAGAGCCCGTACCACGCTCTGCTTGGCCGGCCTGCCTTGGCCAAGTTCATGGCGGTTCCACACTACGCCTACCTCAAAATGAAGATGTCGAGTTCCAAGGGGATTCTGACCATTGCCGGCGACTACAAGAAGTCGTGCGCTTGCGCGGCCGAGAGCAGTCGGCTGGCCGAGTCCTTGGTGATCGCAGCCGAGAAGCGGCTCCTTGACCGAGTCGTGGCGATGGCCGGAAAACAGCCAGAGATGTCGCCTGACCCCAAGGAGTCGGAGGTAGAAGGATCATTCAAGCCGGCCAAAGAAACCAAGAAGATACCCTTGGACCCAGAGCACCCAGAGAGATACGCTGTCATAGGCATAGGCCTTGACAGCAAATAGGAAGGCGAGCTCGTCGATTTCCTCCGTGAGAATCGGGACATCTTTGCATGGTCCCCCAAGGACATGCCGGGTGTACCGACGGAATTCGCCGAGCACAAGCTACACATCAGGCCAGATATGAAGCCCGTCAGGCAGCCCTTGCGCCGCCTGTCAGAAGAGAAAAGAAGAGTTGTTGGAGAAGAGATAGCCCGGCTCCTGGCAGACGGTTTCATCATGGAGGTGTTTTTTCCAAAGTGGCTGGCAAACCCGGTTTTGGTGCTGAAGAAAAACAAGCAGTGGCGGATGTGCATCGACTATACAAGCCTCAATAAAGCCTGCCCGAAGGACCCGTTTGCTCTGCCGAGGATTGATCAAGTGATAGATTCCACAGCCAGATGCGAGCTGTTGAGTTTCCTAGACGCATACTCAGGATACCACCAGATCAAGCTGAATCCAGCGGACAGACTGAAGACCGCATTCATCACGCCGTTTGGAGCCTTCTATTACCTAACAATGACGTTCGGCTTGAGGAATGTCGGCGCCACCTTTCAGCGTTGCATCCAGAAGTGCCTCCTCAAGCAACTCGGCAGGAACGCCCACGTCTATGTGGATGATGTGGTGGTGAAGACGGAAAAGCGTGGGACGCTGCTGGAAGACCTCAAAGAGACCTTTGAAAATCTGTGCCGGTTCCGGATCAAGCTCAACCCCGAGAAGTGCGTTTTCAGAGTGCCAGCCGGCCAGCTCCTTGGCTTCCTGGTTTCCAAACGCGGCATAGAGTGCAACCCCGTGAAGATCAAGGCCATTGAGAGAATGGAGGTACCGAGCCGACTGTTGGATATGCAGAAGTTCACTGGCTGTCTGGCGTCCATCAACCGATTTATCAGTCGGCTGGGCGAGAAGGCCCTGCCCTTATATCAACTGATGAAGAAGACCACCTTTTTCGAGTGGAACCACAAGGCGGATGAGGCATTTCTCCAACTAAAAAAGATGTTGACTACTCCCCCCGTGTTGGCAGCTCCGACTCCCAAAGAGCCCGTGCTCTTGTACATCGCCGCCACCAGCCGAGTAGTCAGCACAGTCATTGTAGTCGAGCGCAAGGAGGAAGGCAAGGCGCTCCCTATCCAGAGACCGGTATATTACCTGAGCGAGGTACTGTCGACCTTCAAGCAGAACTACCCTCACTACCAGAAGATGTGCTATGGCGTGCATTTTGCCGCCAAGAAGCTGAAGCCCTACTTTCAAGAGCATCCAATCACTGTGGTTTGCACCGCTCCACTCGCCGAGATCATCGGAAGCCGAGATGCCTCCGGCCGAGTGGCCAAATGGGCTATAGATCTAGCTCCGTATACCATCTACTACCAGCCCAGCACCGCCATCAAGTCGCAAGCGCTGGCCGACTTCCTCGTCGACTGGGCCGAGACCCAGTACCTGCCGCCAGCGCCCGACTCCACTCACTGGCGAATGCATTTCGACGGCTCCAACATGCGCACCGGCCTTGGAGCCGGCATCGTCCTCACCTCCCCTAAGGGCGACAAGCTCAAATACGTGCTGCGAATCCACTTCGCCGCCTCCAACAACGTCGCCAAATATGAGGCATTCGTCGGATCCTGTGCTATGGCGACTCTGACTTGGTGGTTGAGCAATCATCCGGCGACTGGGACGCCAAAGACGCAAACATGGCGAGCTACCGCTTCCTGGTGCAGCAACTCAGCGGATACTTCGAGGGGTGCGAATTCCTTCACGTGCCAAGAAATGACAATGATCAAGCAGATGCCTTGGCACGAGTCGGCTCCACTCGCCAAGCAATACCTTCCGGCGTCGCCCTTCAGCGCCTCCTCAAGCCGTCTATCAAGCCCTCACCAGAGTCAGACTCCATCTTCGTGCCGGCTCCGCCAGAAATAGTCGGATCCGACTCAAAAGCTCCAGCAGGCGACCTCAAGAAAACCACAGTTGAAACCGGCCCGGGGACTTTAGAGCCCGGCCCGGGGACTACGCCAGTTGGCCCGGGGACTTCAGAGCCCGGCCCGGGGACTACGCCAGTCGGCCCGGGACTGCCCCAGTCGGCCCAGAGATTCCGTCAATTCAGCAAACGGCCGCAGACTCCAACCCGCCGCCTCCCGGCCCAGCCACCCTTGTCCAAGTCGCTGCGATAGCAGTTGAAGAGATAGCAGCACCTTCATGGGCACAGCCCATCCTCAAGTTTCCAGTGAGCAAAGAATTGCCAACAGATGAGATCTTGGCTTGGCAAGTGCAGCGCCGAGCAGCAGCATACACCATAGTCAACAGAGAGCTAGTCAGGCGCAGTGTCACTGGTGTCTACCAGCGCTGCGTAGAATCAGAGCAAGGCCAAGCGATCCTCAGAGACATCCATCAGGGCGAGTGCAGCCACCATGCGGCTTCAAGGGCACTCGTGGCCAAAGCCTTTCGGCACGGTTTCTTCTGGCTGACTGCCCTGGAAGAAGCTAAAGAGCTAGTCCAAAAATGCAAGGGGTGCCAGATGTTCCGCTCCAAGCCACCTCAGCCAGCTTCTGCGCTGAAGACAATCCCCATCGCCTGGCCCTTCGCAGTTTGGGGCCTGGACATGGTAGGACCATTCAAGACGGCCCGAGGCGGCCTAACTCATCTGCTTGTCGCGGTGGACAAGTTCACCAAGTGGGTGGAAGCAAAGCCCATCAAGAAGTTGAATGGGCCGACTGTAGTAACCTTCATTGCCGACATCACGGTGCGGTACGGCATACCGCACAGCATCATCACCGACAACGGCACAAACTTTGCCAAGGGCGCCTTGGCTCGTTTCTGCGCGACGCAGGGCATCCGACTGGACTTAGCGTCCGTTGCCCATCCGAAGTCAAACGGCCAGGTGGAACGAGCCAATGGCCTCATCCTGTCCGGCATCAAGCCTCGACTGGTCGAACCACTCGAGCGTTCGGCCGGCTATTGGGTCGAGGAGCTGCCAGCCGTCCTCTAGAGTCTGCGCACGACCCCAAACAAGTCAACCGGCTTCACGCCTTTCTTCCTCGTCTACGGTGCCGAAGCCGTCATCCCAATGGATATAGAGTTCGACTCTCCGCGAGTCTCCATGTACACCGAAGAGGAAGCCGAAGAAGCACGCCAAGATGGCGTCCATCTGCTGGAAGAGGGCCGACTGTTGGCACTCAGCCGGTCCAGCATCTACCAGCAGAGTCTGCGCCGATACTACAACCGCAAGGTCAAGCCAAGATCGTTCCAAGAGGGCGACCTTGTGCTCCGGCTGATTCAGAGAACAGCCGGCCAGCACAAGTTGTCAGCGCCTTGGGAAGGTCCCTTCATCATCAGCAAGGTGCTAGGGAACGACGCCTACTATCTGATTGATGCTCAGAAGCCTCGAGCGCGCAAGAGGGACGACTCCGGCAAAGAAACAGAGCGCCCGTGGAACGTGAATCTTCTTCGAAGATTTACAGTTGATGCAGTATGTATCACACTACCCTCTTTGTATTAAAGTACTAAGACCTTAGGCCCCCCGGGACGAGCTCGGGGACTGCCTTTTTGATTATCTGTATGATAAGAATTACGCTTCCGAATATGCTACTCTTTTTTATCATAATGTCTGGCACCGGGTCCGACTAGTCAGCCCGGGGACTTGCCGTCTTGCGCTATGAAATGCTTCGTGCAGTCAGACAAGTAATGTGTTGCGCTCAAGCCGTCTCCTGTCGAAAGCCGCAGCTCGCAGAGCGACTGTCGATAGGCAGGGAACAAGCAAGAACGAGCACACGCATGAAAAATGGCTAAGGACCTAAAAGCTTACGCATAGCCCAAGCCGGCTACCGGCCTCCCCCCACCGAGCCGACTCATGAGCAGTCGGCTCGCCGTCTCGACTTTTACCAAGGACAGCCGACTCTCGAATAGTCGGCCTGTCGCTTTCTAGCCGATTTGCTAGAGAAACTCTAAATGGCTAAGTACTTGCCTTCCAGAAGTAGCCAAGCACTTGACCTGGCGACAGTCCGCAAAGCGGCTGCCCAACCGGCAAGGCGGCAACTAAAGGAAGGCGGCAAAGGAAAAAGTCTAAGGAGCAATAAGCAAGGAAAGGCGGAAATTAGATAAATATTTACATAGGCCCTCAGCTGAATCTCCGAATAAGAATTCAGGATACACCCAGTGGGTGGAATTGTTCGAACCTAACAAGTCTTTCAAAAGATTAATGAAGACAGATAAACAGAAGCAGTCTAGGAGGCGGCCTCTGGGGCCAAAGGATCAGAGGTGATGGCGGTGTCGGATGCCGGGGCAGTCGGCTGGGCGGTCTTAGCCTGGTCGCCTCCGGCGGCGTTCGCCTTGTCCCCGCGCGGCTCGTTGCTGGAGGCGCGATCGGGCTGAGGCTGGCCGCCTGCTTCGTCTTCTGGCGCCTCCTCCTCGCCTCCGTCCTCTGACTCGTCCTCCTCCTCGGCGCTGGAGTCGATCACCTCCGCCGAGTCTTCCTCGTACTCCGGGTTCATCCCAAACCAGTCCGGCGGTGCTTCCTCGCCGCCTTCAGTCCGCTCGGGCACGAAGACGCTGGTGTCCGTGTACTCGGCGATGGCCGCCGCGCGCTCGACAAGGGCGCCTTCTACGGCCTCCGGCTCGGCTTGGGATTCTGACCGAAACGCGGCCAGGCGGTCCAGGTCCAGCCCCGGATACCACGCCTTGACGAATTCCAAGGCCCGGCGTGCTCCGGCCCGGGCCGAGGAGCCCTTCCAAGCCTCAAGGCGGCTGGCGGCAACTTCCAGCCAGTCGGTGGTCCGACTGGCGGTGCGCAGAGCCGGCACGTCCGGCCACAGGGCGGCAACCACCTGGGCACCGGCACGCTGAAGACGGCGCAGCAGCCGGTGAGCCGGACGAAGACGAGCCCCGATGCTCAGAAGCTGCTCGTCGAGGGTTCAGGGGGCGTTGGCGGCAATCACCTCACCCTTCGCCCTTCCCGCCTCCCGAGCCACCTCGATGGCCAGAGGGACGGCTTGTGAATGACCGGGAAAGAAGTCTGCCCAGATAGAAAAGAAGATAGTCGGAAAATCAGAAATCAGCCTAACACAAAGTCGGAAGACCAAAGAAGCCAAAAAGACTTACCATCGATGATGTCCTCAAGCTCGTGGTAGCCGGAGGTCAGCATCGCCTCCCGATCAGTCCAGGCGGAGCGTTCGACCTCGAACTCGGCCATGAGGGCGGCCTCCCGCGACTTAGCATCGTCCTGCGCCTTCCGGAGCAACTCCTTCTGCTCGGCCAGCTGCGTCGCCAGCAGATAGCGCTCTTTGGCGAGCCTGTCGCACTCCTCTTCCTTGGCACGACGAGCAGTGTTGGCCTCGCCCAGCTGCTCCTGGAGGGCGGCGTTGGCGCCTGAAGAACAAAGAAGAAGACAAGAAAAGTCATCAGTAAATTAGATCGCCGGGGAGATCCGGCCCGACTGCTCAGCAGTCGGCCCGAATCTCGGGGACTACAGCCCGCGGGCGCGCCAGCGCGCCCCCACGGAGAAGAAAGAAATTAGATCGCCTGAGAGATCCGGCCCGACTGCTCAGCAGTCGGCCCGAATCTCGGGGACTACAGCCCGCGGGTGCGCCAGCGCGCCCCGTGAAGAAGGAAGAAAGAGCTCACTCCGGCTTTCCGTCAGGTCGGCGGTCCGCTTGTTCAGCTCCTCGACATTGCGGTTGAAGGCAGTGCCGCGGAGATTATGATATTCCTGCAAAAAGCCGGCAAAGGCAAAAGTTAGTATTCGGAGCTCACCAGAGGGAGTTCCGAACCACCTGCTCAGCAGCCGGCCCGGAACTCGGGGACTACACCCAGTGGGTGCACTGGCGCGCCCCCACAGAGAAAGACAGGAATTAAAAAAGAGAAAGGAAACATACCCGAACGGATGTCCGCACGGCCAGATGCGCTCTGGTGCAGAGTTGAAGGGCGTCGCTCTCCGCGCACAGCTTTGACTAGACGTCCAGGAGGGCCTGATTCAGCGGGCCGGTGCCGCCTCCGCGCAACCAGCCGGTGGGCGCGGCACTGGAGGCCTCGACGTCCAGATTCGCCGAGCTGGCTGCGCCAGTCTCCCTAGCTCGCGGCCCCGAGCTCGTCCTCTCAAGCCGGCGGCGTGCTGGCACGGCGACTTGAAGAAGCAGCCGCGCCTCGGCATCGTCCATGGTCGGTGGATCCTGCGGGTCCACCGGCTTCTTGCCATGCGGCCTCCTACACGGTGGCGGAGGCGGCGGAGGCGGCGCGTGGGTGTCCGAGCCTGAAGCCTCGCCGCCCTCCTCCATGAGGGGGTTCTCGGTGCCGACCTCTCCGGTCTGCCCCGTGAACTCCGGAGCCGGCGGCGCCGACGAAACGGAGGGACGAGCATCGCCGATCGGCGACGCGCGACCTCCTCAGCGCGCCGTTTTGTCGCAGCGGCAGCCTCGGCCTCCTCCAGTTTCTTCTGGGCGTTGGCGGCCGCCTTCTCGGCCTCCGCCTTCTCCAGGCGGTCGGCCTCCTCTTCGTCGCGCTTCTCCCGCGCATTCCGTTCCGTCGCCTCCCGAAGGTCGGCAGCGGGATCGACCCGCCGAGTGTTGGCGGATGTCTCTACCGACCCCATGACAGAGGGGACAGCGGCTCTCTCAAGGGAGAGGGGAGCTCTGGAGAAGAACGGAGGGAAAATCAAAGAAGACTCGGATAAGATCCAACAAAGAAAATGAAAGAGTGAAAAAGACTTACGCGGAAACTAGCGGCGGCCTTCTCACCCTTCGGAAACGGTTGGCCTTCGCGGCCGCCTCCTCCCGCTTGGTCGCGGCGGCCGCCCCCTTGAACTTCTTCTGCTTGCCGCCGGGCGCGCTCGGCCCGGCGTGACGCCTCTTTGCGCCGACTTGGCCGGAGGGGCCGGCCCTCGGCTGGCGGCATGGGACGACTTCCACGTCGGCGTCGTCCTCGGGCCAGTCGGCGAAGGTGGCCGATGGCCTGAGGCCGCCGTCCGCCCCTTCTCCGCCGCCTTCGGCGTCGGCCTCCAGCGCCGCCACCCCCAAGTCGGGGTCGTCGACGTCGCTGTCCTCGCGATCTGGGACGTAGTCGCGGGGCTCTCTCATGGCGCCGGCTGCGGGCGCCGTGAGGGGATTCTGCCCAGAAGGAACCAATGAAGATTAGAGGCCGGAGTCGGCTGCAAAGAAGATCAAGCTACAGAAAGATGCGACTTACCACTGGAGGGGGTTGTCGCGCGAGTACGGCTCCTTGCCGAACTGCCAGTCCTCTATGAACTCGCAGTGCGCGATGTGGTTCACCAAGTTCGCCACCTCCCTGCGGGGCATCTCCTTGGTGCACAGTCGGCTCGGGTCGTGGCGGCCGCTCATCTGACAGATGAGGTCAGGCCGACCCTGGAGTGGGAGGAGTCGGCATGCCACAAAGGCGGCCAGAAGGTCGGACCCGACGAGGCCCTCCGACTGCAGCAGAACTCGGAGTCGCGCCACGGACGCGGCTCCCGAGGGAGACAACGACTTGGATCGGTGGGACCAACTGGCAAGCCTGCCAGTCAGAGGCTCGGGGTCGAAGGGCGGCAAGTTGACCCAGTCGCCATCAGTGGAGAGGTTCTTCACGTAGAAGTAAGAGCGCTGCCACATCTTCACCGACTTCACCAGCGAGATGGGAGGGAAAGGGTTGTCGGCCGTCAAGCGCCGCACCGTGATGTAGGTGCCGCACTGAGCCGGTGTGCCGGCGGCCTGAGTGCCGAGCTTCGAAGAGAAAAATTCTCCCCACAACTCGAGGGTGGGGAGAACGCCGAGGTAGCCTTCACACTGAGTGGCGAAGGCGGAGAGCAGCACCACCGCGTTTGGGGTGAGGTGGTGCGGCTGAAGATTATGGAACTCCAGGAACGAGCGGAAGAACCCGCTCGCCGGCAGCCCCAGCCCGCGCATTAGGTGCGAACGGAAGACGACCCGCTCGCCTTCCTCCGGCGCGGGCCGGATCTCTCCCGCCGGCGCGGGACGGGCGTGCACCAGGTCCGCACTGGGGAGACGGCGGGTCCGGCGGAGAAACTTGATGTGCTCCGCCTCCACATCCGAGTCGTCCCACACGCCGGAGCGCGGGGCGGAGGGCGCGGCGGAGGAGGAGCTCATCGTCGACGAAAGAAGATGCTTTGGCTCGCGGCGGAGGAAGAAGAGAAGGCAGGAGAGCGGGGGAGAGGGTGTGCGTGTAGTGCCGCCCCGCTCCTTCCCGCCTATTTATAGCCCTACGGGCTGAGGAGCCGAGGGGGCGGGCGTGGGATTAACTGCGCCCGAAGCCCCACGCCGCCCATGATTTACCCCACGAAGTTACTGCGCGCAGTAACAACGTGGGGATGCCAACCGTCCGCAGCCGCAGCGGATCCGCTCGGAAGCCGAGGCGCGGTAGTGGCGGGCCCCACCTAGCGGCCCGTCCCATCGCGCGCGTGGGTGGGCAGACTATCCTCCCCACGTGGCGCCGCGCGATAGGACCGTCTCGATGGCGGCAGGGAAACGTATCCGATGCGCCGCCTGTTTTCCCGCCGCGACTTACGGATAATGGCCCCTCGCTGAACAAGTCCGACTTCGGCGAGTCGGCCCGAAGAGGACAGCGGCCGAGTCTCAGAGTCGGCGCTGGGAAGATTGAAACTGTTGAAGCCCCACGAGGCGGCGTCCGCAGGGCTTCACTAGCTTCGGGGACTACTGTCGGAGTAATGGGCCACGGGTAGGCTGACCCGGGACCCAGGATCTTTCAAGACGTCGGGGCAGGCCATGCCCCTCTGGCCGAGTCCCAGCGGGCAACCTCCAGAGAGGCCGAGTCCCAGCTGGCGACCTTCGGAGAGGCCGAGTCCCAGCTGGCGATCCCCCGAGAAGCCGAGTCCCAGATGACGACTTTAAAACAAGCCGACTCCCGGCTTGCGACCTCCAGGAGTGCCGACTATGGGAGTCGGCCTGTGACATTTCACGAAGACCGATGCAGGGCACGGCCGCGACGTGGCCGTCCCTTCCTGCCTACGAGGGGTTGGCATGGCTACAGTGAGCCGTATCGCTGGGAGATCTCCGGCGAGGCGCGGCACTGTTGCCATGCCTCCCCTGACCTCAGCCACAGTGCATGATGCACTGTGCCCACAACGCCGGCCTGTACGGCCCAGAGATCGCAGGACCACCTGTCAGAGGATGAATCAAAGACGGCCAGAGCGCCAGAAGACGGCCCTGTGGGAGTCGGCCTCCTCGGATTCAGCCGTCTCCCCGCCAGGGCCCCGCAAGCCATAAACCAGATTGGATGGGGAGTGGCGACAGTGATTGCCTGACAGACGGCGGCACTGTTGCCATGACCCCATGACCAAGCCTGCGTCATCAGGAGCGCCGCACAGTGTCCGGCCTGTCCGCGGGACCCGCCAGTTGGCGGGCCCTAGAAGCCGGCGGGAAGGACGGGGGCATGAGAGACAGACGGCTGGGGCCCACCCCAGTCAGATTACCATTGTACCCCCAGGGGGTAGGCCTATATAAACCCCCCGGGGCACCCATGCAAAGGGTTCGGCCCTTGATAGAGTTAGACACATAGACCAGGGAGGAGAGAACTAGCTTGGCTCCCTCATGCCTCCCGATACAGCTCTAGGAGCACCATTGTAGCCACTTTGCCATAGTGACCATGCGAGGCCCCGCAGAGCAGCAGTAGGGGTGTTATCTCCCCCGAGAGCCCCGAAGCTGGGTAAGATTCGCCGGCGTGCATGTCTACGCCTCATCCCGTTTCTAGGCACCGGCGACGTTCTACTCGCCCCCACCATGATAAGCCATCCTTTGGCATATGTCGCACCCAAACCCCAACATTGGGAGGACTTGGACGGAACAGGCAATGGAAACGAGGCCTAGCGTACCGCGGAACGGAGGAAACGGACCTCCTATGTTCAGAACGGGGTCCTGTTGATCGGGAGGGGTGTGGCATACCGCAAAACGGAGGAAACAGACCTCCTACGGTCGAAACGGGGGTCCGGTTGATCGGGAGGGGTGTGGCGTACCGCAAAATGGATGAAACGGACCTCCTACGATTGAAACGGGGGTCCTGTTGATCAGGAGGGGTGTGGCGTACCGCAAAACGGACGAAATGAACTTGTGTTGGAGCGCTACGGTCGAAACGGGGGTCATGTTCATCGGGAGGGGTGTGGCGTACCGCAAAACGGGACTCCACGGGATATTGTTCATCTCCACCATCGACCTCCTCCAGCCTCCACGGGCTACTGTCGACCTCCTCCAGCCTCCACGGGCTCCTGTTCATCCAGCCTCCACCGCGCGCTACTCCACCGGCTACTGTTCAACCACCCCTCCACCATCTACTGTTCATCCAGCCCTCCACACCACGGGGTCCTGTTCAACCACCCCTCCACGGGCACCCCTCCACCGTCTACTGTTCATCCAGCCCTCCACACCACGGGGTCCTGTTCATCCAGAGGCAACGCCACCGCTCATTGTTCATCCAACCCCCCTGCAACGCTCATTGTTCATTCAATCGATCGGCTTCAGTTAGCAGCAGTAGCGAAGGAATCGCTCGATCGGGTTCAGTTAACAGCCATCGATCGATCGCTTGGGTTCAGTAACGCATAGCCTGAAGTGCAATCGCTCAGGTTCAGTTAGAGCCCAACGCCTCGCTCGGGTTCAGTTAGAGCCAACGCCTCACACACACGCGTGTACGTGTATGAGAGAAACGCGCATCGCTCGGCCCCCGACTTCCCACTGTAACCGGGAACTCCCCGAAATTTTCCTCGCCCTCACTTCTACCACGGTTTTTTCCGTCATGGACGGCCCAAAGAATGTCATGCAGCTGCGTCTCCGGCCCGCCCAGGATGAAAAGCCCATTTTCTGTCATGATTTTTTGCCATAGAAGTTGGAGCCCACCACATCTATGATGATATCGGGTTTTGTCACAATTATCGTCATAGAAGTGTCATATGTATGACAGAAAAAATTTCGTTCGACCCAAAATGTCATGGATGTGTCTTTTTTTGGTAGTGCATCTTGTTATCCTTAGTAGCAACGATACATACGTGTCAGTTCCCCTTCTGTCACTGGGATCAAGCACCGTAAGATCGAACCCACTACAAAGCACCTCTTCCCATTGCAAGATAAATAGATCAAGTTGGCCAAAAAAACCAAATATCGGAGAAGAAATACGAGGCTATAAGCAATCATGCATATAAGAGATCAAAGAATACTCAAATAACTTTCATGGATAAAAACATAGATCTGATCATAAACTCAAAGTTCATCGGATCCCAACAAACACACCGCAAAAAGACTCACATCATATGGATCTCCAAGAGACCATTGTATTGATAATCAGGAGAGTGAGAGGAAGCCATCTAACTACTAACTACAGACCCATAGGTCTACAAAGAACTACTGACGCATCATCGGAGAGGCACCAATGGAAGTGGTGAACCCCTCCGTGATGGTGTCTAGATTGGATCTGGTGGTTTTGGACTCTGCGGCGGCTGGAATTGATTTTCGTCCACTCCCCTAGGGTTTCTGGAATATTGGGGTATTTATAGAGCAAAGAGGTGGTTCAGGGGGCACCCGAGGTGGGCACAACCCACTAGAGTGCGCTTGGGCCTCCTGGCGCGCCCTGGTGGGTGCTGCTCCCCTCGGGGCACCCCCCAGGTGCTTCCTTGGCCCACTGGATGTCTTCTGGCCCAAAAAAATCCTCCAGGAGTTTCACTGCGTTTGGACTCCGTTTGATATCGATTTCCTGCGATTTAAAAACATGCAGAAAATAGAAACCGGCACTCGGCACTATGGCAATAGGTTAGTACCAAAAAATGATATAAAATGACTATAAAATGATGAAAACATCCAAGAATGACGATCAAAAATTATAGATAAGTTGGAGACGTATCATCCACCCCTTGTAGGCTCTCCTCTATTTCCACTATGGCCCATGTTGGCCCATTACTTCCCCGGGAGGGGGGGGGGTCCGGTAACCTCCCGGTACTCCGAAAAACATCAGAAACTTCCCAAAACCATTCCAGTGTCCGAATGTAATCTTCCAATATATCAATCTTCATCTCTCGACCATTTCGAGACCCCTCGTCATGTCCGTGATCTCATTCGGGACTCCGAACAACCATCGGTCGCCAAAACACATAACTCATATAATACCAATCGTCATCGAACGTTAAGCGCGCGGACCCTACGGGTTCGAGAACTATGTAGACATGACCGAGACACCTCTCCGGTCAATAACCAATAGCAGGACCTGGATGCTCATATTGGTTCCCACATATTCTACAAAGATCTTTATCGGTCGAACCGCAATGTCAATATAGTTATTCCCTTTGTCATCGGTATGTTACTTGCCCGAGATTCGATCGTCGGTATCTTCATACCTAGTTCAATCTCGTTACCGACAAGTCTCTTTACTTGTTCGTAGTGCATAATCTCGCAACTAACTCATTGGTCACATTGCTTGCAAGGCTTCATATGATGTGCATTACCGAGAGGGCCCAGATATACCTCTCCGATACTCGGAGTGACAAATCCTAATCTCGATCTATGACAACCCAACGAACACCTTCAGAGATAACTGTAGAGAATCTTTATAATCATCCAGTTATGTTGTGATGTTTGATAGCACATAAGGCCCGGAGTTGCATAATCTCATAGCCGGAGGAATATATATTTGACACAAAGAAAGCAGTAGCAATAAAACTAAACAATCATTAAGCTAAGCTAACGGATGGGTCTTGTCCATCACATCATTCCACTAACGATGTGATCCCGTTATCAAATGACAACTCATGTCCATGGTTAGGAAACGTAACCATCTTTGATCAACGAGCTAGTCTAGTAGAGGCATACTAGGGACATGTAGTTTTGTCCATGTATTCACACATGTATCAAGTTTCTGGTTAATACAATTCTAGCATGAATAATAAACATTTATGATGAATAAGGAAATATAAAATAACAACATTATTATTGCCTCTAGGGCATATTTCTTTCATTCTCCCACTTGCACTAGAGTCAATAATCTAGATTACATTGTAATGAATCTAACACCCATGAAGTCTTGGTGTTGATCATGTTTTACTCGTGGAAGAGGCTTAGTCAACGGGTCTGCAACATTCAGATCCGTATGTATTTTGCAAATCTCTATGTCTCCCTCCTGGACCAAATCTTGGACGGAGTTGAAGCGTCTCGTGGTGTGTTTGGTCTTTTTGTGAAATCTGGATTCCTTCACCAAGGCAATTGCTCCAGTATTCTCACAAAAGATTTCCATTGGACCCAATGCACTAGGTATTACACCTAGATCGGATATTGATAATCCCCAAGTGCAGGGAATCATCGTAGCAATTTCCAAAGGTGGAAGTGATAAGTATGGAGTGTTGAACCCACAAGGAGCTAAAGGTAAGATCAATATTCTCTTAAGTCCTATCTGCCACTGATACGACTCTATGTACACCGAACGTTTGCTTCCAACTTGGTATGAAGAGGATAAAACTACATTGTGGGTGTGAAGAGGATAACTTTGCATGATATCGGAGAGCTAAAATATAAAAGTAGGTGCTGTTATCATAAAGTTAGAATATATTAATAAGTATTATAAATAGCGAGTGTGGAATAATGATGGTTCGGTGTGCGGAATTATCCTAGGCAATTGTTAACAAGACCGGTAGTCGTCATTGCAATTTCATATGAGGGAGAGGCATAAGCTAACATACTTTCTCTTCTTGGATCATATGCACTTATGATTGGAACTCTAGCAAGCATCCGCAACTACTAAAGATCATTAAGGTAAAACCCAACCATAGCATTAAAGCATCAAGTCCCCTTTATCCCATATGCCACAACCCCCTTACTTGGGTTTATGCTTCTGCCACTCAAGCAACCCACTATAAGTGAATCATGAACGTATTGAAACACCCTACAACAGGAATCCCTCACGCTCGCGCGACACGGAGGGCAAAATAGGACAGCACCAAAATAAAACATACAACTCATACCAAGATCATCAATCAACCCAAAGACAAAAGATATCTACTCAAAACATCATAGGATGGCAACACATCATTGGATCATAATATGTGGCACAAAGCACCATATTAAAGTAGGGATTACAGCGGGGTGCGGGAGAGTGGACCGCGTAAAAGAGATGAGGATGGTGATGTTGATGAAGACGATCACCGCGGCGATGATTCCCCTCCCGATGGCACGCCGGCGCCACCAAGAGAGAGGAGGAGTGGTCCTCCCCCTTGTGCTTCCTCCTCCATGGCCTCCCCCCTGGATGGGGAGAGGTTCTCCCTCTGGTCCTTGGCCTTCATGGCGATGATGGCCCCTTCGGGATCCTCCTCCATGGCCTCCGGTGATGATGGCCCCCTCTGGCAGGGTGCCAGAGAGGGCCTAGATTGATTTCTCGTGGCTACAGAGGCTTGCTGCGGCAGAACTTCCGATCTAGGTTATTTTCTGGAGGTTTCTGTATTTATAGGAATTTTGGCGTCAGTCTCACGTCAGGGGGTCTCCAGATCGTCCACGAGATAGGAGCCCACGCCCGGGGGGGTGGGCGCGCCCCCCACCCTCGTGGACAGCTCGGGACTCTTCTGGCCCAACTCTTACTCCAGGGGCTTCTTTTGGTCCATAAAAAATCTTCAAAAATTGGCACGTCAATTGGACTCCGTCTGGTATTCCTTTTCTGTAAAACTCAAAAACAAGGAAAAAACAGAAACTGGCACTGGGCTCTAGGTTAATAGGTTAGTCCCAAAAATCATATAAAATAGCATATAATTGCATATAAAACATCTACGATGGATAATATAATAGCATGAATACTTCATAAATTATAGATACGTTGGAGACGTATCAGCATCCCCAAGCTTAATTCCTGCTCGTCCTCGAGTATGTAAATGATAAAAGAAATAATTTATGAAGCGTGAATGCTAGCGGGTGCACAAGTTTGATCAATGATAATTTCAATCACCTTTTGTAGCATCATTATATGTCATAACAGTAGCTCATCTCATAAAACTTTTCATGATCAAGTAACAAGCTATTCACATGTTAAAGTATAGATCATAAACTTTCTTGAAAACTAACAAATAGTTCTCTTAGTCATCAAACAATTGCAATTCATCCTATTTTCAGGAAGGGTCTATGTAAGAGCTTTGATTTAGCAAATCCCACATATTCCACTATCATATAGTCTTTCACAATTGCTAACACTCATGTGACATTTATGGGTTCAAAGTTTTAATCAGACACAGAGGAATATATGGGCTTATAGTTTTGCCTCCCAACCTTTTACCTCAAGGGTATTGTCAACAATAATACTTTATGAAAACCTACATCTAAGTGGATATATATATATATATATCCGGATTGCTCCAACACAAACTGCTTGCCAAAGGAAAAAGTGTAAAAAGGAAAGGTGATGATCACCATGACTCTTGTATAAGGGTAGAAGATAAAAGTAAAAGATAGGACTGTCACAGAGGGAAGCAGAGGTTGTCATGCGATTTAAGGTTGGATGCACAAAATCTTAATGCAAAAGAACGTCACTTTATATTGCCTCTTGTGATAGAGACCTTTATTATGCAGTCCATCGCTTTTATTTCTTCCCTATCACAAGTTCGTATAAAGCTTATTTTCTTTGCACTAATAGATCATACATATTTAGAGAGCAATTTTTATTGCATGCACCAATGACAACTTACTTGAAGGATCTTACTCAATCCATAGGTAGGTATGGTGGACTCTCATGGCAAAACTAGTTTAAGGGATGTTTTGAAGCACAAGTAGTATTTCTACTTGGTGCAAAGAATTTGGCTAGCATGAGAGGGAAAGGCAAGCTCGACATGTTGGATGATCCAAGACAACATAACGTTTCGTAAATAGGCAAACATATCCCATTAAGTTGTCTTCCTTGTCCAATATCAACCTTTTAGCATGTCATATTTTAATGAGTGCTCACAATTACAAAAGATGTCACATCCCTGGTCCTGTTATGCACTAGGCTAGACCTCATGTGAGCATCATGTTTTAATTCAAATGAAATTTGAATTGAGGAATTTTCAAAGCCTCAGAAACCTTCTAAAAATGATCAACATTAAAATCTCCTCAAAGAAGTCCAAGAAAATGTTCCTCTTAGTCTCTGAAAATATTGCAAAGAGGTAAAACTCAAAACAATATTTTTGGTATCTCAGAGTTAATTATTTTGGGCCTTTGAATTAAATAAATAGCTATTTGCATTGGATATATATTTGATATATAAATAATATATGTCCAATAATTACTGGAACATTTTATGTGGTTTGGTATATTTTAACCCTAGCCACATAACTATTTTCAGGATTTTATAAAATGGTTTAGTATTTTACTAAACTAAAACAAAACAGAACAAAATAGAAAACAATAAATAAAAACAGAAATAGAAAGAGAGAGAAGGACTACCTGACGCTCACCTGGTAGCCCACCTGGCCCAGCAGCACGGCCCAGCCCATCTCCACCCCCCTGTCGTCTTCCTCCCTGCCAGGAGGACAGACACCGCGACGCCGCCGCGCGCGCCACCTCCTGCTTCCTCCCCGAGCCCTCTAGCGACGCCACGGAGTCGTCCCCGACCGCTATCCCTCTCTCTGCTCGCTCTGGCTCTCTCCCTCTCTCGATTTGGAGCACCACCGAGAGCCACCGGAGGCCGCCGCCGTCGCATCCATAGCCACCGGCCACCCCTCGCCCTTCCGATGAGCTCAGGAGCTCCGTCCCGACCCCATGGAGCTGCACACCGACGCACGCGACCAGAGGAGGCCCCAGTCGACCGGAGCATCGTCGTCTTCATCCCTGGTGCCCGGAGATCGCCGCCGTAAATTCACCGTCGCAGAAGCTTCCCCGAGCTCGCCGACCCCTCCGTCCAGTCCACTGTGAGTCCCTCTTCCTCTTCCCCCTTCCCTCAAGCTCGCGCTCATCCCCTAGCCTCTTCCTCCACCGCGGCCGAGAGTTTCTCGCCGCCAGCCATGGCGTGGCCGTGGCCACAGCCACCGCAGCTCGTTTCTGAGCCCACTGACGTGCTCACCGCGATCTCAGGAGTTCGTAGCACGCCCTAGCTCCTCCTGCCGTGCTCCCTAAACCCGACCCCGAGCTCGCCCGAGCTCCGGCCGCCGCCGAGGTCGACGCAGTGCTCAACTCCGGCCACCTCCGCTCCAGCCGCCTCCACCACTGGAAGCGCCACTCCGCCAGCTCCCCGTAGATGCTCCCCGCGCCCCAAACCCTGGCCTGTAGCGCAATCCCGATGCGGACGCCGCCGCGATCTGAGGTCGCCGGCGGTTAAACGCCGGCAGCTGACGTGGCGATGTCATTAAACGCTAATGACGCCCTAACCAACCCCCTAGGCCACTGACTGTGGGCCCCACCCCTGATCAAACCTCAGTTAGCGCTGGGTTTGACCGGGATTAGTTCCTGTGTCACTGACGTGTGGACCCCGCACGTCAGGTTTGACCTGGACCTGGCCGTTGACTCGCTGACGGTATGCTGGCGTCAGGCTGACGCAGTTAAATCATTTTCTGGAATTATTTTAATTCTAAATATTCAGGAAATTCCAGAAAATGTTCAAAACTTCAAAAAATCATAGTAATTCAACCGTAACTCCAAATTAAATAATTTATATATGAAAAATTATCAGAAAAATTCAAGGAATCCATCTGTACCATTTTTATGCATGTTAGAACAACTTATAGCTGCTGTATAGCACAAATCAATTAAATGGCATTTGAATAATCACATATGGAGTTTGAATTTGAATCTTGTATTCAAACCAACTTCATTTAATATGTTGCTAGTTGCATTAGCTCAAAACACATTCATATTGCCATGTCATAGCATGCATCATTTTGTGCATTGCATTGATTGTGTTCTTCTTTGTTGCCGGTATCTGTTCCCTCCCGGTAGACGATGTTCTGACGTTGTGATCGTTGACACTGATGAAGACTCAATGTTATCTTCAGAAGTGCCAGGCAAGCAAAACCCCCCTTGTTCATTTCGATACAATCCTACTCTCTCGCTCCTGCTCTCTTTTAATGCATTAGGACAACACCGATTCATCTGTTACTTGCTACGGTAGCTGAACCCCTTTATCCTCTGCATGACCTGTCATTCCACAGTAAATAGATGAAACCCACTAGCATGAGTAGGAGTTGTTTGAGCCCTGTTGTGCCTACTCATTCTTGCTTGTTTGTCATGCCTGCTACTCCTTAGAGTTGAGTCAGGTCTGATTCATCGGGGATGAATCAGAGGCGTGTGAACATGTCCTACTGTGTGTGAGCTAAGTGTGTGAACACGTTTTGGTAAAGGTAGCGGTGAGAGGCCATGTAGGAGTACATGGTGGGTTGTCTCATTGCAGCCGTCCTCAGGAACTGAGTTCTGTGTTTGTGATCCATGATTCAGCTGCTACCACGCATTGGGCCCGAAACCAATGGACCCTCTCGGCTTCTTGATCACCCTTGTCCTCTGTCCAGGAGTTGCAAGTAGTTTCTGGTGTTTGTAGTATGCTGGAGGCCGTGGGCAGCGCTGACGGTAGGGGTGGGCTGTGATGCGGTAGGCACGTGGCACGGTGTACCGGGCGCCCGTTTGGTGTCTCGGGAACCCTGTTCACATCGTTTGGGGCTGTGAGCGAAACTCCGGCCGGATCTCCTCATGGATGGAACCCGAATAGGCGATAAACCTGGACTAGAGACTTGAGTGTTTAGGCAGGCCGTGGCCGACACCCACGTTGGGCTTCCGCTTGAAGGTTGTCGAGTACATGTCGTGTAAACGGCGGTAAGTGGTGAGAGCGTGTGTGAAGAAGTACACCCCTGCAGGGTTAATATGATCTATTCGAATAGCCGTGTCCGCGGAAAAGGACTTCTGGGTTGCTTATATCAGTTCATAGACAAGTGAAAGTGGATACTCTAAAATACGCAAGATAAGCGTGAGTGCTATGGATGGCGTTCTCGTAGGGAGACGGGAGCGGATCCATAGTGGTGTATTGATATGGTGAATATGTGGACTCGTGTGCGCCACCTCAAAAGAGTCGCTTGCAGTCGTAGTTTAGGATAGCCACCGAGTCAAAGCTGGCATGCTGCAGTTAAACCCCACCACCCCTTTGTTGATAATGATGCATATGTAGTTAGTTTTGATGTAAGTCTTGCTGGGTACATTTGTACTCACGTTTGCCTATTTTATGTTTTTGCAGAGAGACTTCAGTCTCACTAGTAGTTCCGCTTGGACTTCGACGTTTAGCTTGTTACCTCAGCTACGATCTTGTGCCCTCAGCAGTATTTGGTAGATAGTCAGGCTTCTCAGCCTTTTTCATTTATAGTGGTCTGTACTCAGACATGATAGCTTCCGCTTGTGCTTTGACTTGTATACTCTGAATGTTGGGTCATGAGACCTATGTTTGTAATATCTCGCTCCTCGAAGCCTAATGAATAAATACTTGAGTCATAGAGTCATGTTCTGATGCCATGTTGTGTTTGCACATATCGAGCATATTGTGTGTATGTTATTGAAATGCTTGGTATGTGTGGGATCTGACTATCTAGTTGTTTATCCTTAGTAGCCTCTCTTACCGGGAAATGTCTCCTAGTGTTTCCAATGGTAGCTTGCTACTGCTCCGGAACACTTAGGCTGGCCGGCATGTGTCCTTCTTCGTTCCTGTGTCTGTCCCTTCGGGGAAATGTCACGCGATGAATACCGGAGTCCTGTTAGCCCGCTACAGCCCGGTTCACCGGAGTCCTGCTAGCCCAGTGCTACAGCCTGGATTCACTCGCTGATGACCGACACGTTCGATGCTGGGTCATGGATGCCTGTCCCTGTAAGTTTGTGCCACTTTGGGTTTACGACTAGCCGTGTCAGCCCGGGCTCCTTATCATATAGATGCTAGCGACACTGTCATATACGTGTGCCAAAAGGCGCAAACGGTCCCGGGTAAAGGTAGGGCGACACCCGTGGGAATACCGTGCGTGAGGCCGCAAAGTGATATGAGGTGTTACATGCTAGATCGATGTGGCATTGAGTCGGGGTCCTGACAAAAGATGTCCAAGATAGTATATTTATATGTGAAATATCTCTTCCTTCAATATTCTTTCATGAATTGTTTGAGTGACCAATTCTGCGTTTGCTAACTTTCAATAAGTTTACTACCTATACTTATTCTGTGTGAAGTCATTACTCCCCATGGTATAAGAATATGAAACATATATAAATTCAGATTTATGATATTCAATTCATTCAACCATTTACTCATAGGATATACGTGAAGCGCGTGAGTAAATGACAAACTACTCCAAAAAGATATAAGTGAAGAACACTGAGTAGTCAAATAATTAACTAGCCATGGGAGGATTATTTTTCATACAAGATTTCAGATCCAATGATTTTATTCAAACAGCAAGTAGAATTGAAAATACTCTCCAAGCAAAACACATATCATCTGATGAATAAAAATATAGCTCCGAGTAAAGTATACCGATAGTTTTGAAGACGAAAGAGGGGATGCCTTCCGAGGCATCCCCAAGTTTAGGCGCTTCAGTCTTCCTTGAATATTACCTTGGGGTGCCTTGGGAATCCCCAAGCTTAGGGTCTTTCCTCTCCTTATTCTCCTCATATCAATATCTCACCCAAAGCTTGAAAACTTCAATCACACAAAACTAAACGGAACTTTGTGAGATAGGTTAGTATGATAAAGAGTAAACCATTCACTTTGGTACTGTCAAAGACAAGGTTCATAATTGTTCTCACACAATTCCTACTGTACATATCATTTCTACAATTTATATTGAGGAATATAAGCCATAGAAACTAGAAAACAAGCAAACTGCAATGAAAACAGAATCTGTCAGAAACAGAACAGTCTGTAATGATCTGAACAACAACCATACTTCTACTACCCCAAAAATTATGAAATAAACTGGAGGACGTGAGTAATTTGTCTATTAATCTTCTTCAAAAAGAATCAACTCAAAATCACTCTTTTGTAAAACAATGGCAGCTAATCCCGTGACGTAAAGTTTCTGTTTTTTACAGCAATATCACATTAACTTTCACCCAAGTCCCAAAGATCTTACTTGGCAATTTATTGAAACAAAAGCTATTAAACATGATTACTACAGTAGCTTAATCATGTAAACACACAAAGACAGCAAGGGTAGATATTGGGTTTTCTCCCAACAAGCGTTTTTCTTTAATGTCTTTTAGCTAGGCATGATGATTTCAATGATACTCACATAAAAGAAAAGAATTGAAACATAGAGAGAGCATCATGAAGAATATGACTATCACATTTAAATCTAGCCCACTTCCTATGCCTAGGGATTCTGTGAGCACATAACTTATAGGAACAAGAATCAACTAGCATAGGAAGGCAAAACAAGTATAACATCAAAACTTTAAGCACACAGAGAGGAAACTTGGTATTATTGCAACTCCTACAAGAATAAATTACTCCCTCATAATAATTTTCAGTAGCATCATGAATGAATTAAACAATATAACCATCACATAAAGCATTCTTTTCATGGTCTACAAGCATAGAAAATTTTCTACTCTCCACATAAGAAAAACTCTTCTCATTCAGAATAGTGGGATCACTAATTCCTAAAGTTGACACTCTTCCAAACCCACTTTAGATGATAGTATTATTCATACTCCAAAAGATATAAGTTAAGTCCATGGAGCATTATACAATTAATATAGACTAACCAATATCCAAGCTCAAAATATGTAAGTGAAGCACACGAAACATTCTATAAAACCATACTCAAAAGATTTAAGTGAAGCACAAAGAGAAATTCTATAAGATCATACTTAAAAGATATAAGTGAAGCACATGAAGTATTCTATAAATCAATGAAGGGCTAACTCATACTAGCATGGTTCTTAAAGGAAAAAAATAAAAACACAAAGGACACAAATCATGTGAACAAAACAAAAACCGAGGTATACCGATATTTGTTGAAGAAGAAAGATGGGATGCCAACCGGGGCATCCCCAAGCTTAGATGCTTGAGTATCCTTTGAAATATTTACTTGGGGTGCCTTGGGCATCCCCAATCTTGAACTCTTGCCTCTCTTTATTCCTCTCATATTGATAGCTCCTCGATCTTCGAACACTTCATCCACACAAAACTTTAACAAAACTTTGTGAGATCCGTTAGTGTAATAAAGCAAACTACCACTTTAAGGTACTGTAATGAACTCATTCTTTATTTATATTGGTGTTAAACCTACTGTATTCCAACTTATCTATGGTTCATACCCCCCGATACTAGCCATAGATTCATCAAAATAAGCAAACAACACGCGAAAAACAGAATCTGTCAAAAACAGGACAGTCTGTAGTAATCTGGAAGTTTAGTAAACTTATGTAACTCCAAAAATTATGAAATAAATATGATAATTTGAAAATTTTGTACAAAAGTAATTTGCGGAAAGTTTCAGACCCATTTGACCTTCCAGTAAAAAATGTAAAATCACGCGCTACAGCCGAAGGTTCTGTTTTTGTTCTGCACATAGTAAACAAGCAATCAAATCATCCTAAAACCAAAGCTTGGCACATTATTTTTATAATACAATGGATATATACAAGGGGATAATTATTTACAGAGAAACTTCGATGAAAAATTCTACATTGTTTCTGTGAGCATGAACACAAGTGCTCAAGGTCGACCCTCACTTCGTCAATGCATAACTTTCCAATCACTTCTCTTTTTGAAAAACTTTTTTAGGCATGAGAGGCAAGTAATTTTTTTGTATTTTCATTCTTTAATTTTTTTTATGTAAAAACAAAATCTACTTAGTGAAGAAATCAAACAAGCACACACGAGTATATCAACCCCACGCTATTGCTCCCCGGCAACAGCGCCAGAAAAGAGCTTGATAATCCCCAAGTGCAGGGAATCATCATAGCAATTTCCAAAGGTGGAAGTGATAAGTATGGAGTGTCGAACCCACAAGGAGCTAAAGGTAAGATCAATATTCTCTCAAGTCCTATCTGCCACTAAAACAACTCTACGTACACCAAACGTTTACTTCCAACTAGATACAAGAAATAAAACTACGTTGTGGGTATGAAGAGGATAACTTTGCATGATATCGGAGAGCTAAAATATAAAAGTAGGTGCTGTTATCATACAGTGAGAATATATTACTAAATATTATAATTAGCGAGTGTGTAATATGATGGATCGGTGTGCGGAATTATCCTAGGCAATTGTTAACAAGACCGGTAGTCGTCATTGCAATTTCATATGAGGGAGAGGCATAAGCTAACATAGTTTCTCTTCTTGGATCATATGCACTTATGATTGGAATTCTAGCAAGGATCCGCAACTACTAAAGATCATTAAGGTAAAACCCAACAATAGCATTAAAGCATCAAGTCCCCTTTATCCCATACGCCACAACCCCCTTACTCGGGTTTATGCTTCTGTCACTCAAGAAACCCACTATAAGCGAATCATGAACGTATTGCAACACCCTACAGCGGGAATCCCTCACGCTTGCACGACACGGAGGGCACAATAGGACAGCACCAAAATAAAACATACAACCATACCAATCTAGATCATCAATCAACCCAAATACAAAAGATATCTACGCAAAACATCATAGGATGGCAACACATCATTGGATCATAATATGTGGCATAAAGCACCATGTTCAAGTAGGTATTACAGCGGGGTGCAGTAGAGTGGACCACGTAAAAGAGATGAGGATGGTGATGTTGATGAAGACGATCACCATGGCGATGATTCCCCTCCCGATGGCACTCCGGCGCCACCGAGAGAGAGGAGGAGAGGTCCTCCCCCTTGTGCTTCCTCCTCCATGGCCTCCCCCTGGATGGGGAGAGGTTCTCCCTCTAGTCCTTGGCCTTCATGGCAATGATGGCCCCTCCGGAATCCTCCTCCATGGCCTCTGGTGATGATGGCCCCCTCCGGCAGGGTGCCAGAGAGGGCCTAGATTGATTTCTCGTGGCTACAGAGGCTTGCGGTGGCAGAACTTCCGGTCTAGGTTATTTTCTGGAGGTTTCTGTATTTATAGGAATTTTTGGCGTCGGTCTCACGTTAGGGGGATCTCCGAATCGTCCACGAGATAGGGTCCCACGCCCAGGGGGGTGGGTGTGCCCCCCACCCTCGTGGACAGCTCGGGACTCTTCTGGCCCAACTCTTTTACTCCAGGGGCTTCTTTTGGTCCATAAAAAATTATCAAAAATTGGCACGTCAATTGGACTCCGTTTGGTATTCCTTTTCTGTAAAACTCAAAAACAAGGAAAAACAGAAACTGGCACTGGGCTCTAGGTTAATAGGTTAGTCCCAAAAATCATATAAAATAGCATATAAATGCATATAAAACATCTACGATGGATAATATAATAGCATGAATACTTCATAAATTATAGATACGTTGGAGACGTATCAGATATGAACTCCTTCATCCAGACTCCTTCATTTGCTGCTTCTGAAGCAACTATGTAATCCGCTTCACACGTAGATCCTGCCACGACGCTCTTCTTGGAACTGCACCAACTGACAATTCCACCTTTCTATAAAAATACGTATCTGGATTGTGGCTTAGAGTCATCCGAATCAGTGTCAAAGCTAGTGTCGACGTAACCATTTACGACAAGCTCTTTGTCACCTCCATAAAGGAGAAACATACCCCTAGTCCTTTTCAGGTACTTTAGGATATTCTTGACCGATGTCCAATGATCCACTCTTGGATTACTTTGGTACCTCCCCGCTAAACTTATAGCAAGGCACGCATCAGGTCTAGTACATAGCATAGCATACATGATAGAACCTATGGCTAAGGCATAGGGAATGACTTTCATTTTCGCTCTATCTTCTACAGTGGTCAGGCATTGAGTCTGACTCAACTTCACACCTTGTAATACAGGAAAAAACCCTTTCTTCGACTGATCCATTTTGAACTTCTTCAAAACTTTATCAAGGTATGTGCTTTGTGAAAGTCATATCAAGCGTCTCGATCTATCTCTATAGATCTTGATCCCCAATATGTAAGCAGCTTCACCGAGGTCTTTCATTGAAAAACCCTTGTTCAAGTATCCTTTTATGCTATCCAAAAATTTTATATCATTTCCAATCAATGATATGTCATCCACATATAATATTAGAAATGCTATAGAGCTCCCACTCACTTTCTTGTAAATACAGGCTTCTCCAAAAGTCTGTATAAAACCATATTCTTTGATACCTCATCAGAGCGTATATTCCAACTCCAAGATGCTTGCACCAGTCCATAAGTGGATCGCTGGAGTTTGCACACTTTGTTAGCACCTTTAGGATCGACAAAACCTTCTGGCTGCATCATATACAACTCTTTTTAAGAAATCCATTAAGGAATGCAGTTTTGACATCCATTTGCCAGATTTCATAATCATAAAATGCGGCAATTGCTAGCATGATTCAGACAGACTTAAGCATCGTTACGGGTGAGAACGTCTCATCCTAGTCAACTCCTTGAAATTCTCGAAAACCCTTTGCAACAAGTCGAGTTTTATAGACAGTAACATTACCATCAGTGTCAGTCTTCTTCTTGAAGATCCATTTATTCTCTATGGGCGCCGATCATCGGGCAGATCCACCAAAGTCCACACTTTGTTCTCATACATGGATCCTATCTCAGATTTCATGGCCTCAAGCCATTTATCGAATCGGGGCTCATCATAGCTTCTTCATTGTTCGTAGGTCCATCATGGTCAAGTAACATGCACTACTAGGAAAAGGGCTATAGATGAAATTGACACTAATGGCGCACCAGACATGTGATGCGCCACTACTATATACTAATGGCGCACCATATGTTGGTGCGCCATTAGTGTCCAAATACTAATGGCACACCACATCTACGGTGCGCCATTAGTAACAAATTTTTTTATTTTTTTTTCAAAACTAGTAATGGCACACCAGGGGATAGTGCGCCATTACTAGTTAAACTAGTAATGGCGCACCACATCCACGGTGCGCCATTAGTAAAAAAAATTCAAATTTTTTTTCAATTTTTTTCAAAACTAGTAATGGCGCACCACGGGATAGTGCGCCATTACTAGTTAAACTAGTAATGGCGCACCACATCCACGGTGCGCCACTAGTAATTTTTTTTCAATTTTTTTTTCAAATTTTTTTTCAAAACTAGTAATGGCGCACCGTGTGAGTGGTGCGCCATTACTAGTTGAACTAGTAATGGCGCACCACTCCCACGGTGCGCCATTACTAACTTGGCCCAAAAATTCCCCCGAATGCACCCCACCTCGTGGACCGCCTTTTCAGTTTTAAAAATAAATAAAAGAAAATGATGAAAATGTCAAAAAAAATAAAAGAAAATAAGTTTCCCATGTGATATGTGGTCTAGTTGTTGGGAAAATTTACAAATATGAATTTCGACTTTATTTGCAAAATCTCTCTGGAATTTGTAAAATGGGCATAACTTTTGCATACGAACTCGGATTAAAAAGTTTTCTATATGAAAAATCATCTACTTGAAAAGTTACATTCAAATTTAACCAGAGGGAACCTCGTTAAACATTTTCAAAATCCTCAAAAACCTAACAGAAAAAAAGTTATGGGGCTTTTAAGATCTGGAGGCAAAAAATTCAAAAAATTCAAACTTACTAGTGGCGCACCGTTTGCTAGGTGCGCCACTAGTAACAGAAAAAAAATTAGTTTCGATTTTTTTTCGGGATTTTTTTTCAAAATATGATACGTAATATGAACGGAAGTTTGAAATATTTTTTCAAAATTTCATCACACTCATGAACATGAACAAAGTCCTAAACATCAACAAGGTTTAATAGGATTGATATGCTACATATATCAACAAGTGCCTGTAAGTGAGCTGGTGCTTTGACCCGAGATTAAGCATATTGACCCGAGATTAAGCCATAGTGACCCGAGATTAAGAAAAAAGCGAAAAAAAATAAAAAATGAAAATAAAAATAAAAAAGATTTAAAAAAAATTTGAAAAAAATTTATTACTAATGGTAAAATACTAGTGGCGTGGTACTAGTGGCGCACTAGTAGTGCGCCATTAGTAGGCAAAACTGGTGCGCCACTAGTAGGCCTTTTCCTAGTAGTGATGACCTCCAGAACAGGATTACCATACCACTCTAGTGCGGATCGTGCTCTGCCAGACCTAACTTGATTTGTAGTTTCATGATCTTTATCATTAGCTTCCTCTCTAGTTGGTGTAGGTATCACGGGAACAGATTTCTCGGATGAGCTACTTTCCAAATTGAGAGCAGGTACAATTACCTAATCAAGTTCTAGTTTCCTCCCACTCACTTCTTTCGAGAGAAACTCCTTCTCTAGAAAGGTTCCGTTCTTAGCAACAAAAATCTTGCGTTCGGACTTGTGGTAGAAGGTGTACCCAATTGTTTCCTTAGGGTATCCTATGAAGACACATTTCTTCGATTTGGGTTTGAGCTTGTTGGGCTGAAGCCTTTTTAAATAAGCATCGCATCCCCAAACTTTAAGAAACGACAGCTTAGGTATGTTGCCAAACCACAGTTCACACGGTGTCGTATCAACGGACTTTGACGGTGCCCTGTTTAAAGTGAATGTAGCTGTTTCTAATGCATAACCCCAAAACAATAGTGGTAAATTAGTAAGAGACATCATAGATCGCACCATATCCAATAAAGTGCGGTTACGACGTCCGGACACACCATTACGCTATGGTGTTCCAGGTGGCATGAGCTGTGAAACTATTCCACATTGTTTTAAATGAAGGCCAAACTCATAACTTAAATATTCCCCTCCACGTTCAGATCATAGAAACTTTATTTTCTTGTTACGATGATTCTCCACCTCACTCTGAAATTCTTTGAACTTTTCAAATGTTTTAGACTTGTGTTTCATTAAGTAGATATACCCATATCTGCTCAAATCATCTGTGAAGGTCAGAAAATAACCACACCCGCCATGGGCATCAACACTCATTGGACCACATATATCGGTATGTATTATTTCCAATAAGTCACTAGCTCGTTCTATTGTTCCAGAGAATGGAGTTTTAGTCATCTTGCCCATAAGGCACGGTTCGCAAGTATCAAATGATTCATAATGTGATTCCAAAAGTCCATCTTTATGGAGTTTCTTCATGCGCTTTACACCGATATGATCCAAACGGCAGTGGCACAAATAAGTTGCACTATCATTATCAACTTTGCATCTTTTGGCATTAATATTATTAATAGGTGTATCATGACGATCAAGATTCAATAGAAATATACCACTCTTCAAGGGTGCATGACCATAAAAAATTTACTCATATAAATAGAACAACCATTATTCTCTGATTTAAATGAATAACCATCTCGCACTAAACAAGATCCAGATATAACGTTCATGCTCAAGGCTGGCACCATATAACAATTATTCAGGTCTAAAACTAATCCTAAAGGTAGATGTAGAGGTAGCGTGCCGACGGCGATCACATCAACCTTGGAACCATTTCCGACGTGCATCGTCACCTCGTCCTTAGCCAATCTTCATTTAATCAGTAGTCCCTGCTTCGAGTTACAAATATGAGCAACCAAACTGGTATCAAATACCCAGGCACTACTACGAGAATTAGTAAGGTACACATCAATAACATGTATATCAAATATACCTCTGTTCACCTTGCCATCCTTCTTATCCGCCAAATACTTGGGGTAGTTTTGCTTCTAGTGATCAGTCCCTTTGCGGTAGAAGCACTTAGTTTTAGGCTTGGGTCCAACTTTCGGTTTCTTCCCAGGAGTGACAACTTGCTTGTCAGTCTTTTTAAAGTTCCCCTTCTTTTTACCCTTGCCCTTCTTCTTGAAACTAGTGGTCTTGGTAACCATCAACACTTGATGCCCCTTCTTGATTTCTAGCTCTGCGGCCTTTAGCATTGCCAAGAGCTCGGGAATAGTCTTTTCCATCACGAAGTTCATCACGAAGCCTTTGTAGCTTGGTGGCAATGATTGAAGAACTATGTCAATGACACAATCATTTGGAAGATTAACTCCCAGCTGAGTCAAGTGATTATGGTACCCAGACATTCTGAGTATGTGCTCACTAAACGAACTATTCTCCTCCATCTTGCAGCTATAGAACTTGTTGGAGACTTCATATCTCTCAACTCGGGCATTTGCTTGAAATATTAACTTTAACTCCTGGAACATCTCATATGGTCCATGACGTTCAAAACGTCTTTGAAGTCCCGATTCTAAGCCGTAAAGCATGGCACACTAAACTAACGAGTAGCCATCAACATGCAACTACCAGGCATTCACAATGTCTGCAGTTGCTGGGGCAGGTGGTACACCTAGCAGTGCATCAAGGACATAATTCTTCTATGCAGCAATGAGGATAATCCTCAAGTTGCAAACCCAGTCCGTGTAGTTGCTGCCATCATGTTTCAGTCATGTCAAGTTACGGACCCAGTCCATCATCTTTCAACTTAGCTTCCTCTAGGAACGCATTAAAATTCAAAGGAATGGTAGCACGGGCCATTGATCTACAACATAGATATGCAAAAAACTATCAGGACTAAGTTCATGATAAATTAAGTTCAATTAATCATATTACTTAAGAATTCCCACTTAGATAGACATCCCTCTAGTCATCTAAATGATACGTGATCCCAATCAACTAAACCATGTCCGATCATCACATGAGATGGAGTAGTCTTCAATGGTGAACATCACTATGTTGATCATATCTACTATATGATTCACGTTCGACCTTTCGGTCTCCAATGTTCTGAGGCCATATCTGGATATGCTAGGCTCGTTAATTAAGTTTAACTCGAGTATTCCACGTGTGCAAATATGGCTTGCACCCATTGTATTTCAACATAGAGCCTATCACACCCGATCATCACGTGGTGTCTCAGCATGAAGAACTTTCTCAACGGTGCATACTCGGGGAGAACACTTATACCTTGAAATTTAGTAAGGGATCATCTTATAATGCTACCGTCGTACTAAGAAAAATAAGATGCATAAAAGATAAACATCACATGCAATCAAAATATGTGACATGATATGGCCATCATCATCTTGTGCTCATGATCTCCATCACCGAAGCAACGTCATGATCTCCATCGTCACCGGCTTGACACCTTGATCTCCATCGTAGCATCATGGTCGTCTCACCAACCATTGCTTCTACGACTATCGCTACCGCTTAGTGATAAAGTAAAGCAATTACATAGCACTTGTATTTAATACAATAAAGCGGCAACCATATGGCTCCTGCCAGTTGCCGATAACTTCTACAAAACATGATCATTTCATACAACAATCTTTATATCACATCATGTCTTGACCATATCACATCACAACATGCCCTGCAAAAACAAGTTAGACGTCCTCTACTTTGTTTGTTGCAAGTTTTACGTGGCTGCTACGGGCTGCTAGCATGAACCGTACATACCTACGGCACAAAAAACCACAACGTTGATTTATCAAGTTTGTTGTTTTAACCTTCACAAGGACCGGCCGCAGTCAAATTCGATTCAACTAAAGTTGGAGAAACAGACACTCGCCACCCACCTTTATGCAAAGCTAGTTGCATGTCTGTCGGTGGAACCGGTCTCATGAACATGGTCATGTAAGGTTGGTCCGGGCCGCATCATCCAACAATACCGCCGAATCAAAATAAGACATTAGTGGTAAGAATTATGACGGTCACCGCCCACAACTCTTTGTGTTCTACTCGTGCATATCATCTACGCATAGACATGGCTCGGATGCCACTGTTGGGAAACGTAGCATGCAATTTCAAAAAAAATCCTATGCTCACGCAAGATGTATCTAGGAGAAGCATAAAAATGAGAGATGGAGAGTGCGTCCACATATCCCTTGTAGACCGAAAGCTGAAGCATTAACTTAACGCGGTTGATGTAGGCGAATGTCTTCTCGAATCAACCGATCAAGTACCGAACGTACGGCACCTCTGAGTTCTGCACACGCAGCTCGATGACGTCTCTCGAACTCTTCATCCAGCAGAGTGTTGATGGAATCGATGAGTTCCGTCAGCATGATGGCGTGATGACGGTGTTGGTGATGTGATCCGCGCAGGGCTTCGGCTAAGCACTACGATGATACTATCAGAGGAGTAAATGGTAGAGGGGGCACCGCACATGGATAAGACAATTGTTGTTCTTCCTTTGGGGTGCCCCCATGCCTGTATATAAAGGAGGAGGGGAGGAGGCCTTCCGCCAAGGGGGCGCGCCAAGGGGGGGAGTCCTACTAGGACTCCACTCCTAGGATTCGCCCCCCTTTTTTCCTTCTCATGGAGGTGCAAAGAGGGAAGGTGAGGGAGAGGGGGAAAGGGAAGGGGGGCCGCTCCCCCTTCCCCTTGTCCAATTTGGACAGCCCATGGAGGGGGCGCCACCCCTTGTGGGCTCCCCTCTCTTTCCCCTCCGGCCCATGTTGGCCCATTACTTCCCCGGCGGGGGAGGGGGGGTCCGGTAACCTCCCGGTACTCTGAAAAACATCCGAAACTTCCCGAAACCATTCCGGTGTCCGAATGTAATCTTCCAATATATCAATCTTCATCTGTCGACAATTTCGAGACTCCTCGTCATGTCCGTGATCTCATCCGGGACTTCGAACAACCTTCGGTCACCAAAACACATAACTCAAATAATGCCAATCGCCATCGAACGTTAAGCGTGCAGACCCTACGGGTTCGAGAACTATGTAGACATGACCAAGACACTTCTCTGGTCAATAACCAATAGCGGAACCCAGATGCTCATATTGGTTCTCACATATTCTACAAAGATCTTTATCGGTCGAAATGCAATGTCACTATAGTTATTCCCTTTGTCATCGGTATGTTACTTGCTTGAGATTTGATCGTCGGTATCTTCATACCTAGTTCAATCTCGTTACCGGCAAGTCTCTTTACTTTTCCGTAGTGCATCATCCCGCAACTAACTCATTAGCCACATTGCTTGCAAGGCTTCATATGATGTGCATTACTGAGAGGGCCCAGAGATACCTCGGTGTGAAAAATCCTAATCTCGATCTATGTCAACCCAGCAAACACCTTCGGAGATACCTATAGAGCATCTTTATAATCACCCAGTTACGTTGTGACGTTTTATAGAACACAACGCATTCCTCCAGTGTCCGGGAGTTGCATAATCTCATAGTCGGAGGAATATATATTTGACACGAAGAAAGCAGTAGCAATAAAACTAAACGATCATTATGCTAAGGTAACAGATGGATCTTGTCCATCACATCATTCCACTAATGATGTGATCCCGTTATCAAATGACAAATCATGTCCATGAAACTTAACCATCTTTGATCAATGAGCTAGTCTAGTAGAGGCATACTAGGGACATGTAGTTTTGTCTATGTATTCACACACGTATCAAGTTTCCGGTTAATACATTTATAGCATGAATAATAAATATTTATCATGAATAAGGAAATATAAAATAAAAACTTCATTATTGCCACTAGGGCATATTTCCTTCACATATCACTATCTCCATATCGCAAAACTATTGCAAGGAATCAAGTTTATAATATACATTGATCTTCATGAAAGTTTTTATTATATCCCTCTCGAATATTCATCACTTTTGGACCAAATTCATATCTCGTGCAAATTTACCATTGCTATTATCAACTCTCGAAAAGGTTTACATGAAGCACGAGAGCAAAAATATTTCTTCAAAAAAATTCATGTATCAACTCTCAAAATAATATAAGTGAAGTATGAGGGTGCATTTCTTTAATACATAATCGTATCAACTCTTAAAATAATATAAGTGAAGCATGAGAGTTTTTTCTTCAAAATTTAATCAGCATCATGCTCCCAAAAATCTAAGTGAAGCACATAAAGCAATTACCTAGCTCAAAAATTTAAGTGAAGCACATAGAGCAATTCTAACAAATCATGATAACATATGGCTCTCTCAAATAAGTGTTTCCAACAAGGATGATTGTGACAAACTAAATAGCAAACAAAGGAAGGACTCTTATCATACAAGATGCTCCAAGCAAAACTCATGATATGTGACAAATAAAAATATAGCTCCAAGTAAAATTACGGATGATCGTTAGAAGAAAGAGGGGATGCCTTTTGGAGCATCCCCAAGCTTAGTTACTTGGGAGTCCTTGAATATTACCTTTGGGTGCCTCGGGCATCCCCAAGATTAGGCTCTTGCCACTCCTTATTCCTTCATCCATTGTGATCTCACGCAAAACTTGAAAACTTCAATCACACAAAACTTAACAAAAACCTTCGTGAGACCCGTTAGTATAATAAAGCAAATCACCACTTTAAGTACTATTTCAAACCCATTCATATTGTGTTATTGCATTATACTTATTGTATTCTAACTTTACCATGGCTTATACCCCCCGATACAATCCATAGATTCATCAAAATAAGCACACAATGCAACGAAAACACAATCTGTCAAAAACATAACAGTTTGTAGCAATCTGAATATTGACGATACTTCTGTAACTCCAAAAATTCTGAGAAATGAGGACAAAATGGGAAATTTGTATATCAATTATTTGTAAAACAATTTAGAGTAAAATCACATTTCTTTGAATTTACAAAATTCCAGAACTGGGCGTGAAAGTTTCTATTTTTTCACAGAATCAAGTCAACTATCACCCAAACCATCCTAAAGGCTTTACTTGGCACAAACACTAAATTAAACACTAGAACACAATCATAAAAGTAGCATAATTTTATATTTATTAAAAAACAACAAGGAAAAAAATTAGAACTTAACTATTTGGTTTCCTCCCAACAAGCATTATTGTTTTATGCCCCTAGCTAGGCATAATGCATAGTTCCAAGTGTTGTAATCTTTGGTTTTAATAATCTTTGTAGGGGTTTTCTCAAACCCAGTGGGTCTTTACACTTCCCATTATTCTCAGCAAAAGAAAACATTTTAAGATCTAAAATATCCAATCATTTATTACATAGAATAATCAACGTGTTCATGCGATTAAGGATTCCACTAATATTTTTAAGGGGTACATTAGACTTCTGCAACTCAACCATATTTTTCTGCATATCACCTAATTTATTTTATATTTGAACCCCCTCTTGAGTAAAAGCAAATCCTTTCGGTGGTGGTGGAACCCCCAATATTCCCTCTATTATTTCATAAGAAGTATTGGCATCACATTCAATAAAATTCCCTTTTGCGGCAAAATCCAAAAGTTGTCTGTGGGGCATGGTTAATCCCACGTAAAAATTATGAAGCAAAATTTTTAAATCCCCTTTTTAGTGCAAGATTCCATTAACCTATACGAAGAATCTTTTAAATTTTCTCCTTGTTTCTGCTTGAAGTATAGAACTTCAAAATCCGGTGACAAAGGAGGGATAGTTATGCAAGTCATAGCGATAAAGTGGATAAGCAAGCAAACACACATAAGACACAAGAAGGCAAACGGAAAATATTTTTGTATTTTTGTAAAAACGTTTTAGAAGTGGGGGAGATGAAAACAAGAGGCAAATGGAAAATAAAGTAAATGCGAGGAGATGAAAGCTTATGCGTAGGTACTTGATTGATGTTGGTGATGTCTCCCCGGCAACGGCGCCAGAAATTCTTCCAGGTACTTGCACTACTGCAGGATGCTGCTAACGCGACACTACGATCAAAGACCCTTCGATGAAACTATGTGCGATGCAATAATCGTAAATGGTGGTGTAAAAAACCCGTCAAAGAAGGTGCAAAACATTTGCGATGACGGATGCATCAAACACGGTTTAGATTTTGGTTGCGTGCGCGATTCAGGGCATACATTTCTGTTAAATTAACTGTTTGCAATGAGGAGGAACAAAAGAAACGGGTAGCAAGATGAAGGTGTTTGCAATATGCAGCATACGCTTCGCTCGGATGAACTGTTTGTGATTAGGCAACACAAAAGAAACGGTCAGCCAGATCAAGGTGTGTATGATATACGACATGCGGTTCACTCAGATGAACTGTTTGCGTTGAGACAAGAGAACGGAAATGGTTCAATATAACAAGATGTGTGTGATACGTGACAAACAGGTCTGTAATCAGAAATGTCTGCGAAGATTGATAATAACACAGACGATTGCTTCTAATAAGATGTATATGATATGCTCTGTCTACACAACATCTATTGGCCATTGGGGGACGGGCGGTTATCCGGATACACCATAAGGATGCGAAGAGGCATCCTATATCAGCAAGGACCAGTGGTTCCACTAGTAGCTCATGTAAGAGAACTCTCAAGTTAAGTGTGCTCAGGCTGGAGCAGCCATCAGATGGGTGACTGGATGGGAAGTTGTGTTGATATTAAATTAACTGATAGGATGGGTCATATTTGTCAAATTAAATGACTGATATGACCCATCCCATGACTTAATTTAACCTCGAGGTCCTTATTTTTTATTTTTTAACAGATGTTAAAGAAGGTCTACTGCATTACTATTTGACAATGTGCGATACATGGCATACAGTTGATCCATCCGACCTGTTTGTGATGGAATAAGCCTTGTGTGTTGTGGGCAAACGCTTCCTACCGTTTGCAATTGATGAATTCATCACCGATGGATTCCCTAGTGTGGTCCGTGTTCATATCATCATCATCTACTTCTTGTGCTAGGTCGATGTTCCTTATATGCTAAGTTTCCATTAATTGATGGCATTTTACGAACACGCCACCGTTTCCCGCCATTTACTCACCTGTTTCCGGCCACCCAACGATATTGCGCATAAACCTAGGTGGCGCATGACGCACAGAGGCAACAAGCGCAACCTCATCCACCTTTTCCAAGCATGCCAACCCACCAAAGAGTCGCCTCTGCCATCAACCTCTATGACGAGGAAACCCAGAAGGCGCCATGGCTCGTTGAGGCCACGGCACTCCCCGGCAATGAGATGGACGACGCCGTGATGCGCGTCTTCGCTAGGATTGAGAAGACCCTTGGTGCATGGCGCTTCAGCGCCGCGGATCAAGATAGGCATGTCAGCGCCGAGAGGTTACAGCTCGGCCGCACAACATGATCGATGGCACGCCGCAGAGCAAGCTAGGCGTGTCCGTGCTGATAGGCCGCGGCTTGCCACATGGTGAGACCGTTGGAGCGCCGCAGAGCAAGAGGCGCGGCGCGCCGCATAGGAAGAGCGGATCCATCGGCGCTTTCCTGCTGTCGACAGTGCGTCGCAGCTAGGTACACGTCCCGACAGTACCCCCATTCCTCGCCAGGAGTGGGCACAGGCCCTCTGAGCCGTACTTGCACCAGAGGCCGACCGCGTCGTACTTGCACCGAACGCCCGCCTTGATGTTTGCATGGGTTGTGCTGCTCGCCTTGTCCGCGGACCGCTTGATGCCAACGCGCTGGTCGGTAGGCTCAACCGCCTCCTTGGCCCAGGTGTCCACCTGGGCGCAGTAGAGGAACATGGCCGTCACATCCTCAAGGTGGTGATCTCCGATGAAATAGCCAACTTGGAGCTCGAGATCGCGCTCTAGATGTACCGCGAGGGTGTCGACCGCTTGGACGAACGTCTGCATGAGTTCAGGCAGAGCCAAGAGCTACCGTAGGCAAGGGCTGATAGCCATGGTCTCATGGACGTGTTTTATTTGTTGAGTCATTTCGACGTGGATAGCTATGTATTCGTAGCAATCATAGTATTACTCTCTTTGAATGTGTGTATTCTGTTTTCCGTTCTTATATGTTCTGTTTCAATGTGTGTTTATATGCTTTCCATTCTGTATATGTGGATGATAACAACTAGATTCAAATTAGTATACAAAAACAGATAGAAAATGGAATTCATAGTATATATATTAATTGTTCATTAGTTCATCACAGAATATATATAATATCATCACATATACGTGATGATACTTAACTACTAGGTACAATGCATAAAATTGAAAACGAACAATACTAAAACTAATAATCCCTCCTGGGGCCAGTATTTCGGCAACCCCTCGCCAGCAGCTCCCTGGTGCGTGGTATCTTCCCAGCGCGAAGGCCGTACTTGTCGTGGTATTTCCTCGACATATGCCAAGGGATGGCTTATCATGTGTGAGGACATGAGTACGTTGCTGGGCTCTAGAAGCGGGCGTAGGCAAGACCTCAAACGGCGACGAGTCTTATCCAGGTTCGGGACTCTCCGAGGATATAACACCCCCCCCACCTCCTGCTCTACGGGGTCTCCGCATGGTGACTATGGTCAATATGGTAGCTACAAGGTTGCTCCTCGAGATGTTCGGCTAGAGGAAGAAGAAGGGCAGGGCTAGCTCTATCTCTTCCCTAGCTATGGGTGGAGGGAACTAAAGGCTGAACCCTTTGCATGGGTGAACCTGGGGGGTTATATAGGCCTACCCCCCTAGGGGTACAATGGTAATCCGGCCGGGTGGTAGGCCCTGGCCGTCAGTGACTAAGGAGGCCGGGTTCTTTGCCGGCTGCTTGGGCCCACCTCAGGTGGGCCCTGACGGCTGCCGAGGAACCGGCCGACAGGTGGGGCCTGCCGCCTATGAGTCCTACTGATGGCTCTCCACTGTTGCACCATCCATGCTAACGAAGGCCGTGTCGGGCGCGCCGTGGCTACAGTGCCGCGCCGCGGATTGCTGGCGGCCTTGCGGCGGTCACTGTAACCATACGTCTCGGAATCAAGGGAGGCGTGGTGCACGGTAGCCATGCCCCAGCCCGCCTCTTGGTCGGGCTCAGACTTCAAGGGAGAGGGAAGGCCGCCTACTAGGAGTCGGCCCATGCCCTTGCCGCCTTTTGGAGCGCCCCGCCTTCTTGGGGTACGCCGCCTTCTAGGAGGTGGTCCTTTGGCACCAGCCGGCCCCAAGGGCCGGCCTTGCGACCAGTCGGACTGAGGGGCTTGGCCAGCCCCGATGTCTTAAAAAGTGTTGAAGTATTGATGAGGCTACCCAGGGTCTATCCCCCCGTCAGTACTTCGCCTCCTCCGCCTCGCAGTGCTTGATGTACCGATCTGCCTCTTGCAGGCGGACGAGCGCGAACGATCTTTCCATTTTGTTAGGCACCCACCAGAGCTCCTCGTTGATGGCACGCTGGAGCTTATTGGCCCACCTCCATGGAGCGATGAGGCACCTAGCGCCTTTGGCCTTTCTCGCGAAGTACCCATCTTCGTACACCTCCTCCGCATGATGACCTGGCCGCCCCCAAAGCTCCACCACCTCCTTTTTCCAGGCGGCATCACGGGCTTCATAGGCCTCCTGGTACCTGGCATCCTCCTCCGCCATCTCCTTCTTGAAAGCCACTTGCCTGGCTTTCTCAGCCGGCGGCAGCGACTTCCAAAGACAAAGATCGTATTGGCCCCAAAACCAATCCAAAGTTGGGGGTATGGGGCAACCACGTTTAGCACCGCGTAGGGCTCCTCGTCGCTGCTCTTCGAGTGAGCGTCCTCGCGGGGCGATGACTCCTCGTCGGCGCGTGGGTAGACCGGCGGCGCCATGGCAGAGGTTTGAGAGAGAGAGAGAGAGAGAGAGAGGGCGAGCAAGGGGATGATTTAGATGAGAATGCAGGCGGGACGACATGAGCAAGGTAGTATTTATTGGCAGCCGGAATCTAGATCGACGGGAACATTACACACGACGGTCGCTGGAATTTACGAGTACTATAGTTTGAATTACACACGATTCCCGCAGCAAAATCCGTGTGTGAATATAATAGCTGATAGTTCCCAATGCAGAACCATGTCTGATTAATAACGCCCGCCACTCACCTTCCAAACCTCGAGACGCAAAATAGAGTGCCAATCATGTGGGGGCCGGTTGTCTTGCCAGATTTTATATTTTATTTTTTGAACACCAGATATTTACATCATCTGGTGTTTTTTTAACTCACACACAAGTACACAAATATGATTTTCAAACCGTTATGGTTAGCCGTTACATGCAGATGTAGTTCAAATTTGAATTACGGTCATTAAATGGCTAGAAAATCACTTAAGTGTCTTCAAAAGGTCAAATGACCCCTGAAAATTTTCAAATTTTCACATGACAGTTGTATTAGTGCACATTACACGTAGAAATTTTTTGAAGGCCGTAAGAGGAAGCTATCTCCCGTTCATCATCAAACATGCATTGTTCCCTCTCGGAACCACGAGCCTTCTAGTGAGTTGCTTCAGTTTGTGAGGGGTGTGTGTGTCCAAACTTTCATCAAATAGGCCAATTTTTTTACCACATCATCTTGGTAGCATGACATTACATCAAGCAACATTTCATGTTTTTCTGATCATTTTTTAATTTTTTGGAATTAAAATGCCATGGCACTCCATGAATGTGTCCATGCCATGAGATCAATATGTTTGAAAATTCCTTCTAATTTACTGCACATGGAATTAACTCGCACACAAGTACATAAATATGATTTTTAAACCATTATGGTTAGCCATTTCATGTAGATGTAGTTCAAATTTGAATTACGATCGTTAAATGGCTAGAAAATCACTTAAATGTCTTCAAAAGGTTAAATGGCCCCTAAAAGTTTCCAAATTTTCACATGACAGTTGTATTAGTGTATGTTACACGTAGAAAATTTTGAAGGCTGTAAGAGGAAGCTATCTCCCGTTCGTCAACAAACATGCATTGTTCCCTCTCGGAACCACGAGCCTTCTAGTGACTTGCTCCGGTTTGTGAGGGGTGTGTGTCCAAACTTTCATCAAACTGGCCAATTTTTTTACCACATCATCTTCGTGGCATGACATTACATCAAGCAAGGTTTCATGTTTTCTGATCATTTTATTTATTTTTTGGAATTAAAATGCCATGGCACTCCATGCATGTGTCCATGCCGTGAGACCAATATGTTTGAAAATTTATTGTAATTTACTGCACATGGAATTAACACGCACACAAGTACACAAATATGATTTTTCAAACCGTTATGGTTAGCCATTGCATGTACATGTAATTTGAATTACGGTCATTAAATGGCTAGAAAATCACTTAAATGTCTTCAAAAGGTCAAATGACCCCTAAAGGTTTCCAAATTTTCACATGACAGTTGTATTAGTGCATGTTACACGTAGAAAAAAAATTGAAAGCCGTAAGAGGAAGCTATCTCCCCTTCGTCATCAAACATGCATTGTTCCCTCTCGGAACCACGAGCCTTCTAGTGTGTTGCTCTGGTTTGTGAGGGGTGTATGTCCAAACTTTCGTCAAACAGGACAATTTTTTTACCACATCATCTTGGTGGCATGACATTACATCAAGCAAGGTTTCATGTTTTTTTGATAGTTTTCTAATTTTTTGGAATTTAAATGCCATGGCACTCCATGCATGTGTCCGTGCCATGAGACCAATATGTTCGAAAATTCCTTTTAATTTACTGCACATGGAATTAACTTTCACATAAGTACACAAATATGATTTTCCAACCGTTATGGTTAGCCGTTGCATGTACATGTAGTTCTAATTTGAATTACGGTCATTAAATGGCTAGAAAAATACATAAATGTCTTCAAAAGGTCAAATGACCCCTGAAATTTTCCAAATTTTCACATGACAGTTGTATTAGTGCACGTTACACGTAAAAAAAATTGAAGGTCGTAAGAGGAAGCTATCTCCCATTCGTCGTCAAACATGCATTGTTTCCTCTCGGAACCACGAGCCTCTAGTGAGTTGCTCCGGTTTGTGAGGGGTGTGTGTCCAAACTTTCGTCAAACATGCCAAATTTTTACCACATCATCTTGGGGCATGACATTACATCGACCAAGGTTTCATGTCTTTCTGATCTTTTTTTAAATTTTTTTGAATTTAAATGCCATGGCACTCCATGCTTAATTGTGGCATAGCCGTTAGACCAATATGTTTGAAAATTCCTTCCAATTTACTTCACATGGAATTAAATCGCACACAAGTACACAAAATATGACTTTTCAAACCATTATGGTTAGCTGTTGCATGTACATGTTGTTCAAATTTCAATTACGGTCATTAAATGGCTAGAAAATCACTTAAATGTCATAAAAGGTCAAATGACCCTAGAAATTTTCCAAAATTTGACATGACAGTTGTATTAGTACTACAAATTTTCTCATACATTTAAAACACCATCCATTGCCACTTTACTCCAAATTCGTCTTTCACAGCTAATAAAAAATATCTACAGCATCACACACAGTTGTTTTGTAGGAATCGTTTGCGATGAAAATTTCTGGGTCTATTTAAGTCTTCCTCCTTAAGCTTCGCCGGCTCGTCTGCTCCAGTGCCGGCAACCCCCGAATCCACAAATCCCGATCCCCATTCCCGCACTTGCTTCTTGCAAAGATGACACCATGGAAAAGCATCGTGAAGCCCCGCACGATGGCCGCGTCCCTCCCCCTCGAGTGCCACCGCTTGCACCGAGAGCGCGCCTGCCTATGCCAAGAGTGCCGCCGCATCCGCATTGAACGCAGCCGCTTCCACTGAGAGGGCGTCTGCGGCAGCCAATAGGGTAGATGTAGAAGCCGAGACGGCTGCAGCTGTTGCTGCGACGGCGGCTGCAAACGCCGAGATCGCTTGAGCTATCGTCTGTGCCACCGATGTCGCCCTGGCCCGGGTCGAGGCCATCCATGCCAAGATATTCCAGGCCACCTCGGAATCCAGCATGCAACACACGTCCGAAAAGGCGACGGTGGCCATGGAGCACCTGCTTCCTCATGAGGTAATCGAGCGGGAGCTGGAGATGCAGGAGGCGGCGGAGATCAAGGAGCGCCAGGGGGAGGAGTTGCGCGTGGCCCAGGTCGAGGTAAAGAAGAGTCTGTCGGTCGAGGAATCGGCGGTGGAGTACCAACGTGAGATCTAGTGCAGCCACTACTACGAGTACTACAACCTTGAGGGCGGCGCCGAGAATGAGGACGAGGACAAGGTCCACTTCAGCAGGAGGACGTGGAGTCCACCAACGACGGCATGTCGCCAGGACAAGTCATCGATATCTCATCTCACAACGGCGATGCATAGGCCGGCGCGGTGGCGGATTTGTTAAAATTATGCGTACTTAGGCTTTGTTTTTAATGCTGGTCTTTTGTTAGAGCAATGTTTAGGTCAACTGGCTCTGTTTAATTACTAAAATTGCTCGATTCAGTAAATGTGGTCTGTGTGATGTACGCTCTTTTGGGTGCCCAAATTAGCAAGTGATGTTAAATTAAGCAATGACGTACCCGGAGAAATTTCCACCAAAATTTGAATTATCAAACTCATCCCATGCACGTAAAGCAGAAGAATTGTTTGTGATGCACACCATCGTTCAAAGTGAATGGTGCCTGGCGGCACCGTGCGCAAAGTTTCCCTCCACATTTCGAAATTTTTTGCCTACCGCCGAAATATCTACCCCCCCCCTCTTTCTCCCGACCACAAGTCACATTTCCCCTGTTTCCCCCTTCCTTCCTTCCTTCCTTCCTAAGCTATAGCCGCTTCCTCGCTTGCTCCCACGCTCTCGTCATCTCGCATCCTACCACAGGGGTCGCCATGGTCTTATTCAAAGACCTATCCAGCGGTTCCTCCTCCTCAAACGACTCCTTCACCACCCGGGTATGCCTCTCTTCTCTCTCTCGGGCTATGACTTGGAATGAAGGATTTTTACCCGACGGTTGACTTGAGTCATTTCTTCCTCTTATAGTTCCCTAGGACCATCAGTTGCAACGAATGGAGTGGGGTGGCTGAAGATCTGTCTGCTTGTTGTCACCATCAATCTCCATGCGTGAAGCTAGTTGCCTTTGAATCTGTGGATAGTGGGAGGAAGTTTCTGGCATGTGCAGAGAAGGTTAGACCCTCTTTTGTTGTTACAAATCATTTGTTAGATGTGATTCAGACACTATCATGGTCCCAACCCATTCATACCACACCTTCAACAAAACACATCCTAATACAGTGTCATAGTTTGTACCTAGTATCTAAAAATGTTGCCATCTCATTAGCAGTGCCATTAGAAAATTATTTGGCACCGCTTCAGCAGTTTGTGCAGCCAACTTGTCCACAAATCCGAGCAGCCTAGAAGTAAAATACTAAATCTTTATGGAAGGAAGGAACAGGGCATCAGAGCAACTAGGTGCTCCAGAGTTCGGGTCCCTGATTTTTTTTCCCCTGCATCGGCTCACCAGTGCAGGGCACCGGTGCGAGATCTAGCAACAGTTCTCTTTACACCAGTTTTGGCATACATAGTGTATGACCTTAGTGCTATTAGTTCTATGTTACTAAATTTGTACATGTACACACCTGTTAGTATCAATTTGCTGTCATCCAAACACTGTCACTATGTTGTTACAGTTATATTTACCTTCCTCTTAAAATGTTCAATTTGTTATTTATAGTACATGAGTAAGACTTGTAGCATTGTTGTAGTTAATTATAGCTTCTGATGTTTCAAAATTTTGTTGTTGTCTCAGTAGCAATTAATTCATTTGCACATTAATCTTTTTGAGAAGATATGTCATAATTAACCTGTTTCTTCAATTTTTTCAAGTAACTATTGGTGATTTTCTATGTTGCTATAAACCCATTTTCCCTACAATTATCACTGATATAGTTTTAAATATTATAGGATGAACGGAAGTGTTCTTACTTGGTGTGTGTTGATCAAGAGTGGCCACAGTCTTTGAAGATGTGCCCTAGCAAAGCTCTAGAGCATGTATCAGGAAGAGAACAGAGGTAGGCTTAGAGAAAGTGTTGTCAACGCTGAAGAATATTTGAATATGCGGAATAAAAAGAGGTAGGTGGAGACTGAGCTCAGAATTTTTAAATTAGACTATACTAAGATAGTGTTGGCGAAGGAGGAGGCACTTTCCCAGTTGGCCAGTGCAAAATAGGTTCTTACTGAACTAAAAGCAGAGGTGGATAAGACAAGCCTGGATGATCTCGATTAGGGAAATTAATATATTGTTCTAATATTGTTCTTATGAAGTTGAACTAGCTATATGCCGTATTGTGCTGTTTTCAGGCAGCTATCGTACTTTGATGTTAAAATATATCTATGTGCCTGATATGAAATTGGCAAAGAGCTGTTAGATATGAAATGTGAATTTGCGTAATACTGAAATTATTAATTGTACACTAATAAACCTGCTAAATGGGTTATGGAACTTTGCAAACGGTTCTAGAAGTAAAAGCGCTTGTGATGGATAGCCCAATGCCACACAGTGTTCATCGTCAAATCGTGTGTGATTTAGTTGATAAAAGCAAACCGTTAACCAAGGTAGAGCGTGTGTGATAGTTACACCTATCACACACGAGCCTATACATAAACCTGTGTGGGATGTACATACGAACGAAAACGTTTTCCCTGGATTGACTGTGTGGAATATACATACGAACGGAAACGTTTTCCCTGGATTGACTATGTGGGATGTACATATGAACGGAAATGTTTTCCCTGGATTGAGTGTGTGGGATGTACATAAGAACGTAAATGTACTCCTTGGATTGACTGTGTGTGATATACATACGAACGAAAATATTTTTCTAGGATTCACCCTGTGGGATGTACATACGAACGAAAACGATTGGGTTTCGATGCCTCGCCCGATCGCACACGAGCTCATTTTGCCCCAGCCTGTGTGCTAGGCGGGCCTATCCCCGACGGTTTCTGGGTCGCATGGGAAGGACCCCCCTATCAACCACACTCACTTGGCGACGGTTCCAAATGCTGTCGCGGAAAGGGGCTAAAAACCGTTTGTATAGCACCGACGCGTACACTGTTGTGACCTGCCTTGCGATTTCCTCGAAGAGGAGAGGATGATGCTTTACATTAGAGATAAGTATTTACCTCAGTTATGAAACCAAGGTTATTAATCCAGTAGGAGAACCAAACAACACTATGTAAATAGCACCTGCACAAAAAGAAAAAATACTTGCAACCCATCACGTAGAGGGGTTGTCAATCCCTCAACGGTTACGAGCAAGATTAAGTTGTATAGTTTTTGATAAATCGATCAAAAAAATAAAAAAATAAAATAAAATTGCAGCAAGGTATTTTTGGTTTTAATATATGATAAAGATAGACCAGGGGGCCATAGTTTTCACTAGAGGCTTCTCTGGAGAAAATAGCATACGGTGAGTAAACAGATTACTGTTGGGCAATTGATAGAAAAGCAAATAATTATGACGATATCCAAGGCAATGATCATACATAGGCATAATGTCAAAGATTAGTAGACCAAAATGATTCTGCATCTACTACTATTACTCCACACATCGATCGCTATCCAGCATGCATCTAGTGTATTAAGTTCATGGAAAAATGGAGTAATGCTTTAAGCAAGATGACATGATGTACACAAGATAAACTCACGTATGAATAAACCCTATCTTGTTACCCTTAATAGGAATGATACATACGTCTCATGTCCCTTTCTGTCATTGGGATTGAGCACTGCAAGATCGAACCAATTACAAAGCATCTCTTCCCATGGCAAGATAAATCAATCTAGTTGGGCATACTCTTGGTGCTGTTGTAAATAAGCTTACATGTTGAATTCTTGGAGTTCGAAGTAGTTTGAATGCATGATATAGCCTCCAAACATCCATATGAGTAGTTTCTATCAATCTTGTGAAGTTTCGTAGACATCAATTTTGTGTCCCAAAAATTTTCAGAAATTGATCACAAATAAAGATGCACCTATTTAGGAATTCTTCGAGGAGGAGGTCCTTTGAACCATCATTGAGCGAGATCTCGATACGATAGTCCTATGTTGAGCCAAGTGAAAGCTCTATGCGGGATGCCGAGAAATCATGCTTATGGCCATGTGATGAATTCATGATACGAGCAGATATTAAAGAAGAATTTGAGCAGTATGTCCACCAAACCGAGCTCACTCCCTTCATCGTAGATAAGTGCATCCAACATCTCAACTTAACTCAGATGTTCACCAAGAAATTTAAATATAATTCTCGAGAGTCTAGAGTTTCATTTAGCCTTTATGATTGTACCTTCACCATGCCTCTAGACCGATTCTATGTTGCATGCAAAATTCCATACTGGGGTTCGCTGGACGAACCACCACCATCTAAGCATGAAATGTTTTTAACTAGTTTATGTTGTGGTGAGGATAGAGGAGTGACACACGGTAGAATAAATAGTATACACTTTCCATTAATTCGTTACTTTGCACTCTTTAATGGCAAATGCCTCGTTGGCAAACAAGATTGCAGTACTCCCTGTGCCCCAGACTTGAGCCTCATACACACTACTTTGATAGGAATTAAATGTTATAATCTAGGGGCAATAGTTGCACGGAGGTTGCAACACAGTGCTGATAGTGGCAGTTTATATGGAGGGATTTATGCTTCCCATATAGCTAGGGAACTAGGTGTGTCACCTCGGCCTAATGATCCTATTTTACCTACTCAGTACCTAGACTTTGGAGCCATGTAGCATCACAACTTCCTTAAGTGTAGTACCACTGATTATGATTATAACTTGATGTTTGATAAGAAGCACATTGTATCTGTTATTTTGCCTGCACCTGCTCTCTTTGATTATCATAGGAAATGAAGATACTATGTTCATCAGAGCGAGGTCCGCGAGCAAAATGTGGTAGTAGCAGCCGCCCGCCAGGTTGAGGAGGCTGCACCAAGAGCCTCCATGAGCTATCATTCTAAGTATTATCTAGGCTATGGATGCTGATTACCAAGCTAGGACAAAAGCCTAAGCTTGGGGGAGTATGTATACCCACCGACATTAAATTCATGTTCACACATTTCAGTTGTCGGCATTCATACTTTTTCATTGTATCATCCATGCTAGTTTTATTTTTCTTGATTTCTTCTTGTGTGTTTGAAAAACTTTGAGAAAATCCCAAAATATTTATCGCTTCTTTTTGGTTTTTCTTTCTAGTTGAAATTAGTTGTAGTACTAAAAAGCCCAAAAAGATTTCTTGAATCTTATTTTGCTTGTTAGGAGCTTTCCCATGTAAATAGTTTTTCTCGTTTGTTTTCCTCCTTTAATTTGCTTTCTTCAAGAAAAACTAAAAACTCCAAAAATATTTCAGTGTGTTTCTCTGAAATTCTTTTGTTTTGTTGAGTCATGCCAAGGAGAAGACCACAATGAAAATGTTGAGTGGCTCTCATACGCATTATTGTTGATATAACAAAGAGCCCAAATTACCTTGTCTTCTCCTTTTGAATAAAATGTTTGTAGGTTCTAGCTTAGTCCATGGCACTCTTGCACTATTATTATTTCCATATCATTCGGTCATGCAAGTGAAAGGTAATAATGACGAGATATGATGAAGTGATTGTGGCAGGAATAGCGGGTATGAACTGAACTTGTTTTTGTTTTTGTAAATATGTTTAACTCGGTATCCATGATTCAGCATATTATGACTAAACATGTTTATGATGACAATTAGAGATTATAGTTGCTCATGCCATGCTTAAGTAGCTAGGAGTGTATAATGATTTATTTTAGATGTCAACATGCATCAAAATCATTTTGATGTAGTATGATGATATGGTATCCTCCTCTAAATATTTCAAGTGGCTTGACTTGGCACATGTCCATGCATGTAGTTGAATCAAAACCAACATGGCCTCCATGATATTTATGTTCATGGTGTGTATATCCTACTCATGCCAGTATTCTATGTTGATTGTTCATAGTGCATGTTCATGACCGTTTTCGCTCTCTAGCTGGTCGCTTCTCAATCTATTTGCTAGCCTTCACCTGTACTAAGCAGGAATAATGGTTTTGCAACAAAATATTTAAACCAAAGTTATTCCAGATGAGTCCACTATATCTACCCATATGCGGTATTACCCTGCCGCTCGAAGTAAATTTGCATGTGCCACCTCTAAAATTTCAAATGAACATCTGTTTGTGTGCCTGGACCGCTCATGGAGCGATAGGGGGTGGTCAGGGTCTTCCATGCTAAGCGGGTTATTCTCATGATGAGCATTTATTCACTCATCCTTGCACGCAAGGGGCTGGTAATAGGGATGCCCAGTCCCAAATTCAGAAACACAAATAATTAAACAAAACTCCCCCGGACTGTTGTTGGTACGGAAGGCACCGGTGGATTCGGCTAGCCATGCACTACAAAAAAATACACTTCCGTGATGATACGTGTTTGTCACAGTAGGTCATGTTTTCTGTCATGCATGCACATTGATGACGATCTTATGATAGAATCAAGATAGTCATATGTGTGTTGTCGTAGAAGTGTTCCATGACATTACCAAAATTATCATCACGGAAGTGTCCACTTCCATGACGATAAATTGCGCGTCATAGAAGTGATTTCGTCAAGGGTGACCGACACATGGCATCCACCATAACGGGTCGCTGTTAAGCTATCAGGTTCCGGTTTGGATCTGATAACCCGTTAACAGCCCATACCAATGGGGATTTTCCACGTGTAAAATTCTCAATGGCCAGAGGAACCACATGTCGGCCACTCATTGGACCGAAGGCGCCTATGATACGTCGACACGTGGCATGGCCCAACAGAGGCCCATTCTGATGAAAAGGCCGGTCCATTTGACTTGGTCAAAAGGTAGCGGGCCGGCCCACGGAAAGCCTGTTAACAGCATGTTCGCATACAGCCCATTTACACCCCGCTAAGTCACGGCCCGTTACGGCCTATCCGAATTAGGCCCGGTAGTGTCATCTGGGCCAACCAATATGATTCCAGCCTATTGTAACTTTCGGCCCATGTATGGACCATGATGTCTTTCGGCCCATATGAGTCCCTTTGTAACTCTTGGCCCATTAATGACCCGTGGTGAAACTAGCCCGTAATGAATAGTGTTTCGCTTTATACCCATTAACGACCCATTATTTCATTGGGCCGTTTCCAGCCCGTGTTACCTTTCGGCCTTCTCAGGGCCCATTTATTCTTGGGCTTATTTCTAGAATTTGGTTACTTACGGCCCATTACTGGCCTTTTCTACTTGTGGGCCAAATTCAGCCCGTGGTTACAGTTGGCCCGTTTATGGCCCGTTAATCCATTGGGCGGTTTTCATAGCGTCGTCAAATACGACCGATTAACAATGGTCTGTTATGGTCGGCCCATGAACAAACGATTCCAACTCTAGCCCGTTTACGACCCATAATGCAGTCCGTTATTGGCCCATGTTTGGCTAACCGATCATACGGCCCGTAGAAGACCCATTGATGCTACGCCCCGTAAAGGCCCATTGTTTCTACGACCCGTAGGAGGCCCATGGTCACTATAGTAAATATGTAGCCCATGGTTATTGTGGCCTAGTTTTGAAAAATAGGTTTTTGCGGCCACTAGCAAACTGCGAAAAAAGAACTGCATTGACTACAAGCAAACAAATAAACAAGACAACAAGGAAATAAATAAGCAAGCAACTTACTCTAGGCTATCACGGCTATTACACATATTACATCCACTGGGCATCAAAGTTCGCCACCAGTGCAAATATAAGGAACAAAGCAGCATATCACATACATTGGTTGTCAAAGTTGGCGACCAGTGTAAATAAACGTCACAGCAAAACAAGTCCAGAAATGAAACCACTTCAGAAGAGCTCAAGAAACAATATCCCGGGTACCCATAATGCTGGCAATATGCTTAGCAAGCTTATTAACTTTGTCTTGTTTGGCGCTTAAATCCTCTAGCGCTTGTTGTTGCACCAAAAAGTATGCATCTGAATTCTGCAGGGACCTCCTCAATCCTTCGGCTTCCTGTCGCGGAACATCTGATCGATGTCTTTCAACTTGAAGTTGGGACTCAAGAAGCTGAACTGATTCAGGCAGTGAGTTCGAAGAGCTGGTGCCAGCAGTAGTGGCTAGTAACTCGAACATTACATCAAGACAGGACTTTGGGGTTGTCTCAGTGTCTTCAATATAGTTTTTATCAGCTTTCTTGGAGACCAACAGGGTTGTCTCACTATCTTGAACCTTATCTGCATTACTCCCTTTACCATTGCATAATGGGGTACTCTTCTCCAATATTTTATATGCATTCTGAAAGAGAAACAAACAGACACATGACGGGTTTACCATGTTGTATATGAAACTCAGTTTGGTAAACCAGTTCAGTAGTAAGGTGGATAGGATAACAACATGAAACAAACATATATCTATGTAGTATGGTCACTAAATGGTCTATATCATTCTAGTTTATGATGCCAGATCAAGATAGAGATAGTTCAGATCATATGTATTTGAGACAAAGCAATATAGATAGAATATAAGTGTGGGAAACTACACAGCAATAACAACACTTGTAATGTGCATGGCATGAGAACATAACTGTTTATTCAATTGAAACCAAAATCAACATAGAGCAAGTTACAACAGCAAACACGTTAAAGAATGGGTTTAAAACATACCTGTTGCACCATTGGAGTTTCAATTGCATCCTTCAAATTTGAAATTAGTTGGTATGAGTAAATACAGTAATGCAAGAGCAAAGGAGTATGAACCATAGCTACGGAACCTGATCTGAGAACAATTCTTCTTCTGCTTTAAGCATTAACTTGGGGTTCGGAGTGGTGGTCCTCGTGCTTTGGGCAGTGCAGTTGCCTTACTGCTCGTGTTTGGGTGCTCTGTGGTGGAGACGGTGCTGTGTCAATTGGAACTGGGTTACTATCTGCTGGGGTTGAGGTTAGAAGGGGTGTAGCTGGTTCTCTGTCCAACGGGTAGGGGTACAATCTATGTGAGTCTGGGTTATGTGTGGTGGGGCTAGTTCTTGGGCAAGTACAACCATAGTTCTATCTGCATCGACAGGTAGCACGATCTTTTCTGAAGACCGTGTTTTTACTCCCATAGATACTGCCATCACCCCCTCCAATTCAAATGGCCGATAAACAAGAAAAGTAATTGAATGTACAGGCATTGTAAGATAGACACGTGCAATGGATAGTAGGTAAGAAAACAGGGCATGAAATAATTCACATTTATGTTGTCTAACGAAACAGAATAGCATGACATAATTTCACATATATGATGGCTAACTAAACAGGATAGCATGACACAATTTCACATGTATGATGGCTAACTAAACATGATAGAATGACATAGTTCAAAATATGATGACTATGTAAATAGGATGACATGATATAACTATAGGATGTGTCTATTAAAGTGGTTGGCATGCCATAATTCACAAACATGCCATCGATGGAAAAATGATGGCATGATATACTTCACGGAAAGAATGACATATTTCAAAATATGATGACTATATAAACAGGATGAGATGATATAACTATATTATGTCTTTAGAAAATGGGTTGGCATGCTATAATTCAGATACATGTTGTCTATGTAAACATCATGGCCTGATATAATTCAAATACATGATTGATATACTAAGCAAGTGAGCAGAGGGCAATTGCATATATGATGTGTCAACTAAGGTGATGGCATTCAATATTGTGTATATGATGTAAAAACTAAGCATTGCAAGACAACATATGTATGATATGGGTAATATATATAACCCTACCAAGTTTGAGCATACACATCAGGGGGATAATAGGACTGGTCATCTTCCTCTGAATCCTCCTCTGAGGAGCTATCTGTAACCAGCAAGATATCTGCTTCAACGGGTAGGATTGTTTTGTCTGAAGACCTTTTTTCACTCTAGATACTTCCATCACCGCTTCAAATGGCTGATGCATAGGAAGAGCAGTTGAATATACAAACATTGTCAACAAATGCAATGAGTAATACAAAAAAAGGACGACATGATATAATTCACATATATGATGCTTGGCTAAAAAGCATGGTGAGGGAGTCCTGGACTAGGGGTGTCCGGACAGCCGGACTATCATCGTCCGCCGGACTCCAAGACTACGAAGATACAAGATTGAAGACTCCGTCCCATGTCCGGATGGGACTTTCCTTGGCGTGGAAGGCAAGCTTGGCAATACGGATATGTAGATCTCCTACCATTGTAACCGACTCTGTGTAACCCTAGCCTCCTCCGGTGTCTATATAAACCGGAGGGCTTTAGTCCGTAGGACACAACATACATTACGACAATCATACCATAGGCTAGCTTTAGGGTTTAGCCTCCTTGATCTCGTGGTAGATCCACTCTTGTACTACCCATATCATCAATATTAATCAAGCAGGACGTAGGGTTTTACCTCCATCGAGAGGGCCCGAACCTAGGTAAAAACATCGTGTCCCTCGTCTCCTGTTACCATCCGCCTAGACGCACAGTTCGGGACCCCCTACCCGAGATCCGCCGGTTTTGACACCGACATTGGTGCTTTCATAGAGAGTTCCTCTGTGTCGTCACCGATAGGCTTGATGGCATCTACAACCAACGACGCTGTCCTGGGCAAGACTTTTCTCCCCGGACAGATTTTCGTGTTCGGCGGCTTCGCACTGTGGGCTAATTCGCTTGGCCATCTGGAGCAGATCGAAAGCTACGCCCCTGGCCGTCAGGTCAGATTCGGAAGCCTAAACTTCACGGCCGATGTCCGCGAAGACTTGATCTTCGACGGACTCGAGCCACAGCCGAGCGCGCCGCACTGTAACGATGGGCATGATCTAGCTCTGCCGCCGAACAGTGCCTTGGTGGCCGCACATGTACCCGCTTCGGCCATCAGTCCGGAGCCGATCGCCCAGATCGAGGATCGGTGGATAGACGCCGCCTCGGGGGCTTCAACTTCTACGGTGGTGGAGCCGAACATTAATCTTGTCCCCCGCGAAACTCGTGATTCCGAGGTGCCGGACTCCTTGCCGGACTCCGAACCTCCCGCGCCCCTACCAATCGATTCGGATTGGGCGCCGGTTATGGAATTCACCGCCGCGGACATCTTCCAACACTCGCCCTTTGGCGACATCCTAAATTCGCTAAAGCATCTCTCGTTATCGGGAGAGTCCTGGCCGGACTATGGCCAGGAGGGTTGGGGTACGGACGACGAAGAAATTCAGAGCCCACCCACCACCCACTTTGTAGCCACTGTCGACGATCTAACCGACATGCTAGACTACGACTCCGACGACATCGACGCTATGGACGACGATGCCGGAGACGAACAAGAACCAGCGCCTACAGGGCACTGGAAGACCACCTCGTCATATGACATATATATGGTGGACACCCCAAAAGACGGGGACGGCGAAGAAGCAGCGGAGGCGGACTCTTTAAAGAAGCAGCCCAAACGCCGGCGTCAGCGGCGCCACTCTAAATCCCGCCACAGCAAGAATGGAGATTCCGGCACAGGAGATAATAATACTCCAGAGAGTGTCGAAGACAATCCCCTCCAGCAAGACTCAGCGCAGGAGGATGCAGAAGTAAGCCCTCACGAGAGGGCAGCAGATGAAGAGGTCGAGGATCATAACTATATGCCTCCCTCCGAAGACGAAGCAAGCCTCAACGATGACGAATTCGTCGTACCTGAGGATCCCGTCGAACAAGAGCATTTCAAGCGCAGGCTTATCGCCATAGCAAACAGCCTAAAAAAGAAGCAGCAACAGCTTCAAGCTGATCAGGACCTGCTGGCCGATCGATGGACCGAGGTCCTCGCGGCCGAAGAGTATAAACTCGAACGCCCCTCCAAAAGCTACCCAAGACGCAAGCTGCTCCCCCGATTAGAGGAGGAAGCATACATACCTCCATCACCAGCGCGCGATATGGCTGACCGACCACCCCGTGGTCGTGACAGAGGGGCACCCAGGCCCCCAGCCAAGACCGTACCCCGGCATCGCTCCAAAAGTACGAAGCCAAGAGGGAACGCACCGGACTTGCGAGACATATTGGAGGACAAAGCAAGGCAATCCAGATCCATCTACGGATCACGTGGGCGCCCCACGACCCATGACGAATACCGTCGCGCCGGATACAATAACCCCGGCCGGGCCGAACACAGCAGACAGCGCTCTCTCGAGCTGCGTCGCGATATTGCTCAATACAGAGGCGCCGCACACCCGCTATGCTTCACTGACGAAGTAATGGATCATCAAATCCCCAAAGGGTTCAAACCCGTAAACATCGAATCCTACGATGGCACAACAGACCCCACGGTTTGGATCGAAGATTATCTTCTCCACATCCATATGGCCCGCGGCGACGATCTCCATGCCATCAAGTATCTCCCACTCAAGCTTAAAGGACCAGCTCGGCATTGGCTAAATAGCTTGCCCGCAGAGTCAATTGGGTGCTAGGAAGACCTGGAAGCTGCATTCCTCGACAACTTCCAGGGCACGTATGTGCGACCACCAGACGTTGATGACCTAAGCCACATTATTCAGCAGCCAGATGAATCGGCCAGACAATTCTGGACACGGTTCTTGACAAAGAAAAACCAAATCGTTGACTGTCCGGATGCAGAGGCCCTTGCAGCCTTCAAACATAACATCCGGGACGAATGGCTAGCCCGGCACCTGGGGCAGGAAAAGCCGAAATCCATGGCAGCCCTCACATCATTAATGACCCGCTTTTGCGCGGGAGAGGACAGCTGGCTAGCTCGCAGCAACAATCTCCATAAAAATTCCGGCAGTCCGGATACTAAGGACAACAATGGCAGGTCACGTCGAAACAAAAACAAACGCCGCATTAATGGCGACGATAAGGAGGATACGACAGTCAACGCCGGATTCTGAGGCTCTAAACCCGGTCAGCGGAAGAAGCCATTCAAAAGAACCACTCCTGGTCCGTCCAATTTGGACCGAATACTCGACCGCTTATGCCAGATACATGGCACCCCTGAAAAACCAGCTAATCACACTAATAAAGATTGCTGGGTGTTCAAGCAGGTAGGCAAGTTAATTGCCGAAAACAACGACAAGGGGCTAAACAGCGACGACGAGGAGGAGACCCGACCGCCGAACAATAGAGGACAGAAGGGCTTTCCCCCACAAGTGCGGACGGTGAACATGATTTACGCGACCCATATACCCAAGAGGGAGAGGAAACGCGCACTAAGGGACGTCTATGCGATGGAGCCAGTCGCCCCGAAGTTCAATCCATGGTCCTCTTGTCCGATCACCTTCGACCGAAGAGACCATCCGACCAGCATACGCCATGGCGGATTCGCCGCATTGATTTTAGACCCAATCATCGATGGATTTCACCTCACGAGAGTCCTGATGGACGGTGATAGTAGCCTGAACCTGCTTTATCAGGATACAGTGCGCAAAATGGGCATAGACCCCTCAAGGATTAAACCTACAAAGACAACCTTTAAAGGTGTCATACCAGGAGTGGAAGCCAACTGTACAGGCTCAGTCACACTGGAAGTGGTCTTCGGATCCCCGGATAATTTCCGGAGCGAGGAGTTAATCTTCGACATAGTCCCGTTTCGTAGCGGCTATCACGCTCTGCTCGGACGAACCGCGTTTGCAAAATTCAACGCGGTGCCGCATTATGCATACCTCAAGCTCAAGATGCCAGGCCCTCGTGGAGTCATCACGGTCAACGGGAATACGGAACGCTCCCTCCGAACGGAGGAACATACAGCGGCTCTCGCGGCAGAAGTACAGAGCAGCCTCTTAAGGCAATTCTCGAGTCCGGCCGTTAAACGGCCGGATACAGCAAAACGCGCCCGAAGCAATACCAACCAAGACCACCTGGCGCGATCAGAGCACGCGTAGCAATGCGGCCCCAACCCTCGCCCGCGCATGATCGCAAGAATAACACTCCGCGTACATCATTACGCTTGGGAGATACCATGGGCACAGGGGAAGGGGCACGATCGCAATGGACCCAGAGTGCGGTTCGACCACACCAGGGGCTCGCAAGTGTGCCCCCTTTTTTTATTTTTTATTTTCCTTCTTTATGAACGCAGGACTCCGTTAACCAGAAGCCCTGTCCGGCGGCAAACCTGCCGAACTCATGACGCAACAGTTAGGGACTAAAGAAGGCTGCGACGAACACTCAGGTGGTCTCAATTACGAGCATTAAATTCGATTATATACACCAAGTCCGCAGCTCACCCCTGGAGGGGGACATGTTTACTTAGTCCAAATCCCTTGCTTACCGCACTATTTGTATCAGTCCGCATTCATAGCAGACTTTCTTTCATAAATAATGCAGCACCTTTTTGACTGCAATTACATTACCTTTTATATATATGCTCATTACATGACATCTTGCACCCGTATATTTTAGTACAGCCGAATACGCCAGGGGCTTCTGTTCCCCAAATTATGGTGTGATAAAGTCCGAACACTTTCATAAGTGCGGCACCCCGAACTTATAGCATTATATGAATCGGCTCCGAATCATGTCTTGGGTCAATAGTTGGGTTTGCCCGGCTCCCACGTTATGGTGCCTTACGTTCCGTTCTGTCGGCTAAGGTGGCACTGGGAGAACCACTGCGATTGCGCCCCGGTTGAGCCGGGCGAGCGCCTCAGTGGAGAAAGCTAAAGCTGACTGGCATGATAAGGCGAGAGACTGGTCGCTGTTCGAGAGGTTTTTTCGGGTCCTTAAAGACTCACGCCGCTTCGAGCGAAGTTCCGGACAATGTCCGACGAAGGCGTGGATAGCGCCCCGGATTCGGTCTTCCGAATACCAGGGGCTTCGCCGAAATTTAAAATTATAGAATTCTATGGCTAAGTGAGAGTGTTCAAGCATTATAAGTCTGGTTGCCTTGTTCGTTGTGTTGAGCGCCTCCCTAGATGGACCCAAAAATGGGAACAAGAGTGCTCAAGTTTATCCCGAACACCCCAGCACTCGTAGCTTGGGGGATGAAGCCAACGACTTGCCATCTCTCAGATTTTATAAACGGCCGCACAGAAGGTAATATTTTAAATTAAACAAGTGTTGCTTAATGCGCACATGAACAAAGTTTCAGCGCACAGGATAATACATAACGAGTTTACTCAAAGATTACATTTCTGGGGCACTCATCCGCAATATCGCGGGCTCCCTTTAGGACAGTTTTATAATACATCTCGGGCGTGCGATACTCCTTGCCCGGTGGTGGTGGGTCCGTGAGAAGCTTCTCCGCATCCAACTTGCCCCAATGCACCTTTGTGCGGGCAAGGGCCCGACGAGCACCTTCAATACACGCGGAGCGCTTGATGACCTCCACCCAGGGGCACGCATCCACTAGCCGCCGCACGAGGCCGAAGTAACTCCCAGGCATGGCCTGTTTAGGCCACAGCCGGACTATAAGGCCCTTCATGGCCTCCTCAGCTACCTTGTGGAGTTCGACCAGCTGCTTCAGCTGGTCGCTTGGGGGCACCGGATGGCCGGCCTCAGCGTACTGAGACCAGAAGACCTTCTCCGTCGAGCTCCCCTCCTCGCCATGATAGAATGCGGCGGCATCAGACGCACTACGCGGCAGATCTGCAAACGCCCCTGGAGAGCTCCGAATGCGGGTAAGTGTCAGGTAGTTTACATTAACATGCCTGCTTTGCATGAAAAATGCCTTACCCGCCGCTATCTTCTTTATATCTTCAACCTCCTGAAGGGCCTTATGGGCCTCGGCCTTGACGGACTTGGCACTTTCGAGAGCCGAGGCAAGCTCGGACTCTCGAGTCTTGGAGTCATGCTCCAAACTCTCATGCTTCTCCATGAGAGCCTGGAGCTCTTGCCGAACTTCCGCCACCCGTGCCTCCTGCTTTTCTCGCTCTGCCCGTTCTGCGGCCGCACTGTGTTCAGCCACGGACACAGCCTCCTTCAGGGCTGCCACCTTGTTAGTGGCCCCTACAATACCCATATTATCCGTATTAACTTTATTGCAGCCAAAACCCTTTTCTGTAAGGTAACTATTCAAAGTGGTGTTACTCACCTTCTTTGTCCTCGAGCTACTTCTTGGCATGGCCGAGCTCTTGCTCGGACCGCTCGAGATCCTTCTTCAACACATCGACCTCCGCCGATAGTGCGGCATAGGTCAGCAGCGCAGCCTGCAAACCCATATTGACATATTTTAAGCAACCCTGCGTATATCTTGTTAGATCCTCAGTCCGGCTTTTCTTTCCGAACACCAAACTGAGCATCAGGGGCTACTGTCTATGCGGTATTACATTACATAATTTTAACTTCTTACCTCAAAGCCTGTTAAAAGGCTGCTGCAGGCTTCGGTCAGCCCGCTCTTAGCGAGCTGAACCTTCTGAATCACCGCACTCATGATAGTGCGGTGTTCTTCCTCGATGGAAGCGCCTTTAAGCGCCTCCAACAAGTTATCCGGCGCCTCTGGTTGGACGGAGGTCGCCGGCGTCACGGTCTTGCCCTTCTTTCGAAGGGGCCGCCCGCCGGACTCTGGAACCACTGCGGGTTCCGATGTAGAGTCCGGTACAAAGTCTGGGAGGGAGCCTGACGCCGCCTCCAGAGCCTCCTCTTGATGGGTCCCTCTCTGGGATCCCACCTCGACGTCCTCGCCGGCACGGGGGGTAGTGGCAGTCGGAAGTGAATCCACATCCGACGGGGCCAATGACCCGCTTGATGAAGCGGGGAGATCATCATCGGCCAGACTATGGACAGAATGCGGCGTTAGAAGGACACTACACGACACGAAAGAAATTGCATATCAAGGATCCGGATACTTACGATCTTGCCGGACGCCTGGCCCTTGGAGGCCACTCATCCTCGCCAACGGAGGTGTTGGCGAAACTGTCCGGGGGGATAGTCCTCCCCCTCTTGGACCCTTCAGCCTCCCCTATTGGGGAAGCCTTCCTCTTCTTCTCTCCCTCCTCCGGGAGAGAGTCCTCCTCCTCCTCCTCGTCTTCGGGGGAGGAGTCCGCCTCGTCGTCGGACACCTGATTGCGGGAACTCTTTCGAGTCCCCGCGGCCACCTTCTTGGCCTTCTTCTCCGGCACCACATGCGGTGCCGGAACCAGCAGCCCTGCTAAACGGGCGTCCACTGGGTCTTCTGGCATGGGAGCCGGGCTGATAAGCTGCTTGGCCTTCTCCATCCATTCCTGTCAAAGGAAAAGAAAGAATGAAACCCTCTTAGAATCAATTCGATTACTACAAAGTGTCCCGTAATGGGGTTGAGTCACTTACCTCGTCAGTTGGATGCTGCGAGCTAAATCCGCGATCTTCCGTCGCGGATGCGGGGGCTTCGCCGTCCTTAAACAGCACCCTCCAGGCACCTTCGTATGTCGTATCGAAGAGCCCGCTCAGCGCCTGGTGCTATTCCAGATTGAACTCCCACAGATTGAATGCCCGTTCTTGGCATGGGAGAATCCGGCGGATGAGCATGACTTGGACCACGTCGACGAGCCTGAGCTTATTGCTCACCAGCTTCTGGATGCAGGCTCGGAGTCCCGTCACCTCCTTCGGATTGCCCCACAGCAAGCCCTTCTCTTTCCAGGAGGTGAGCTGCGTGGGGACGCCAGATCTAAACTCGGGGGCTGCTGCCCATGTGGGCTTGCGCGGCTCGGTGATGTAGAACCACCCCGATTGCCACCCCTTGACGGAGTCCACGAAGGCCCCTTCGAGCCAAAGGACGTTGGGCAATTTACCCAACATGGCGCCTCCGCATTCCGCTTGCGTGCCCTTCACAACCTTCGGCTTGACATTGAAGGTCTTGAGCCACAGGCCGAAGTGGGGCCGGATGCAGAGGAAGGCCTCGCACACGACGATAAACGCCGAGATGTTGAGGATGTAGTTCGGCGCCAGATCGTGGAAATCCAGGCCGTAGTAGAACATGAGCCCCCGGACGAACGGATGGAGCGGAAAGCCCAGTCCGCGGAGGAAGTGGGGAAGGAAGACGACCCTCTCATGAGGCCCAGGGGTAGGAATGAGCTGCCCCTCGTCGGGCAGCCGATGCGCGATATCGCCGGAAAGGTATCCGGCGCTGCACAGCTTGGTGATGTGCTCCTCCTTAACGGTGGAGGCCAACCATTTGCCTCCCGCTTCGGACATATTCGGAGAAGGTCGAGGCGAGATGCGCGAGCTTGGGCATTGGAGCTTGAGTGCGCGGAGATGGATAAGCAAAGGAGGAAGAAGGCGTAGGTGAGAAGGTAAATCCTTATCCCTTATATATAGGCGGACGAAACTGTGTGTTCCCCACCTGCCTGGTAAAACTAGCTTATCTCCCAAGCGCCACCATCAATGGCGCGGTTGGGTTACCCACGTCCGTATTGATGAGAATCCTGGAATAAGGGGAACACGATCTCTGCTTCGACAAGACGTGCCAAGGAAACCGCTTCGCTAAACGTGCTGAGGTGGTATAAAGTAAAAAACGATTCAAACAGTGGCTTGGTAGCGTTGTGATGTCACGCCGCATAATACGTCAGCAGATTGGGCTAGTGTACATTTTATTCTCTCTATGGTGGAATGTGGAATTTATTTTGCAGAGCCGGACACTATCCTGGTGTTCATGATCTTCTCTGGATTATTCAAGGGAGGAACCCGCCTTGCAATACCGAACATTATGCGCGCCGGACTTATCATCATTGAAGCCTGGTTCAGGGGCTACTGAGGGAGTCCTGGACTAGGGGGTGTCCGGACAGCCGGACTATCATCGTCCGCCGGACTCCAAGACTACGAAGATACAAGATTGAAGACTCTGTCCCGTGTCCGGATGGGACTTTCCTTGGCGTGGAAGGCAAGCTTGGCAATACGGATATGTAGATCTCCTACCATTTTAACCGACTCTGTGTAACCCTAGCCTCCTCCAGTGTCTATATAAACCGGAGGGTTTTAGTCCATAGGACACAACATACATTACGACAATCATACCATAGGCTAGCTTTAGGGTTTAGCCTCCTTGATCTCGTGGTAGATCCACTCTTGTACTACCCATATCATCAATATTAATCAAGCAGGACGTAGGGTTTTACCTCCATCGAGAGGGCCCGAACCTGGGTAAAAACATCATGTCCCTCGTCTCCTGTTACCATCCGCCTAGACGCACAGTTCGGGACCCCCTACCCGAGATCCGCCGGTTTTGACACCGACACATGGCATTGCATAATTCACATACATAATGCCTTCCAACAAGATAGCATTGCATAATTCACATACATAATGTCTTGCAACAACATGGCATTGCAAAATTCACATACATGGTAACTAGACACTAAAGATGTAGCATTCACACAAAGCATGTCTAAACTAAGCAAATGACATGCCAATGCAAGACACCATATGCACGATATGAGCAATATAACCCTGCCATGTTAGAGCATGCACCTCAAGGGGGATAGGACTAGTCATCTGTCTTTGAATCGTCCTCTGAGGAGCTATCCGTAACCAGCAAGACATGCGCTTCGTCAGATAGCATTGTCTGCTCTGAAGACCTTGTTTCCACTCCAGATTTTCCATGACCGTGTTGAATGGCGTATGCACAGGAAGAGTAATTGAATGTACTAAAATTGTTGACAAACTTAATACGTAATAAAAAATGATGGCATGATATAATTCACATATAAGATGACTAGCTAACCAGGGTGGCATTGCAAAATTCACATATATGATGCCTGGCTAAACAGGATGGCATTGCATGATTCACATATACGATAAAGAAACTAAACATATGGCATTCACACAAAGCATGTCTGAACTAAGCAGATGACATATTTGATGTATAAATTAAGCAATGCAAGGCACCATATGCATGATATTACCAACATCAGCATGCCAAGTTAGAGCGAAGATCTCAGGGGGTAAATAGGATTGGTCTTCTCCTTCTGAATCCACCTCGGAACAGTTATCTTCCTCTTGATTACAATCTGAAATGGGTGGAGGGGGGCTGCCTTTGCGCCCACCATGGAGTGACGTTTGCATGAAATTTTATTGCCACACAAGGCTCGTCTCCTTTTCTCTACATGTTCAGTTCCATTGTGTAACTGACATGCATGGGAAGAAAACATATTGAGATTATGTAAGGAGTGCATGTAGAAATCTAGAGTGATGGTAGCAACCTGTGGATAGACCCAAAACCATTGATAGAAGGCAGATAATGGCTTCAGTTAAAAAATACAGATAACGGCCTCTTTACTGTGTTTCCCACCCAACATGAAACTCATAGTAGACACCAGAGATTAATCAAATAGTAGATAGATACTATTGATTGCGGCCCCGATATGTAGCCCGCAACCATTTAAAAACTCAAGTTTGAGCATTAGTTTGGAGCTGACTCAAAGTCTAATCGGTGAACAGGACGGTAAAGTAGCATGCAATATTAAGCGATGCATAACATAAGCAGACACGAAAAAGTGTGACCTCTCTTGTGGACCCATGTAGTCCTCGAGGTCATCTACTTAGTTAATGATGGTAATGCAGTTGTCGTGGCTGCCGACGACGGGGAAGAAGATCTGAGGCAGCGAAAGACAGTCTAGAGGGCGGATCCCTGCTGTGGTGAACCCTTCCGTCGTTGGAGCAGGTAAGCTGGGGTGGAACACAGTGCAGCAAGAGCAGGACAAACCACACAAGGTTTTCTTCGACACATATCTATAACAGAAGTAATTGTGTAAGGGCTTGTTTGAATTTGAGGATTCTAACAATGCAGGGATAGGAAATACATGGGAATAGGATAGGAATGCACGTGCAAAACAGATAATTTAAAAACACAGGATTTGTGTCAATCTGTGTGTTTGGTTTACAAGAATTGGAAGATCACTGGATGCAAAGAAGCATGGTGGGATTAAGTCAAACCACAAGAAAATGTACGGTTATAATGCTATTATGCTACTATCTCTTAGTCTTGTACTTCATGAATAAGAATTTGAAAAGGAGGACAAATGGATATTAAAATTCCTACAATTTTTCTTTCAAGGAGACACTAAAGGAACAAATCCTACAGTTTTCCTTTGCTCCATTCCTTTGAACCAAATGCATGAATAGTAGTATCATATGAAACTTTCCAATTCCTATGTTTTTCCTTCACTTTTCCTTTCAAGCACTGGCGATTCTAGTAGGCAGGCTTGAGCAGGGAAAAACCTACACTTGAAAAATGTTTTTGTGCTACTTCTACTACTTTGGACCCAGGCCACTGCCCTACTAGCTCAACTGTCAGGCGCATCTACAAATCCATAGCTCAAACGCGCAGAGATAAATAATGATGGAGTTCAAGAGAGTCCATCATGGATAGCTAAGTTGCCTGGTACCTCACTGCTTGTCATATAGTAGGAGAAACTAATCTTATTGCACATTACTACATGTGCTCAGTGGACAATATATGTAACATGTAGAGTAAAAAAGTGATGCAACAAGTGTACAACCTCTTTGGCGAAGCCATGTCGATCTCAGTGTGATTGGGTTGGTCGGTGAGGATGCTCTGGCTGATTTGGCTGTCGAAGGAGGGGAAGAAGATCTTAGGCATCTAGAGATGGATCCCGGGGTACTGCTCCGCTGTGGTTGAGGGTTTCATTGTTGGAGCAGCTCCGGTGAGTTGTAGACGGCGAGGCTGAAGCAGGACAAGAGAGCCAACATTAACCTGAGTGGAATTCTAATAGCATCTCCAATAGATGATGTAAAATACATAACCACAAAGTGCTAGATGTAAAATACATCAGCCGATCATCTCTAAACTTAACTGTCGAAACTGAATTTTGCTGTCGAAACTGAATTTTACTGTCGAAACTGGACGCACTAGTAGTAGAAAAGCAGTAGCAGCAGCACGTGCGAGAGCCGGGGCAGCTAGTCGTGTAGCAGCATCTCGGGTAGCAGCTACAGGGGCTCGAGGGAGAGCAGGATCTGCTACTCGTGCAGCAGCAGCGCGTGCAAGAGTAGAGCAGCAGTGCAAGCAAGAGCAAGAGCAAGAGCAGTAGCGCGAGCAAAGAGCAGACCAGGCAGGGGACCAAGAGCAAGAGCAGAGCAGCAGCGCGAGTGAGAGCCTAAGCAGCATCAGCTCCTACTGATGTGGACGTCGCTACCGAGGGAGTGACGCCATGGAGTAAGTGGTCGGCGACGCCGCCGTGGATGGAGCCGCGCCATGTTGGCTTGGGACCGAGGGCCGACAGCACCACGAGATCGAATCAAGAAGAAAATGCGGCGATTAGTGTAGAACCTCTTTGGTGGCGTCGATTAGGCCTCAGCTTCATCCGAGGAATCGATGATGATGATGCTCTTCCGGTGGTGCAGCTAAAGACGATGGTGTGGGAATGGAGGTGGCGCAAAAGATGAAGGGAACTTCGGGGCAGCTCCTTGGAGGTGGAGGACGGGGTGGCTGAACCGGCAGGACGATGACATCGATGACGGATCCTCATCTGGTGCGGTGGATGAGGGACATTGAGGTGTTGCTGTGGACGACGTCATCGAGGAAGAGGCTCCGGCTGGGTGGCGGACGGAAGGAGGGTGTGGGGCTTCGCGTGTTTTCACGGCCTCGGTGTATGAATGGGTCGGAGGATGGGATGGGAGGGGGAACCATGGCTTAGGGACGCGCTTGTACGAAATGTGGGGTAAGTTACGAAAGTACCCCCACCGATTTGAGCTAGGCAGTTCTTTCGGTTCAGGGGTATCACGGGCATTTCGCATGTCGGGATTTCGTAGGAGGTGGGAGTTTTCACGCGCGTTGTAATTTTGGGATAACAAGGCGCGGGTTGAGATGGAGGGAGTTTTCGGAGCACAACGAGACAAAGATATATCTTAAATATTTCAGGGGTAACAAGGCGCGGGTTGAAGAGGCAGGAGTTTCGCAGCACGATAGACAGAGATGCTAGCTTGAAATTTTGGCATAACAAGGCGCAACTTGAAATTTTGGGAGAGCAAGCTTAACATGTACAAAAAAGAAAATTCGCACCTCATCACTAGAGAGAGCCATGTCCCGTTTACTATATTACCAAAAATGCATTCAAATACAACAAAAAAACTAAAAAATCGGGACAACAAACATAACGTGTATAGTACCAAATCAATTTGCACTTCCCTCAACAATAAAAAACAATTCGTGTTGTCTAGCATATGGATTAAATTTGAGTACATTTTCCCTATTTGAATGGGATTGTACTCAGGTTAGTTATACAACCATCTAACTATTATCCTCAGAACACATGACATGAATATAGGAGTAGTAAATTACTATATTAATATGAAGTACATTTACATACGATCTCAAAATCAAATATATGTATCCATTTTATGTTGAATTCAAATCATAGTACATGTATTCTCTAGCTAGATGTTCGGAATCTAAACCATGTATGATACTACGTACAATGTGTTTAACACGCACAACACACACACACACACACACACACACAAACACCATTTAGACTAGTAAGGTGCGCGTGCATTGCACGCATGAGATTTGGCGACCAAATTATAAATAAATGCCACATTATAGCATGTAAGCTTTGAGTCGTATATGCATGATGTAGATGTTCGTTTAATTCTTATAGTTCATCTCATTCAAAATATGTTAGTTTTTATAAAAAAATCTAATATATTTTAGGATTCATTGAGTTGTGCGTTGTAAAGCATAAAGTAAAAAACAAATAATGGCAATTCATGTAGAATTTTTTGTGGCCAATTATGATACGGAAGATTCTAGAACAAAGGAGAAGTGCTTGTGTTTTGAGATTTGTGCATTATGCTTAAGTTCAACAATGGAGTCTTCTAGATTGTACATGTCGCAAAATCTGGTGCATTGTAGATGATATCCAACGGCCAGTAGTGCTAGGATGAATGCTCCAAACCTTCCCTTTTCATGTAAATTTAATGATAATAAAACATTGGCTTCTTATGCTAATGGTATATATGATTACTATGATGTAGAATGAATAGAAGAATTTGTTGCTTTTAAGGGTGCTTATGAAATTGAATCTTTGTTTGAAAAGTGTGAAAATTATGATGATGATGTTTACATACCTGAAAGTTATGCTTAACTTAAATATTGATATGAGAATTATGAATATAATTCTGATATTGATGCATTTTATTGAGAAAGTCTCCGATGTCCAAGAAGAGACTAATATTTTGCAGGAATCTATGGAAGAAGAAATAGCTGACACTGTGAGCTCATTAGATGAAAAAGATGACGAGGAGAGCAAAGAACAAAAGGAGGAAGAGCAGATTAGCTACCCGTTCCCTTCTAATGAGAGTAACTCTTAAACTCATACATTGTTTAACTTCTCTTCGTGCTTACCAAAGGATGATTGCTATGATGATTGCTATGATCCCTTGGATTCGTTTGAAATATCCCTTTTTGATGAACTTGATGCTTGCTATGCTTGTGCCCATGATGCCATTATGAATTATGATTATGGAGATGAACTTGCTATAGTTCCTTATGTTAAGAATGAAATTGTTGCTATTGCACCCACGCATGATAGTCCTATTATCTTTTTGAATTCTCCGAACTACACTATATCGAAGAAGTTTGCGCTTATTAAGGACTATATTGATGGGTTGCATTCTACTTGCACATGATGATTTTGATAAATATAATATGCATGTTCTTGCTGCTCCTACTTGCAATTATTATGAGAGAGGAACTACATCTCCGCCTCTCTATGTTTCCAATACGATAAAATTCCAAGAAATTGTTTATTCTATGCATTGACCTTTACTACATGTGCCTGAATTGTTCTTTTATGACATGCTGATGGATAGGAAGAAAGTTAGACTTTGTTTGTGCATGATATATGTTACTTTGTGCTCATTGCTAAATCATAAATCATTGTTAATTAAAATTGGCTTTGACATACCTTGGGATCCGGGTGGATCCATTACTTGAGCACTATATGCCTACCTTAATGGCTTTAAAGAAAGAGCTGCCAGGGAGACAACCCGGATGTTTTAGAGAGTCATTTTTTCTGTTGTGTGCTTTTAAAAAGTTTATAAAAACAAAAAACTTTTCAAAAAGAAAAGTGGAAGTGAGAAAGCCGAGCATTGTTAAAGTGGGAGCTAGCCTTGAACTTTGTTCATGCCCATGGAAACTTTGTGAACCTTGATTACAGAAAATTTTCAACAAAAATAATTGTTCCCTTTTACAAATCCTTTGTACAATAAAAATAATGTGCCAAGATTTTCCTTTAGGATGATTAGATTGCTTGTTTGGTTTGTGAAGTGCAAAAACAGAAACTTTGGCTGTAGTGCTTGAATTTTGTTAGTTAATTTTTTGGTCAAAAATTGGCACAAAATAAAAGGGGGCCAATAAACCAGGACGCAGGCAGGATGATCAATTTTTTCCTAGGTTACTGTTGATGGCCTTTGTACTACTCCCTCCGTTTCTTTTTAGTTTGCATATAAGATTTGGTCAAAGTCAAACTTTGTATAATTTGACTAGCTTTGTAGGAAAAGATATCAACATCCACACTATGAAATCAATAATATTAGATGCATGATGAAATTAATTTTCATAACATATAATTTTAGTATTGGAGATGTTAATATTTTTTCTGTAAAATTAGTCAAACTTTACAAAGTTTGACTTTGACCAAATCTTATATGCGGACTGAAAAGAAACGGAGGGAGTATTTAAATGTGGACGGAGTGGAGTAGTACTATCTTTATCTTAGCCTTGTAGGGCTCTCCCAACGCCTACGCTCGCCTACCCGCCTCGCCCGCCAGATCCCGCCATGGAGGATCCCACCATGGATAATCTCTTAGATCCCAGGATCCGCGGGATGTGCTCCCGCTGCGGCCCGCAGCACTGCCACCTTTGAGAGAAACCCACATGTGTTTCAGAGGGGATCCATTGCTCTGGAATCACAGATCGGTGGCGCCGGAGGACATGCGAGGGATGCATTTTAGGTGGTGGGCAGCAAGGGCAAATCGGATCAAGGAAGTGTCACATCAATTGGAGACAAGTTCGAAGGAGCTGCACCTGGAGAAGCACAAGGCGGATGCGCAAGTCAATCTGAGGGGAGAGATGCTGAGGGATGTCAGCATCTGGTAGCGGCGCGTTGATTTCGAGCTGGGGCTAATGGCAGAGATCATATTCACGGAGACGATTGCGGAGGAAAGAACGTGCATGCTTGCGGAATGGTGTGAGAAGCCGGTGCAACTATTCAAATGGGCGGTAGGAGAAGCCAAATCCTGGGACCAGCTGTTGTGGCGCCGCTGTGCATGCTCATAGGTGCCGTGAGCTGCCCTCCTTCCCCGCCAGCAATGCAGTGGCCTACTCGGTTGCTGCTGCTGTGAACTTGCAACGCCATGTCGGTTTGCAACCTTGACAATCACTCCATCTATATGTATTGTATTCCTGTGAAAATACTTGGTCATTTGGAAAAAGATGGTAACTGATTTATCACTAGTTTTTGAATGCTTGGTCGTGACAATCACCCGAAGCCACAACCAGAAGTCTCCATCGAGTAATACTTATGGTCGGTCGCACAAACAGATGGTCGGTCGGACCCGCGTCTCACCTAAGGGACACGCATCGGCTTGGTCTGACATGTATGACCAGTTACATCACTGACTTGTGCGACCACATTTGAGCAGTAGTACTTGAAATTTATGTTCCACTTAACTCATCGGGAGCCGTTTCAGGCCTCGAAACCAAAACCATCAATTAATCTTTAGCATGTTCCCATCACATTCCAAAGTAGTACTACCATGCTATAATTAAGTGCAAACCTGCTCACACCTACTACCTCCGTCCTGGTTTATTAGTCCTCTTTGTAATATGTGCTAATCTTTTACCAACGAGTTAACTGATGAAATGTTAGTGCATGTTAATAAAATTATATCATTGGATTTGTATTTGAACATAATTTTTAATGATGTATTTTTTATGACATGCATAAATATTTTGTTAGTTAAAGTTATGGTCAAACTTTGGCACAGATTACAATGGACACAGGTAGTAGTACATATCAAACCTGAACGTGTTCTCACTATGCAGGTTTTAGTACTGGTGCTAGTACTAGGTTATAAAAAGGGGAACTACCTAGCCAAAAATTACTCTAACTTTCTCCTCATAATTAAGTCTTTTTTGTTCGTCCATCCTTGCCATGGCCGCTGTGCAGAGATCTAGGTCGAGTACTACTCGTAAAAAGGCAGCGGTGACCAAGGCCGCGGAAAAAAAAGAGAGGGCTCACCACCTCGCAGAGACCTCGAAAGATCTCTCACGAGCAGAGAGGGCTCCCAGGAGCGCCCTAGCCACAGAGGCGAAGATGCCGAGCTGGCGGCACTGGAGTCATTATCCCTCGACGACATGCCCGATCAATTCAATAAGCAGAAGGAGTTCATCGACAGCTTGGTGGAGCTGCTGATGGAGAGCCTCGATGACATGCCCGCTGAGCTCAATGAGTAGGGGGAGTTGACCGCCGGCTTGGTGATGCTGCTGAAGAAGAGCATTGCCTCGGATAAGAAGGTGACCAGTGAAATCCTGCAACTTCAGGAGGACAATGCGAAGCTCCACCACAAGCTCGACCTGGTGAAGGAGGAGAACAACGGCTGGAAGAAGCTGCATGAGAAGAGTAGTTCCTCGCTGAAGATGTTGCATGCCCTCATCATGGAACAGAAAGAGGAGTTGGCGAAGCTTCGCATCGAGCACCCGGCTACTGTCAAGGTACGTAATGCGGCCGTGGAAGAGATGGTGAAGGCTCACGTCGAGAAATCCCACGTCATGGACATAATGAATAAGATCGCGGAGGAGATGCGCGAGCAGATGGAGGTCATGGAGGCGATGAAGAAGCAGCTATGACTCCGCGGCCAGCAACCCTTCATGTAGTAGAGAGTAGCGCCCCGGACTTTGTGTGTGCGTCTTCCTTCTTTGGGGGGGTAATCTTACTTCCTCTTTTGCTCCTGTGTTTCTTCTTTTGCTTCGGGTGTTTCGCCGCACGTGTCATGTTCTCTGCGAGGCATGAATAGAACAATGCTAACAATGATCGGCGCCGCGGGATCGATGACTAGCAAATTAGATAATTTTTATCTCCATATCACACTGGACTGCCATGTTTCATGCTCCTCCATCATACTAGTACTCCAGTGGAAAACTTGAGTATACCGCATGGATCTTTGCTCCTGCTCCGATCGTCGGCAACATTTATACGAGCAGACGAATCACAAGGCCCCGCCTTCCAGCAGTAATGAGCCGTCAAATCACAAAGGCCCTTGCCTCTCGTGAAACCGACCAAGCGAGACTGCCTCGCCCTCTAGCCTTTTAAATGTATACTTTTGTACAGTAGTAGTATTGATAGATTGCACCATGGAGCAAAACTAACAAGATGAAATTAAAGGAAAAAGGTGGTACATATAGAGAGCGCTCCTCGCCAAATTATGCATATAGTACTATTAAAAAAGCTAGTACATGCTTAGATGGGGTGCTAAAATCTATTAAAAAAGCTAATACTGTAGTTAGATAGAGGGAGAGCTGGTATGTTGGTCCATAGGTATTTATGTCATTATAACATGGCAAAAGATATTTGAGTCACAATAATGGTGTCCAGCACAACACACCACTCAAATAAAACTAAGCATCCTAAAATTCTTTGACAACTAAACTGCTGGCTATATGATGTTGGTCATATATATTGAACATATATAATGTGAAGAAATGAGTGGTAGTACTACCAACTACAAGATGAACTATAAGAAATACTAGTATGTACGTACTGAAGAGTTAAAGTAACGAGAAGGAACATAACATAGTTCTGTTGGGAGCTCAACACAACACACCATTCAAATAAAATGAAGCACCCTGAAATTAAACTAAGCAACTAATCCGGTGGACACTGCATTACAACCACCATGAGCAACAACACTTCCACCTTACTCGGACTCCTCGTCCACATGCTCGACTTCGTCCTTGTCCCTCTTCCTCTTGGCCGATACTTCTTTGCTTGAACCACACACTTGGCTCTCGCTCTTCATCCAACCCATTTAGATATTGAAACAAAGGTAGGAATCCATTGCAGCGTAATTGATGTGCTCTCTATCTAGTACATTCCACTACCATGCAAGATGAAACTTGTGCGAAGGATTTGTCAGTTTACCTTATAAAGGATCAACCATGGCTGCTGCCGGGGTCAGCATTGAAGGCTGATGGGAGGACACCAGAACATTCCTCTGGAGGTCGAAGGGCTAGCCTACAACGAGGCCTATCCGACCCAGGACTTCTTTGTCATTTGTAAAGTCTACATAAACGAATTTGACTTGACCTCCCCCGGGGAAGTTCTTAAATTCCTCTCACTCAACGTTGGCATGGCATATGTAGTAGACCAAGCACAAGTTATGCACACAAACCTGGATCGCGGCGGGCGTCTTCTTCTCTTCCTCCTTTAGATTCTTCTCTTTTCCCAGGACTGTGGTGTACTCAACATCTAGCCAAGCGACCCACTATGCCTTTGAGTTTTCGAACATGCGTCTGAAGCGAGCAAGGCATCCTTTCACCGTGGCGGAAGAACGGGTGTAGATGACGCCGAACTCATCGCCGGTGATGGTTCTAATCTTGTACTCACCACCGATCATGGAGATTTGGGACGCCATGGATTTGGGAGAAGGGTTAGGATTAGTGGAACTGTTGTAATGTGAAAGGACGGGACAACTAGGAGCAAACTGCCGTAATGTTAAAGGACGGTCGGGGATGAGTAGGAGCGAACTGCTAGCGGTTTTTTGATTGTAAAAATGGTGAGTGGGGCATGCGAACGGCAGGGCTTTCCATGCTCCCATGATACGGGCTTCCGAGAGCCCTTGGATCTGAGATCGAATGGTTGCATGGTGTGATTCTAGACCTATGGGTGAATATCCTATCCTAGAGGGTTATTCTGCAAATTTTCAGCAATTTAGCATACAACCGTTCGATCTCAGATCCAAGGGTTGTCAGCAGCCTGTATCATGGTCGCGCCTACCACGACCGTCGCCTCGCTCGCGCCCTTGGATATTTCAGACGGCTATAAATGAGCATTTTTTTGCCTACTTTGCATGCATGAAACTACTTCCTCCGTCCAAGTGTGTTAGGCTATCTGATGTTGGCATGTCATACATAGTCATCACTTAGTCACTCATACAACAAGGCTAGCTGTAAGGTTGGCTATAAGAGTATTTTTCTACTTCTCTCTATCTCTTTCTTCGTACTCCCTCCGTTTCAGTTTACAAGTCCAGCGCGTATACCTAGGTTGTCAATTTTATCACCGTAATATAAACTATATAACACAAAAATTATACTATTCGAAAATAGAACATCTGAAGTTTATAATGGTATGTTTTTTGTAATACTGTATATGACTTCTATTAGGTTGGTTAAATTGATGACCTAGGGGTACGTGCACGCCTTGTAAACTGAGAGAGAGGGAGTAGTATTTATTGTGTTTGCCAAAAGGAGTATACCGTACTTGGCACCTGTATACCACGGAGGTGGTCAGGCATCGGGAGACTCGGGCCGATCGTAGCACCGCATTGAAAATGATAATGACAAGTCAAATCATAGGGCTCCACCTGTCCAGTAGTAACTCGCTGTCAAACCACACAACCCTATGTTTGCAGCAGCCTACTCTCTTATTTTCCCGCCTCTCTGTCAAACCGACTAGGCGGAACTGCCCCGCCTACCGCGCGGGAAAATCCCCACCCTCGACTTTTAAATAAAATTTTGTATCCATGGATTGCGCCAAGGAGCAAAGCCTCAAGAAAATGGCAGTACACATGTATACAACACGCCCATCGCGTTCGCGTCGCACCCTAGCCGGTCGGTCGGTCTGGCACGCCGCTCTCCGATAATATAATTTTGTATCCATGTTATACGTTGCAAAAATAATATAATTTGAAAGTACATTTAGATACGAACCAAACGAATCAATTTTTGGTGACATCCATTGTGATGCCCCCGATTCAATCGTACACTAATCATACACGCAAATGTGTACGATCAAGATCAGGGACTCACGGGAAGATATCTCAACACAACTCTAAAATAAAATAAGTCATACAAGCATCATAATTAAAGCCAGGGGCCTCGAGGGCTCGAATACAATTGCTCGATCATTGACGAGTCAGCGGAAGCAACAATATCTGAGTACGGACATAAGTTAAACAAGTTTGCCTTAAGTTAAACAAGTTTGCTTCCTGCCTGGGATCCTCCTAAACTACTCCTGGTCGTCGTCAGCGGCCTGCAGGTAGTAGTAGGCACCTCCAGTGTAGTAAGAGTCGTCGTCGACGGTGGCGTCTGGCTCCTGGGCTCCGGCATCTGGTTGCGACAACCAGGTAGAAGGGAAAGGGGGAAAAGAGGGAGAAAAGCAACCGTGACTACTCATCCAAAGTACTTGCAAGCAAGGATCTACACTACATATGCATGGGTATATGTGTAAAGAGGCAATATCGGTGGACTGAACTGCAGAATGCCAGAATAAGAGGGGGATAGCTAGTCCTATCGAGGACTACGCTTCTGGCAGCCTCCGTCTTGCAGCATGTAGAAGAGAGTAGATTGCAGTCCTCCAAGTAGCATCGCATAGCATAATCCTACCCGGCGATCCTCCCCTCGTCGCCCTGTGAGAAAGCGATCACCGGGTTGTCTCTAGAACTTGTCTGGGTGTGTTTTATTAAGTATCCGGTTCTAGTTGTCATAAGGTCAAGGTACAACTCTGGGTCATCCTTTTACCGAGGGACACGACTATTCGAATAGAACAACTTCCCTGCAGGGGTGCGCCACATAACCCAACACGCTCGATCCCTTTGGCCGGACACACTTTCCTAGGTCATGCCTGGCCTCGGAAGATCAACATGTCGCAGCCCTACCTAGGCACAACAGAGAGTTCAGCACGCCGCTCTAAATCCTATGTGTGCAGGGGTCTGGGCCCATCACCCATTGCACACCTGCCCGTTGCGAGGGCGGTCGGAAGCAGACCTAGCCTCCCTTATAAAAGAGCAGGCGTTCTAGTCCAATCCGGCGTGCGCCGCTCCGTCGCTGACGTCAAGAAGGCTTCGTCTGATACCACGACGTCGAGTGCCCATAACTGTTCCCGCGTAGTAGGTTAGTGCATATAGGCCAGTGGCCAGACTCGGATCAAATACCAATATCTCGTTAAGCGTGTTATTTTGAAGTAACCACGGACGCCAACCAGGGCTAGGCCCACCTCTCGCCTAGGTGGTCTCAACCTGCCCTGTTGCTCCGCCACATAGTAACAGTCGGGGGCCGTCGGGAACCCAGGCCCACCTCTACCGGGATGGAGCCACCTGTCCTTTCTGCCCCCACATCGGAATCACTTGCGGGTACTCAACGAGCCAACCCGACTTTAGTCACCATCTGTATAGTATGTATATATGTATAGTATATACCCGTGGTCACCTCCCAAGTGATCACGACCCCATAGTATAGCAAGGCATACTGACAAAAATGTAGGGCCAATGATGATAAACTAGCATCCTATACTAAGCAAGGATTGCGGGTAAGGTATCAACAACTGTAGCAACAATGACAGGCTATGCAACAGAATAGGAGTAACCGAACAGTAACATGCTACACTACTCTAATGCAAGCAGTATAGAGAAGAATAGCCGATATCTGGTGAAGGGGGGCTTGCCTGGTTGCTCTGGCAAGGAGGGGTCGTCAACTCCATAGTCGTACTGCGTAGCAGCAGCGTCGGTCTCGATGTCTAGCGAGAAGAGGGGGAAGAAACAATAAATATAATGCAAACATATGCATGATGATGCATGACATGACAACGAGCGGTGTTAGGTGTGCCCTAACGCGCTAGTAGGTGATACCGACGAAAGAGGAAACATCCGGGAAAGTATCCCCGGTGTTTTGCGTTTTCGGACAGATGAACAGGAGGGGGAAAGTTGCTTTTTTGCTATGCTAGGGATGTGTGGCGGACGAACAGGCTATGTATTCGGTTCGTCTCGTTGTTCTGAGCAACTTTCATGTACAAAGTTTTTCCATCCAAGCTACGGTTTATTTTATATTATTTTCTAAAGTTTTAACTCATTTTCAGAATTAACAGAATTAATTAAATTAGAAAATGTAATTATGACATCAGCATGATGTCAGAGTGATGTCAGCAGTCAACTAGTCAGTTGACCTGGTCAAACTGGCGTGTGGGTCCTGCATGTCATACTCTGTTTTTTCTAATTAGGATTTGAATAATCTAACTACCATCTGATTAACTAACAACAGTTAATTAGGTTAACTAAACAGGATTAATTAAGTTAATTAATTTAGTTAATTAACTAATTAGTTGATTGAATTTATTATTATTATTATTAATCCTTCTTTTTTTATAAAATCGTCTGGGGCGGGGCCCCCTTGTCATAGGTAGGGGGACTTTAGCGGGCGCCGGTGCTAGTGGGTTACGGGCACAGGGCGCGTGGGCGCCAGCCCAGCAGGGTGGTCGCCCAGGTTATCTGCGGCGCAACGGGGCGCCGGCGGCTACCGTAGCCAACTGCAGCAGCTGAAGAGGAAAGGAGCAGCAGCATGGCAGCGCCGGCGGCACCGAAGTGGGGCAAGCCAGCAAGGCGGGAGGCGAGCCTCAGGCGACAGAAGGAGTTCAAGGCGCCAAGGTCGACGGCGGGCGTCGAACACCATAGGGCGCAGCAATCGACGTCGAGGGGGGGTGGGCTTCGGCAGCGGTGACAGTAGAAGCGAGCAGCCGCGCAGGGGGGTGGCACGCACGCGTAGGTGGACGTGGGTCGCGGCGAGCGCGACCAAGGTGCGAGAGGGGAGGGGAAGAGACTCACATCGAGCCTGTCGTTGTGCAATTGCATGCTCAGGGATGGCCTGAGGTAGACGGACGGCGGCGACGAGGTTGGGGTCGTCCAGCAAGGCGGCACCGACGACGTCGAGGCAGTCTGGGGCGATGTCGAGGTGCAGGCGATGGAAACGGCGTGGCGGGCGGTAGGGCTCTAGCGAGGTGGAGCCAGGCGCGATGGGGTCGAATCCCCAATGCAATCTGGGTGCTGAGGGAGGAGCGGGGAGGCGTCCGGCGAGTGGCGGTGGTCGGCGACAGGGCCGGGGCGGCACCGGGCGGCGGCGGCGGCGACGGAGGCGAGTGCCACGATCCCGATCTGGATCGGAGTAGGAGGAGAGGAGCGTGGGGATCGTGGGGTTTCGTCCCCGATCCAGATTGGATCGGGAGAGGGAGAGCGGAGGCACGAGTGGGGGGAGTGGGGGTGTCGGTGCCTAGGGTTTCGGTGCGAGAGGGTTAAGGGAGTGGGGATGGGCTGGCCTGGCATGTGGCTGGGCCGAGGCCCGGTGGGAGAGGGGCCTTTTGGCCTTTTATCTATTATGTTTTATTTTTTACTTGTTTTCTTTCCTATTTCCTTTTATATTTCTTCTACTTTTTTCTGTTTTAGTTTTGTTTCTTATTATTTTAGTTTTAGTAAAATATACACGCAGCATCTAAATTAGTATTTCAACTTAGCCCGTAGTCACAAAAAGTCTAGTCCTCAAATATTTTTGTTTGACATTTTATTAATTACAAAAGGTATTTAAATAATTGTTTTTACTGTTGTTTTATTCATCTTATAGTACTTAAACATTTTATAAAGGTGTGGTTTCTCCACCATAATTACCTATGCAATATTTGGTTCACTCTGAACATTTTAGTTTTAATATTTGAAAACTTTTATTGTTTGCTTGATTGTGAATTTGAATTTGAATCTGTTTCGAACTAACCCGAGATTAACTACAGTGACAGGGGTGATGTGGCACCATTAACGGGGGATTACTGTAACCTTATTATCCGGGCGTCACAATTCTCCTCCACTACAAGAAATCTCGTCCCGAGATTTAAGAGGTAGAGTAAGGGGAAAGGTCTGGTTACGAAATTCTAACGGATCTTCTCGATATTGGCTGCTCTTCTCGAAGAGATCGGTCCATTACATTTATGTCTTCATTCCACTGCTTCAGGTCATCATTATGAAGTCGTCATCCTTTCTTCGGAGGTTCCATCATACTTACGAATAGGTAACGGGGCAGATTGGCAACGACAGAATGCTATAAGGGTAATAATCTGGGATTAACCCATGAATGAGCCTATGAGTACCTCTCGAGTTGAACAAATAAAACACATCAAGAGTAAAGTTCAAAGGTACAATAAGTAGTTTCAAGTAGCCAGGCAATCATTCAATGCCTAGTTAGAAGGTGAAAGGGTTACAGGGCAACGTGAATAAGTATTACGTCTGATACCAGAATAGATCACTAGGAATGTGGCTCGTGAATAGCATACGAAGCCAAGCACGAGGATTAACTTGGGAAACAGGGTGTACAGGAGAGTCAGGTTTCGATCCTGTGGAACTGTGGGTTATGGGCCCACCATGTGGATTAAAAAGTAGGAAGGCGGTGATGTTTTGCACGATCATGCAAGTAAGACATGTCAGAGGGTAGCATGTCTGTTATATGTCAGCAACAACGTCGATATCAAGGGCGAGGGACGAAGAGAACCATTTTCCTGCTTGTTGAAACAAGGCGAACCAATAGGCAAAGTTCTCGTCCATCGGTGGTTACCGGAATGTCATCAACAATAGTAACAGGGTCTTACTGACAGAGTTGTACACCGATGTGTTTGCAAAAGTAGGGAATTATTACTGCTTATATCATATAGACCATAGAAAGGGTTTAAACAAACCAATGGAAGGGAAAAAAGTGTCTATCAGATTTAATCAGAACAATGGAAAGAAAAATGTGTTTAAACACATAATTCAGGGGTATAGCCTTCCCAAGGAAAAGTAGAGCATGATATCCATGACAGGATATAACGTAGAAAACCATTTAGGTTAGGGGAGAGGAACTTTATAACATCACCGAAACAATGGTGTTTGACAAATTGATAAAGGAAATTTAGCATGGTGCTTCAAATGTTCTTATCGATGATCAGAGTACCACAGACATGCTTCGAGATAGCATTGACATGGTCTTTAAGCGAAGGTCAGACTTTGGACACACAAAGGATACATCAGGAACAACTTATAGAATAAGTCTTACAATTTCCTCATGGAAGAATGGCTAACCTTGCTAAAAAGGAAACTATAACAATAGGTCCCCCGGACAGGTGTGTTAAACATGGCACCACCTTACCGGGTCTTATAAAGACCAATGTTATAACTCTTGAAATATGTTCCAACCATCATATCTGACCGAGATTCGGATCTGATTGGTGTTAGGATACCTCAAACTCAGGATGTCTGAGAAGAAAAGGTGCAACACAAATTGATGGGATGACATTGTAAGATTCTCGGCAAATGAACTATGGAAGCGAGTTCCGAAACAAGAGTTCATCAGTAAACCAAGGAGAGGATGAAGAGGTGGCTGATGGACACAGCAACAATTCATCGAGAATTTCAAAGGATGGATTTCCACAGTTATGTGAACAAGGAGATAACATTTGTCAGATCAAATGATATAATGAGATATGCTCGAGGAGAACATACCCAATTAAACATCAGTTGAAAGGTGCACCCGAAATATGGGCTTATGTAGCATGACCGATGTTAGAATGGTGATTCGATAACCAATGGTCTAAGAATGAAATGTCGACCATTAACTTCAACGCAATAGGGTTACTAGAAGTTTTGAATTCACACCTCATAGTTCAATGGTTGGTAATCCGGTTAGAAACAACACGGGACCAAGATATGAACGGAGATGGCGAGAAGTATTACTGCATCAAGAATTTCCTAAGAGGTGGTGAAACTCTCACAACATTTTTGATATAGAAGACAGTAATACTACAAGGTAGATCATAACCTAAGCTAGATAGCAAGGAAATCAAGGTACAACACAAAACATGAACAAGTTTGTGTTGGGGGAAGGCAAGAATGTTGCCGATGATAACACAAATCATCGAGGGCAAGGATGGTATTTCTCATCATGAATTCAATTGATATCCTGGAAGAACTCAGAATGTTGATGATGATCATGACAAATTTGTCGAGAGGTTTCATGAAGATGTAATCGGTCGGCGCTAACATCAAGTCAAAGGAATGATGAAGCAAAAGGTTATTGGAACCATGGGTACGACACAAACTTGAAATCAAGTTTGCTATTCGAGGAGAATTGATATGACGAGGAAGACCGACGCATGATTCGCTCATCATCGAAAATTGTGCTCCGGGAAAAAGAACCAGGTAGCATAGTTAAAATTTAGCATGATAAGGATATAGCCAATCAGGCTAGGAATGACTTCAAGGATTATTAAACTCATAAGCAACAAAAATTATTAGAGTTATTGTATCGGAGCGCGGAATCGATTCACTTATGGATGTTCTTGGTTGACAACTTGTGACGCCCCCGATTCAATCGTACACTAATCATACACACAAACATGTACGATCAAGATCAGGGACTCACGGGAAGATATCACAACACAACTCTAAAATAAAATAAGTCATACAAGCACCATAATTCAAGCCATGGGCCTCGAGGGCACGAATACAATTGCTCGATCATTGACGAGTCAGCAGAAGCAACAATATCTGAGTACAGACATAAGTTAAACAAGTTTGCCTTAAGAAGGCTAGCACAAACTGGGATACAGATCGAAAGAGGCGCAGACCTCCTGTCTGGGATCCTCCTAAACTACTCCTGGTCGTCGTCAGCGGCCTGCAGGTAGTAGTAGGCACCTCCAGTGTAGTAAGAGTCGTCGTCGACGGTGGCGTCTGGCTCCTGGGCTTCGGCATCTGGTGGTGACAACCAGGTAGAAGGGAAAGGGGGAGAAGAGGGAGAAAAGCAACCGTGAGTACTCATCCAAAGTACTCGCAAGCAAGGATCTACACTGCATATGCATGGGTATATGTGTAAAGAGGCAATATCGGTGGACTGAACTGCAGAATGCCAGAATAAGAGGGGGATAGCTAGTCCTATCGAGGACTACACTTCTGGCAGCCTCCGTCTTGCAGCATGTAGAAGAGAGTAGATTGCAGTCCTCCAAGTAGCATCGCATAGCATAATCCTACCCGGCGATCCTCCCCTCGTCGCCCTGTGAGAAAGCGATCACCGGGTTGTCTCTGGAACTTGTCTGGGTGTGTTTTATTAAATATCCGGTTCTAGTTATCATAAGGTCAAGGTACAACTCTGGGTCATCCTTTTACCGAGGGACACGGCTATTCGAATAGATCAACTTCCCTGCAGGGGTGCACCACATAACCCAACAGCTCTATCCCCTTTGGCCGGATACACTTTCCTGGGTCATGCCCGGCCTTGGAAGATCAACACGTCGCAGCCCTACCTAGGCACAACAGAGAGGTCAGCACGCCGGTCTAAATCCTATGCGCGCAGGGGTCTGGGCCCATCGCCCATTGCACACCTGCATGTTGCGAGGGCGGCCGGAAGCAGACCTAGCCTTCCTTATACAAGAGCAGGCGTTCCAGTCCAATCTGGTGGGTGCCGCTCCGTCGCTGACGTCAAGAAGGCTTCGGCTGATACCACAACATCGAGTGCCCATAACTGTTCCCGCGTAGTTGGTTAATGCGTATAGGTCAGTGGCCAGACTCAGATCAAATACCAAGATCTCATTAAGCGTGTTATTTTGAAGTAACCACGGACGCCGACCAGTGCCAGGCCCACCTCTCGCCTAGGTGGTCTCAACCTGCCCTGTCGCTCCGCCACATAGTAACAGTCGGGGGCCGTCGGGAACCCAGGCCCACCTCTACCGGGATGGAGCCACCTATCCTTTCAGCCCCCACATCAGAATCACTTGCGGGTACTCAACGAGCCAACCCGACTTTAGTCACCATCTGTATAGTATGTATATATGTATAGTATATACCCGTGATCACCTCCCAAGTGATCACGGCCCGATAGTATAGCAAGGCAGACTGACAAGAATGTAGGTCCAATGATGATAAACTAGCATCCTATACTAAGCAAGGATTGCGAGTAAGGTATCAACGACTATAGCAATAATGACAGGCTATGCATCAGAATAGGAGTATCCGAACAGTAACATGCTACACTACTCTAATGCAAGCAGGGGTTGTCAACTCCGTAGTTGTACTGGGTAGCAGCGGCATCGGTCTCGATGTCTAGCGAGAGAAGAGAGGGAAGAAACAATAAATATAATGCAAACATATGCATGACGATGCACGACATGACAACGAGCAGTGTTAGGTGTGCCCTAACGCGGTAGTAGGTGATACTGACGAAAGAGGAAACATCCGGGAAAGTATCCCCGGTGTTTCGCGTTTTCGGACAGATGAACAGGAGGGGGAAAGTTGATTGTTTGCTATGCTAGGGATGTGTGGCGGACGAATGGGCTATGTATTCGGATTTGTCTCGTTGTTCTGAGCAACTTTCATGTACAAAGTTTTTCCATCCGAGCTACGGTTTATTTTATATTATTTTCTAAAGTTTTAACTCATTTTCAGAATTAACATAATTAATTAAATTAGAAAATGTAATTATGACATCAGCATGATGTCAGAGTGATGTCAGTAGTCAACTAGTCAGTTGACCTGGTCAAACAGGCGTGTGGGCCCTGCATGTGATACTCTGTTTATTCTAATTAGGATTTAACTAATCTAATTACCGTCTGATTAAATAACAACAGTTAATTAGGTTAACTAAATAGGATTAATTAAGTTAATTAATTTAGTTAATTAACTAATTAATTAATTGAATTTATTATTATTATTATTATTATTATTATTATTATTATTATTATTATTATTATTATTATTATTTTTAATCCTTCTTTTTTTTATAAAATCGTTTGGGGCGGGGCTCCCTTGTCATAGGTAGGGGGACTTTAGCGGGCGCCGGTGCTAGTGGGTTACGGGCGCAGGGCGCGTGGGCGCCAGCCCAGCAGGGTGGTCACCCAGGTTATCTGCGGCGCAGCGGGGCGCCGGCGACTATCGCAGCCAGCTGGAGCAGCTCAAGAGGAAAGGAGCAGCAGCATGGCAGCGCCGGCGGCACCGAAGCGGGGCAAGCCAGCAAGGCGGGCGGCGAGCCTCAAGTGACAGAAGGAGTTCGGGGAGCCGTGGTCGACGATGGGCACCGAACACCGTAGGGCACAGCAATCGACGTCGAGGGGGGTGGGCTTCGGCAGCGGTGACAGTAGAAGCGAGCAGCCGCGCAGGGGGTGTGGTGGCACGCGCGCGTAGGTGGACGTGGGTCGCGGCGAGCGCGACCAAGGCGCGAGAGGGGAGGGGAAGAGGCTCACATCGAGCCTGTCGTTATGCAATCGCATGCTCGGGGAGGGCCTGAGGTAGACGGACGGCGGCGACGAGGTCGGGGTCGTCCAGCAAGGCGGCACCGACGATGTCGAGGAAGTCCGAGGCGACGTCGAGGTGCAGGCGATGGAGACGGCGTGGCGGGCGGCAGGGCTCTGGCGAGGTGGAGCCAGGCGCGATGGGGTCAAATCCCCGATGCAATCTGGGGGCTGAGGGAGGAGCGGGGAGGCGTCCGGCGAGTGGCGGTGGTCGGCGACAGGGCCGGGGCGGCACCGGGCGGTGGCGGCGGCGGCGGAGGCGAGTGCCACGATCCCGATCTGGATCGGGGTAGGAGGAGAGGAGCGTGGGGATCATGGGGGTTTCGTCCTCGATCCAGATTGGATCGGGATCAGGAGAGTGGAGGCGCGAGTGGGGGAAGTGGGGGTGTCGGTGCCTAGGGTTTCGGCGCCAGGGGGTTAAGGGAGTGGGGATGGGCCGGCCTGGCATGTGGTTGGGCCGAGGCACGGTGGGAGAGGGGCCTTTTGGCCTTTTATCTATTATGTTTTATTTTTTTTACCTGTTTTCTTTCCTATTTCCTTTTATATTTCTTCTACTTTTTTTTGTTTTATTTTTGTTTCCTATTATTTTAGTTTTAGTAAAATATACACACAACATCTAAATTAGTATTTCAACTTAGCCCGTAGTCACAAAAAGTCTAGTCCTCAAATAAATTTGTTTGACATTTTATTAATTATAAAAGGTATTTAAATAATTGTTTTACTGTTGTTGTATTCATCTTATAGTACTTAAACATTTTATAAAGGTGTGGTTTCTCCACCATAATTACCTATGCAATATTTGGTTCACTCTGAACATTTTAGTTTTAATATTTGAAAACTTTTATTGTTTGCTTGATTGTGAATTTGAATTTGAATCTGTTTCGAACTAACCCGAGATTAACTACAGTGACAGGGGTGATGTGGCACCATTAACGGGGGATTACTGTAACCTTATTATCCGGGCGTCACAATTCTCCTCCACTACAAGAAATCTCGTCCCGAGATTTAAGAGGTAGAGTAAGGGGAAAGGTCTGGTTACGAAATTCTAACGGATCTTCTCGATATTGGCTGCTCTTCTCGAAGAGATCGGTCCATTACATTTATGTCTTCATTCCACTGCTTCAGGTCATCATTATGAAGTCGTCATCCTTTCTTCGGAGGTTCCATCATACTTACGAATAGGTAACGGGGCAGATTGGCAACGACAGAATGCTATAAGGGTAATAATCTGGGATTAACCCATGAATGAGCCTATGAGTACCTCTCGAGTTGAACAAATAAAACACATCAAGAGTAAAGTTCAAAGGTACAATAAGTAGTTTCAAGTAGCCAGGCAATCATTCAATGCCTAGTTAGAAGGTGTGCGTAGATGACAATGGGGACCCATATGTCAAGAATGGCAAAGGCAAAAAAATTGGAGATATTTTCACTCCATCAGGTGGAATCGAACCCGGGCGGAACAACAGTCGGATAGTGTCACTTGGCCACTGGGCTAGTTCATTTGTTTCGGTAGAAATAAGGCACAACATCTACCATTACTGTAGCATGCCTTCCCCGGCTCCGGTGGTTCGTTCTCGTCCTCCGCCTTGGTGCGCTTGTCGTGATGCCGATGTCTGCCGTTGTGAACATGCCGAACAAACGAGAGGAATCTGGAGAGGATTGTACGTGGAGAGGTGGACAGTCAGCACCCACAGGGTCTATGGCCGTACGCAAGCAAGTGCCTCATTGAAAAAAAACTTCCTCCTAATGCTATACTGATGTTGGGGCCCATGGGTTTGTCAACATAGTTAATTTTTTTGAGGTCCTTCAACGTAGTTACTAAAGGAGATAAATGTACAACAAAGTCGAGGAGCTGGCAGGTATCATTTATTATCAGTGGGCCAGCAAGCTAGGTTGTGGGCTGCCTCGTCTAGGCTTTCTTTTTTAAGCTGCGCAGCCCACGACATGCTGGTTTGTATTTTCTTGAGGGCCGTCATGTATCGACCGGCTTATGGATCTCCCATCCTAAGTTTTATTTTTCCTAAAACATCCACAGCCCAACTTATATATTTTTTGAAGAAAACGCAGAGGTCTGTTCTATTTTTTATATAAGAATAGGAACGCCAGGTCCAACTTATGTTTACCTTCTAACTATCTTATATATATTTATATTATTTTATATGTTATTATATATTATTTCTATTGTCATCATATATTTAACAGATACTTACATATATAAGAAAACAATATCCCATGTCTTATTAACTTATAAAAATAATTTTTTAACAATAAAATCCCGAATTTTTTTACATTAAGGCAAAAAAATTCTAGTGATTGTGTACAAAAGCTTGGTAAGATTTAAGGAACAATGTAATAATAAAGCACTTATTATTTAAATATATTTAATACAAAATGATCAGCACCTGTTTATTTTTTGATAATATTGTTGCGCCCAACCCAACATTATAATTAGAACAAGCCCAGCAAAATCATGTATTTCGAGAAAGTGCAAATGGGATGTAATTATTTAGGAAAAAAATAAATGGGCCGCATGGACGCTACATTATTTGTTCAGTCAGCCAAGCAAATTAATGTATTTCAAGAAAGTGAAAATGGGTTGTAGTTTTAAAAAAATGGGCCACATGAACGCTACATTATTTGTTCACCCAGCCCAGAAATGGATTGCAATTCTATAAAAAGACCAAATGGACTGTAAATTCTGAAAAACTGGTTGAATATGTGCCACATTTTTGGAGGCTGAAATGTGGGCCAATAGGTCGAAGCCAACGTAAGTCGTTATCAACTTAGTCAACAAATGATTCTGACATCGATAGCCGTTGGATTTACATCCAATGATCGACGTCCATCTTCAATCTCTCGTCTTCTTCCTCCAGCACCGCCGGGACCCCCTGCTCCCGCCTCCTGCTGCTAGCAGCCCTGCTTAGCATGCTTCACTTTGAAGCGCTACCCCATCGCCGGCCAGTCCATCCCTCCACCCCTTCACACGTCTTGTTCTTCTCCACTGACTGCCGAACCACGCCGCACCAGAACCAGTTAACCCTCATACACCTCTCTGTCTGTGACTCCACTCCCGCGTCTTCCCATCTCCGGCTCATTGCTGTCCGGGGCCTCGCCGTCGTCCACCACCTTGGATGCACTCGGCACGGCGTGGTCAACACACACAAAATGAATATTCCCCTAGCTAGCTGGGACCCAACATGGTGGGAGGCTGACTTGTGGGCCTACTAACTTGACGCGGACGGAGGGCTTTGTCAACTTAGTCAATATGAACGATTCTAGCTCCAGAGACCATACGATGTCCATCCAACGACCGTAGCGCTTCTTCAACCTCTGGTCTTCTTGCTCCATCCGCCCAAACCAGCGCAGGTCGTGCCGCATGCTCCTGCCTCCTGTGGTCGGCTCTGCTGCCACGCAGGCCTCACCGCCCCACTCTACTCCAACCTCTGGCCAGGTCATCCCTCTACTCACCCACAACCCCTGTTATTCTGCAGCGACGGCAGCCTCACACCGCAGCTAAACCAGTCAACCCTCATACTCCTCTCCGTTGGGCATCCACTGCCGTGTCTTCCTCGGCTCCGCGTCGTCCCCTTCCTAGGCCTCGCCGTCGTCCACCGCCTTGGTGCTCTCGGTGCGGCATGGTCAATATGGTCAAGGAACGACTTCCATCGGAAGAGTATTGTACGTGGAGAGGCTGACAGCTGGGTCCATGGCCGCAACAAGGAAGTGTAACCTTATTATGCGTAAAAAAATTATTCCTCCACCTGACAGCAGGGACCCACCGAAAGGGCCTCTGTATTTCAAGAAAAAACGTTCCCCCCGCTGACAGCTCGGACCCACCAGCTGTATCTTCACACGCAAGGAAGTGCCTCCTTATTACGCACAAAAAAATGAATACTCCCCCTACTAGCTGGGACCCACCATAGTGGGAGGTTGACTTGTGGGCCTACTAAGTTGACATAGACAGAGGGCTTTGTCAACTTAGTCAATATGAATGATTCTAGCTCCAGTGACCGTACGATGTCCATCCAACGATCGTAGTGCTTCTTCAACATATGGTCTTCTTACTCCAGCCGTCCAAACAAGCGCCGGTCGTGCCGCCTGCTCTTGCCTCTGGTGGTCGGTTCTGCTGCCGCGCAGGCCTGACCGCCCCACCCTACTCCAACCTCTGGCCAGGCCATCCCTCTACTCACCCACAACCCCTGTTATTCTATGGCGACAACAACCTCACACCGCAGCCGAACCCGTCAACTCTCGTACTCCTCTCCACGTGCACATCCACTGTCGCGTCTTCCCCGGCTTCGCGTTGTCCCCTTCCTAGGTCTCGCTGTCATCCATCGTATTGGTGCTCTCGGTGCGGCGTGGTCAATGTGGTCAAGGAACGACTTCCATCAGAAGAGTACTGTTCATGGAGAGGCTAACAGCTGGGCCCATGGCCACAGCAAGGAAGTGCAACCTTATTACGCGTAAAATAATTATTCCTCCACCTGACAGTGGGGACCCACCGAACGGGCCACCGTATTTCGTGAAAAAAACGTTTCCCCCTGACTGCTGGGACCCACCAGCTACATCTTTGCACGCAAGGAAGTGCAGCCATATTACGGGCAAAAAAATGATTCTCCCCCTGACAGCTAGGACCTACTAGCAATAACTTCACACGCAAGAAAGTGCCTTCTTATCCTCCATGACAGTTGGGACCCACCTGGTCGAAGCATATGTAGCGTTGTCATTTTGGTCATGAATGTGTACGTACACCCTGGTCGATCGGTCTGTCTGCAAGCTGTAGCGATGAACCATGGCCGAGTAAGGAAGGGCACGTGTCGTAGTAGAGGCGCAGACGTAGCATGTCACGCACAGTCCCGTCAATATCATGTACACGTATGTACGGCCAGGGTGCAAGAAAGTAAATATGGCCACGTACGTACATACGGGCAAGGTCTCGAACGCCTACTCGTGCATACATATGGTGAGGCTCGTGTAAATGGAGAGGCAGCAGAGAGCAGCGATGGCGTCCTGTTCATCGGTAGCCAACCGGCTGGGTCGGAATGGAGAAACTGCATCGTCATGTTCATCGGGAGGCAGTAGAATGCCTCATGTTCATCGGGAACCAACCGGCTTGGACGGAACAGCCGAAACGAGGCCTAGCATACCGCAGAATGGAGGAAACGGCCTTCTGTTCGACCGCCTACGGTTGAAACAGGATCTTGTTCACCGGGAGGGGTCTGGTGTACCGCAAAACGTAGGAAACGGACTTCTCTTCGACCTCCTACGGCCGAAACGGGGTCCTGTTGATCGGGAGGGGTGTGGCGTACCACAAAATGGAGGAAACAGACTTCTCTTCGACCTCCTATGGTCGTAACGGGGGTCCTGTTCATCGGGAGGGGTGTGGCGTACCGCAAAATGGGACTCCACGGGCTACTGTTCATCCACTGTCTATTGCCTCGCTCCAGCCTCCACGGGCTACTGTTCATCCACCGTCGACCTCCTCCAGCCTCCACCTGTGACTGTTCATCCACGACGTCTCCCTCCTGCCTCCACCAGCTACTATTTATCCACGGGCTCCTGTCCATCCAGCCTCCATCGGCAACTGTTCAACCACCCCTCAATGGGCTACTGCTCATCCAGCCCTCCACCGGCTACTGTTCAACCCGCCCTCCATGGGGTCCTGTTCATCCACCCCCAACCGGCTCGATTGGGGTCCTGTTCATCTAGCGGCAATAGCCTCTACCCCCATGGGGTCCTGTTCATCCAACCCCCACCGGGAATTGTTCCTCTAATCCCCAACAATGCTCACTATTCATCAAGAGGCAGCAGGTTCGATCGGCTTCAGTTAGCAGCAATAGTGAAGGAATCGCTCGCCCGGGTTCAGTTAACAGCCAGGAATCGATCGATTGCTCGGGTTTAGTAATGCGTAGCTAGTGCAATCGCTCGGGTTCAGTAGGCGAACGCCTCGCTCGGGTTTAGTTAGAGCCCAATGCCTCACACCCAGGCGCGTACGTGTACGAGAGAAATGCGTAATCCCTCCATGCATCGATCGGCTCTGACCAGCCACCGTAATCGGGAACTCCCTGATATTTTCCTCGCCCTCACTTCTATCACGATTTTTTCCGTCATGGACGGCCCAAAGAATGTAGCTGCATCTCCGGCCCGCCCAGGATGAAAAAGCCCATTTTCTGTCATCGTTTTTTGTCATAGAAGTAGCAGCCCTCCACATCTATGATGATATCGGGTATTGTCACAATTATCGTCATAGAAGTGTCATAAGCATGACAGGAAAAAAATCGTTCGGCCCAAAATGTCGCGGGTGTATCTTTTTTTGTAGTGATGGCTTGTGTTTGTTGGTGGAGGGGAGTAAACTTTAGTTTTATCGCTTGGGAACCGCCGCTAATGTGTATACCTCCCAAAATTATATTTATATCAGATTTAAGCTTCGAGATCTAGCACCTCTGCAAATCTCTGCTTCCCTCTGCGAAGGGCCTATCTATTTACTTTCATGTTATTTTACTTTTATGTTGATTCATCACCTTCTCAAACAAGCACCAGTCCTGAGAGCACTATTGTCATCCTCATGCATTGTGTATAGTTGATGCGCCTAGTACTACGTCGATATTTCCCCAAACAGGAAGGGATGATGCAGCACAGCTACGTTAGATATTTCCCTCAGTGATGAGACCAAGGTTATCGAAACAGTAGGAGAACCAAGCAACACTATGTACATGGTACCTGCACACAAAGAAAAAAAATACTTGCAACCCAACATGTAAGAGGGGTTGTCAATCCCTTTCGTGTAAAAGATAGATTTGTTTTGTAGTAGATTGGATAAATAGATCTCGCAATAAAGCAAAATAAAATAAATAAAGCAAAAGAGCAACAAGGTAATTTTGGGTTTTTGGAATAATAGATATGAAAATAAAAGTGAATAAAAATAGATCTTGAAGGCAAATATGATAAAGAAGAGACCTGGGGGTCGTAGATTTCACTAGTGGCTTCTCTCGAGAAAAATAGCATACGGTGGGTAAACAAATTATTGTTAGGCAATTGATAGAACTTCAAATAATTATGGCAATATTCAGGCAATGATCATTATATAGGCATCACGTCTAAGATTAGTAGACCGACTCCTTCCTGCATCTACTACTATTACTCACACACATCGACCGCTATCCAGCATGCATCTAGTGTGTTAAGTTCATGGAGAAACGGAGTAATGCAATAAGAACAATGACATGATGTAGACAAGATCTATTCATGTAGGAATAGACCCCATCTTGTTATCCTTAATAGCAACGATACATACGTGTCATGTCCCCTTTTGTCACTAGGATTGAGCACCGTAAGATTGAACCCATCACAAAGCACCTCTTCCCATGGCAAGAAAAATCGGTCAAGTCGGCCTAACTAAACCAAAGATTCAAAGAAGAAATACGAGGCTATAAGTAATCATGCATATAAGAGATCAAAACTCAAATAACTTTCATGGATAAAATAGATCTGATCATAAACTCAAAGTTCATCGGATCCCAACAAACAGACCGCAAAAAGAGTAATGTCAAATAGATCTCCAAGAGACCATTGTATTGAGAATCAAAAGAGAGTGAGGAAGCCATCTAGCTACTAACTATGGACCCGTAGGTCTACAATGAACTACTCACCCATCATCAGAGAGGCACCAATGAGGATGATGAACCCCTCTGTGATGGTGTCTAGATTGGATCTGTGGTTTCTGGAACTTGCGATGGCTGGAATTGTGTTTCGCCGACGCCCCTAGGGTTTTTGGATTTTCGAGGTATTTATAAAGCAAAGAGGCGGTGCAGGAGGCGACCGAGGTGGGCACAACCCACCAGGGGGAGCTTGGGTCCCCAAGCGCGCCCGGGTGGGTTGTGCTCCCCTCGGATCCCCCCTCTGGTACTTCCTTGGCCCAACTTGTGTCTTCTGGTCCAGAAAAAAACTCCAAAAAGTTTCGCTGTGTTTGGACTCTGTTTGGTATTGATTTGCTGCAAAGTAAAAACAAGCGAAAAACAACAACTGGCACTAGGCACTATGTCAATAGGTTAGTCCCAAAAACTGATATAAAGTTGCTATAAAATGGTTGTAAAACATCCAAGAATGATAATATAACAACATGGAACAATCAAAAATTATAGATACGTTGGACACATCAATAGTTAATGTTGAATGCATCATGATTGGATCTCATCTACCATGAATTACAATGTTTAGTTGCTGCTAACTTTGGAGGTGCTCGACATTTATGTTCTGTGGTCTCAGAAAGGGCTAGCGAGATACCACTATTGTCATATTACATCATTATTGTTTTGACAAAGTGTTGGCATTTGAAATATTTTATTATTGCTTGCTAGTTGATTATGCTATTGATATGAGTGAATATAATCTTTAAGAATTATCATCTACATGGTTAGTTATGATCTTTACTGAAAACCTGGGTGCTATTTAAGCATATGTATAAACACAAGAACAAAAGAGTTCGTAAAAGTTTTTCTTTGTCACTTTCAGTTTGTCAACTAAATTGCTTGAGGACAAGCAGTGGGTTAAGCTTGGGGGAGTTGATACGTCTCCATCGTATCTACTTTTCCTAACGCCTTTGCTCTTGTTTTGGACTCTAATTTGCCTGATTTGAATGAAACTAACCCGGACTGGCGTTGTTTTCAGGAGAACTACCATGGTGTTGTTTTTGTGCAGAAATAAAAGTTCTCAGAATTGGACGAAACATTCTAGAGAATTATTTTGGAATAAATAAAAAATACTGGAACCAAGACCCAATGAAGGGGGCCCCCAGCTGCCCACAAGGCACCAGGGCGCCCCACCCCCTTTGGCGCGCCCTGGTGGGTAGTGGGGCCCACGAGGCTCCGCTGACCCTAATTCCGACGCTATAAAATCCTATTTTTCCAGAAAAAATAGTAGAGGAAGTTTCATCGCGTTTTACGATACGGAGCCGCTGCCCCCTCCTATTCTTCATTGGGAGGCCAGATCTGGAGCCCGTTCGGGGCTCCGGAGAGGTGGATCTTCAATCTTCGTCATCACCAACCATCCTCCATCACCAATTCCATGATGCTCCCCAGCGGGAGTGAGTAATTCCTTCATAGGCTCACTGGTCGATGAGGAGTTGGATGAGATTCATCATGTAATCGGGTTAGTTTTGTTAGGGCTTGATCCCTAGTATCCACTATGTTCTGAGATTGATGTTTCTTTGACTTTGCTATGCTTAATGCTTGTCACTAGGGCCCAAGTGCCATGATTACAGATATGAACCGTTTATGTTTTCACCATTATATCTATGTTCTTGATCCAATCTTGCAAGTTATATGGACATGTTATGTGTTATGATCCGCATACCCCAAGGTGACAATAATTGGGATTCTCTTTGGTGATTACCGTAGTTTGAGGAGTTCATGTATTCATTATGTGTTAATGCTTTGTTCTGGTTCTCTATTTAAACAAGGCCTTAATATCCCTTAGTTTCCTTATGGACCCAGCTACCACGGGAGGGTAGGACAAAAGATGTCATGAAAGTTATTTTCCATAAGCATGTATGACTATTTATGGAATACATGCCTACATCATATTTATGAACTGGAGCTAGTTCTGTGTCGCCCTAGGTTATGACTGTTATATGATGAATATCATCCAACAAAATTACCGATCCAATGCCTACGAGTTTTCCACATATTGTTCTTGCTAAGTTACTACTATTGCTGCTGTTGTTACAACTGCCACGAAATTATTGCTATCATTGTTACCGTTACTATTATTGTTACCATTGCTATCAAAACTATCAAACTACTATGCTACTGATCACTTTGCTACAGATATTTAATCTCCTGGTGTAGTTGAATTGACAACTCAACTTCTAATACTTGCAAATATTCTTTGGCTCCCCTTGTGTCGAATCTATAAATTTGGGTTGAATACTCTACCCTCAAAAACTGTTGCGATCTCCTATACTTGTGGGTTATCACAGCGCGCCTCCGCCTCCACGACCTCGACTCGTCGCTGACCTCACACACGTCTATAGCGAGACGAATGCCTATTTTTTGTTGCATAGTCCTCGACGAGTGATCTGCCAAGTAACAAGCTACTGGATCAAGACACGAGGCTTGAAGCAAAGAAGTACTAATTTAATTCATAGATCGATTATGTCAAGGCTGATCTGACTACAATACTACATCAGCTAGTAATATTGAGAAGCGATCCAAAGCTAGAACTACCTCACGTGGAGTACGCACACATGTTTCAAGATTTGATGGATGAGTAGCGTGGCATGTGATACTCCATGAGAAGATATCTCAATGCAAAGCAAAAAAGGTGAAATGGTAAATGTCAAAAAGGAGAGAGAGAAAGAAAATATAAATAAGAGGAGGAGCAACGAGGGATAGCCGCATGATGATCAAGCAAATATGAGGATCAATTACCAATGCTATTTCTCACGTCCACTCAAATTGATGCAAGTTTCGAGGTGTGACCAAGCAAAGGTATTCACAAGTGCTGGCTACCCGCAAGATTGCTGGTTGGTAGCTAATGAATCATCAGTAAAACATCTGATATAAACATCAGACGCGAAGCTCATACCATCATGGTCAGGCGTTCCAGCGTCTATTCATACCGCGCTGCCGAATAAACAGACATGCCGGCCACCGTATCTGCAGTCCGATCCGCATCAGCACACCGTGGTCGTGCCTGCCTGCGCAAGCTGGCCAACGGACATGCGCAGGCCGATGACCCTACAACCCGGTCTACGTCCACACACCGAACTGAGCCCGCCCGCCCGCACTATCCAACGGACGAGCGCAGGCCGCCTCCCCAGCTTCCTGGATTGCTTCAACAACTCTGGAGCAAATAATAATGTATTATCAGCCAGCGCTAGCATCAGATTGCCCAATGGTTAGGCGCACTGGCCGCCGCCTCTGCGGTTTAGTCAACTTCAACAAACCACCAGCTTGAACCACGTGCCGGTTATCGACACGTGACTCCTGTGGGAGAATCTCTTACCTATGCACGGGCGACCTCGCCGACTTATGCCGCATCACTAAACAACTAAGTTACTTTCATACTTACAATTCATATTTATTTTGTTTTCATCAATAACATAAAGTTATGCCTTGCGTTAATCTTGGGGGTTATCATTTCATCTCAAATATATTTGAGCCATCAAGGTTACCAAAGAAGAGTAGTTGCCACGATGCATACTTCAAACACAGGTACCCTGCCTTATTGGCGAAAAATTATAGGTTACCAAAAAAGACTAGTTGCCATGATGCACAGTCTAAACATAGGTATCATGCCTTATTGGCTCAACATATTATGATCAATGGAATAAAGCCAGTTTATCTGAACCCCAGATGTTTTGCAGTAGTAGCATTATCTCTTATGTATCCTATGCTAAGCTTTTCCATGATCATACGGTCACTTGGGGCCTTCCAACTCACCGAGTTTAGGTTTCTCACCCTCTTGACCCGGCATACGCCGAATATTATTCTTTGTTATACCTGCCTGCTAGCTTGATGCTACTCACAAACAAGGTGACCTGGCTATACTTTTGACAAGTCAATCACACTGATACCTATCATGGCCTGTGTTGACCCTGAACTTCTCAAAGTTTAAACACCGGCTTAAGTCACGTGAGAGCCTGCTTTCTAGATAACGAGGACAAACCAAAAGAGGCTACAAGGCTTGCTTCCACAGCAAGCGAAACCAAGACCCGTGCCTCGAAAGTCGGTCTTATGTCATGCCTCGAAAGACGGCATTTTTATACTCTATTATCATACACATGCATCATCATACATCATCATACATTGCATCATCATACAATGCACTATATACATGTCTATATTTGTTTATGTTGCAGGGGCCGGTTTTCAAAACGGGTTATGTTATAACTCCGCAAGGACAAACAAATCTTTGATAACCAAAATGGATGGGTCTTCATCATGGTTTAGCATAACCATTATTAAATGATTAAGGTTTTCAAAGCCGGCCTAGAGAAATGACTATTTTTTCTAAATCCAAAATACCGGCTTACCGTAAGGAGCATGATATAAAAAATTACCAGTGGCAATCCACAAATTGGATTATTGCATGCTACGAGGAAGAACAAAAATTCAAAAAAGGATATTATGGCAAAGATCATGGCAACTGGCTTTATCAAAGGCAATGAAATATGAAGTGTCATGCAAGGCAGCACTCTTGATGGATTTAGCAACAAGTTCTGCATTGATATGCAAAACACTCAGCAACATCATCGAGATTGTCCCTCAGACATAGAAGAAAAAGTAAAGTCACGAGTCACCGCAGGCACACGACCCGGCACTTGGGCGCTACAATGGATCTGATTTTATTCTACAATGGAAGGAAAAGTCCCGAGTCACCGCAGGCACATGACCCAAAACTTGGGGCTACATTATTCAAATCAAGATTATATTAAGTATGAAAGTCCCATGGTGCTGCAAGCATGCACCATGGCCCTTGGGGACTACCACTAGCTCCTGGCAAAGTTTAACACATAAAGACCCGACTCACTATTAATAGTGACCCGGCCCTTAAGGGCTACAGTCATTGACTCCATAGATAGTTCAAGTCCCAGGTTGATGAGGACAGCTAACCCACCCCTTGGGGGATACACTATTTGCAGCTATACATCTACGAACGTCAAAAGAAAAGTTCAAGTCCTAGGTTGCTATAGGCAAGACAACCCGACACTTGGGAGATACAACCTTCAGTTGTTTAAAACAGATCATAAGGTCCAAACTGAAGACTCGGCCCATCATATACTGATGAGCCGGCCCTTGGGGGCTTGCTACTTGTGAGCTGCATTGAGTTTTCCTCAAAGAGGAGGGGATGATGCGGTACAGTAGAGATAAGTATTTCCCTCAGTTATGAAACCAAGGTTATCAATCCAGTAGAAGATTCACACAAAAACTCGTTAACAACACCTGCACACAAATTAACAAATCCTTGCACCCAACGCGAACAAGGGATTGTCAATCTCTTGGCAGTTAATTGCAATATTAAATTGTATGGTGATAGATAGATATATCAAACAAAAATACAAAATAAAATAAATAAAGGAAAATTGCAGCAATGTAATTTTAGTATTTTTAATATATGATAGAAGTAGACCCGAGGGCCATAGTTTTCACTAGAGGCTTTTCTCTTGAAAATAGCATAAGGTGGGCAAACAAATTAGTGTTGGGCAATTGACAGAAAAGAAAATAATCATGACGATATCCAAGGTAATGATCATGTATATAGGCATCACGTCCGAGATGAGTAGGCCGAAATGATTCAACATCTACTACTATTACTCCACACATCGATCGCTATCCAGCATGCATCTAGAGTATTAAGTTCATAAAAACGGAGTAACGCCTTAAGCAAGATGACATGATGTAGACAAAGTAGACTCACGCATGAATAAATCTTGTCTTTTTACCCTTAATAGCAACGATACATACGTGTCATCTTCCTTTCTGTCACTGGATTGAGCACCGCAAGATCGAACCAATTACAAAGCACCTCTCCCATTGCAAGATAAATCAATCTAGTTGGCCAAACCAAATCAATAATCAGAGAGAAATACGAAGCTATAGCAATCATGCATAAAAGAATTCAGAGAAAACTCAAATAATATTCATGGATAATATGATCATAAACTCACAATTCCTCGGATCCTAACAAACTCACCATAAAAAGTAAATACATCAGATAGAACTCCAAGAACATCAAGGAGAACATTATATTGAAGATCAAATAGAGAGAATAAGCCATCTAGCTACTAACTATGGACACGTAGGTCTGTGGTAAACTACTCGCGCATCATCGGAAGGGCAGCAAGGTTGATGTAGAGCCTCTCCGTGACTGATTCCCCCTCCGGGGAAGTACCGGAAAAGGTCTCCAGATGGGATCTCTCGAGAACAGATGCTTGCGGTGGCGAAAAAAGTATTTCGTGGACTCCTCTATTGGTTTCCCGATTTTAGAGAATTTAGAGAGGCAGAGTTAGGTCAAACGTAGGCACGTGGCCTCCACGAGCCACCAGGGCGCGCCCTGGTGCCTCATGGGCCACTTCTCAATCTTCTCGTCCCCTCCCAAAGCTTCCAGGGTATCTTATGTCCAGAAAAAAATCACCAAAAAGTTTCGTGGCATTTGGACTTCGTTTGGTACTGATATTCTGAAAAACCAAAAACAGGCAAAAAACAACAACTGGCACTGGGCACTAAGTTAATAGGTAAGTCCCAAAATATGATATATAATTTCTTGTAAGTGTATATAAAACATCCAAGGTTGATACTATAATAGCATGGAACAATCAAAAATTATAGATACGTTGGAGACGTATCAGGGCTACACATGTGAAATACAAAACATTTAGTTTATGACAGGTGACTTAGGAGCTTAGCATGAATAAATTCAAGCTAACCTGGGGGCTAATGTCAGGGATATTCCCCACAGTTATAACCCGGATAAAAGTTTTGACCCGACTTAGAGCTTGAAAGCTCTATAGGTGGTCGGCCCATTTTCCCTAGTAGTAGCGCTGGTTTTGAGACTAGCAGCAGCGCGGGTAGACGCGCTACTAATAAGGCGCTACAGCTAACTTATAGTAGTAGCACGGTCCGTACCCGCGCTACTACTGTTGACGATATCAGCAGGGCTTTTGCGGAACGCGCTACTATTAGTTAGTTGTAGCGATTTCGTTGTCCCTCACTACTGCTATATCTTTCATCATTTCCCTCTGTACCCCTTTCCCTCTTTCCCTTTAAGATACTAGGTACTACTACTAGATATCAAATTCATAAACCATTATAAGTACTAGGTAGTACTCCCTTCATTCCAAATTACTCGTCGTGGTTTTAGTTCAAACCAGGACGAGTAATTTGGAACGAAGGGAGTACTAGATAACAATTTCATGCATAGTCAACATGCATCCTCAAGCAGTACAAGGTCATATCAACGGCGATCATCATATGTAGTTCTAGATGATATCGATGACGATCATCATATGTAGTTCTAGATGATATCGACGACGATCATCATATGTAGTTCTAAATGATATAGCCACACACACATATATAGTTCTAGATGATATCGAAGACAATCATCATCCTCAAGCATGGGCGGTTGGTGTTCCTGATAGTAATTAGGATGGCCTGTCCAACACAAAGATTCTTGCCATCGAGGAATTTCTTCCACCCAACCGAGTTTAAGTGTGTGCGACTGTCCGTGTCCACGCGGTAAGTACAGGTTGTGACAGAACCCCTTGCAGTAAGGCGTAGTCTAGCTGAGCCTTCTTCATCAGGCTCGATACCATAACTCACAGATAGGCTCTTTGCCAATTTCTGAATAAGAAAAATATATCAATTAATAAATAGCCTCGCAAATAAGTATATATGGATTATCTACAGTATTAATAGTTCCTTAGATTCTACACTAATAAGCATGTGATCAAACTCTACACTAAAACATATCATCGACTAGATTCCACACAACATACCATATCATTGGACTGTACACTAAGTATTTCATCGGATAATTTGCATTTGTAATTATAACATACCATATCATATCGATCAACCATGGTACTTGTCAGGCGGGTCACGAATGGCACCCCGACAAAGTCAGCACGTGGCGGAATTATGTCCCACAGGTTGGACACCTCCTCCTCGCTCAGCCTCGTTTTTTGAGCTACGATGGCTTCATGAAGTGGGTCCTCATCATCTTCATTGAGTGGGTCCTCATTATCTTCATCATCTTCATCATCTTCATCATCTTCGTCATCTTCATCATCTTCCACCAGGTTGAGATAAATGACAGCCGGCTTGGGTCTTTTTGCTCTGAAGGAGAAGCTGATCAACTCACCACCAGTAAGACGCATGCGGGTGACGAAACGGGCCCATCCATCTCCTCCAATCTGCGACATTTTGCATCCTTTCTCGACCTCCATAGTGTACGGCCCCCAGGAGCCTCAAATGTCACAGTGTCTCCTGTCAGCTTGTCGAATTTCAACCTCACATTGCATGGGACGATCTGTGTAAAATAAGCAAAATGACACAATGCAGTAATGCCAACACTAAAAATAAAATAGTTATTACATTTCATCTAATTTCTTACTGCCGCATGATGAAAACTCGGCTGGAAGTAGATGCCGAATAGCTTGCCAGTTGCAAGGCTGCTGGCGCACCTTGACTTGCACATTCGACATAGTGGTGGTGGTGGTGGCGCCATTTTTCCTAAAGCAATACGAGCAAAGGATTAACGATCCACATCACAGGAAAGAAAAACAGTAGCATGTGATATTTCTGGTTCTTCCGCGAGAAGCAATTTGATGGACAATTATAATCCTAAGATCTAGTAACATATTAGATGACAAGGTACCACCTACATTTTGCCAAAAAATAACTTATTACAAAAAACAAAAGAATCTACCTATCCATGTATAGAAAAAATAACAATAAAATTGTGCATAGTAAATCAACTAAATCAACTAGCCTACTAAATCAACTAAATCAAAATGTTTTAAATCAACTAAATCAACTAGCCTACTAAATCAACTAAATCATATCAACTAAATCAAAATGTTGCATATGAACTAGCCTACTAAATCAAAATGTAGCAGGGAGGAGGGAGAAGGAGGGGCGACCCGAGGAGGGAGAAGAGAGTAGGACAGAGGAGGAAGGCGGAGCGAGGAGGGGCCGACCGGCGGCCAGTGGAGGGAGGACGGGGGAGGAAGGCGGAGCGAGGAGGGGCCAGCCAGCGGCGAGTGGAGGGAGGACGGAGGAGGAGGCCGGTACCGAGTCCAGCAAGGAGGAGGAGGTGACGGCGGCGCAGAGGGACGAAGGGCGACGGGGAAGGACCGGTGCGGGGGGGTGAGGGGGAGATCCAGTGAGTGTGTGAGTGTGAGTGGATCGGATAGAGGAGAGGGGGTGGGAGATGGAATGGCTTAGCCATAGCGCGCTATAGAGAAAGACGCTACTGCTAAACTACCTAGCAGCAGCGCCTTTCACAAAGAAAGTGCTACTGCTATGTGTCAGCATGTAAAAATAGACTTCAATGTATCAAAAATACATTGATTATCAACGTTCTTTTTGTGTACAATTTGATTTGTCAATATGAGTCCTCACCGGTTTAGGAACCGGTGAAGACTCATATTGCAGCCACAAATTCTACACGTAGAGTTCAATGAAGACCAAGTGCTTGTCAAAGTTTGAGAAGTAACATATTTAATGTGGTAGAAACTCTCTTCACGGAGCGAGGTGGGACTAAATTTTTATAGTAAACTTAGCAGCAGTAGCGCTCTTCGTGATAATGCGCTGCTGCTAGAACTAGCATCGCGGCGGCCTCGTGGGAATTATATCAGTAGCGCTTCTTAGAGCGGGCGCGCTACTGCTATATTTATTTCAGCAGCGAGTTAATCTTGCGCGCGCTACTGCTACGTAGCAGTAGCGCCTTATTTTAAAGCGCGCTGCTGGTAAGATTCTGTGTATAGTCTTTTCCCTACTAGTGTAAGACAAGATGACAAGGAGGAATCCAGGGACCAGTGACGAGACTCGGCAGGAGGCCAGCTTGACAGGAGCCTAATGAGTCAGCTCACAGAGCAGGTCCAAGAAGAGGAAAGTTACTTGACAAGGGAAGAAAGACCCGGTAGACGATTGACCCGGTTTGGGTTGATTGGTTCGGAAGAGGAGACCCGGTTTGCCATTGCCGACTCAACGAATCATACACGAGATGGATACTTCCTAAATTGGGAGGCACAAAAGGCCTACAAGACTTAGGATAGGGATCCAATTAAGAGTAGGACTCCAAATCTATTGTAAACTCTAGGGACACTTCTATTATATAAAGTGGGCTCCTGTTTCGTCTAAAGGACAGGTTAGTAACAAGTCAAAAGCTCTCGAGATAGAGGTAACAAAAGAGCACCCTTGTAATCAAGATCATCACCATCATCAATAGTAATCAAGCAGGATGTAGGCTTTTACCTCCATCGTGAGGGGCCGAACCTGGGTAAAACTCGTGTCCTTTGATTCCGACCAACCCCATTCAAGCTACAACCTAGTTGCGATGGCCTCACACCTAAGCTCTCCTATGAGGACATCTGCCATGACAAAACAACGACACAAAAAGTTCATCCGAGTGACCTGCTTGCCCGGTATCACACAAAATATTATTACTTCTAAACGTTTGTGTTATTTTTTTATCATCACAAATAGTTCATCTGAGTTGCATGTTTGCCACGTATCACACACATCTTGTTAAGTTGAACCGTTTCTGTTGTTTTGAATCATCACAAACAGTTCATTCGAGTGAACTGTATGTCGTCTATCACACACACCTTGATCTAGTGACCGTTCTCTTGTGTTGACAAATCGCAAACAGTTCATTCGAGTGAACTGTATGACGTATATCGTACACACCTTGATCTGGCTGATCGTCTCTGTTGTTCTAACTCATCGCAAAAAGTTCGTATGGATCAACTGTATGCCACGTATCGCACATGCAACTCTAATATGAATCATGCTTGATGTCTCCATCATCGCACATAGTTCGTCTTATTGCCTTATTGGTGACGGTTTTATTACGATACTCCTTGTGATGCATGCATCACACAGTTTTGTCGAAGGGTCTCTGATTCATGTGTCATGTTAGCAGCATCCTGCAGTAGTGGAAGTAGACGAGTCGGTGTAGATCATACTTTGAGTCCATCGAACTGTATATGAACGATCCCGGGAACTACCCACAAGTAGTCCCTCGAATGGAAGACCGAAAGCATGGCCTCTCTACGAGTTGCAAGCATACGGTCTTCACGATCCGGCGGGTGTTTCACTGTCCAGAGCTAATCGTTGCTGAAGAAATAGAGGGAGAAAATTAGAACCACACTGACTAGAGGATCTAGGTCTAGCTCTAGTTTATCAACTAGGGCCAACTAGAACTAAAACTAGAGAACTAGAGGAGGCTCCAAAACATGTGTATTCAAATGGTTCCAAAGCCTCCAGTATATATAGGTTGAGAGGGGAGGGGGGGGCACGACACAAGGGGAAGGAATCCCCTCCCCTTGCACCATCCGTAGGGAGAGGAGTATTCCTCTCCTTGTCCAATTCGTGTTTCCCGTAGTAGGAAAGGGGGTGCCTCCCCTAATTGGGCATATGTGGCCCAATTCTCCTTCCACCTCTTGGCCTTTTAAGTCCCGTTGATATTAAATTAAATATAGAAATGTCTTAAAAATCACTAGAGCCTTTTATTATTAATTTAACATCACCAAAATCATTTTCCACCTATATATTATTTATTGGAAATACCTAGTATTGCCCGATAAACTCCAAAGCCCTTCTGGTGACCGCAGAACGCTTCCAATTCCTCCTGAAACTATTCCGAATATGAATAAAACAATTCCACAAATATATTATCATACCGTGATTACCATAAGCTTGTGACCCTGTAGGTTCGGTAAAACATACACATGAACGAAACCCCTTCACTGAGTGACCAATTGCGGAACCATGGACGTCCATATCGAACCCTATGAATACATGAATGATATTTGAGTGAACGTTTGGTTATTATGTGATGTTCCCTTTGCTTCATGATACTTTACAAAACCTGAGGTGAGATATATCAGTATCCCCTTGAGTCATACACATGCACACTATACCGGTCTCCTCGGTACCGGACGGTTTTGTTCTTTTTCTCATTGACATGTTTCAGCTTCCTCATGACATAACCACTCATGTTTAGCCAGAAGTTATGAATGTCGTCACACCGAGAAGGCCCTAAGAATATCTTTCCATCATCGGAGGAGAAAATCCCACTCTCGAGCTATCTAGTCCCTTGTCAAAATTTCTGACGAACCTGTAAGTTGTCTTAATGATATCTCAAGATCTGCACAAACAGCGCTTAATCTAGTCTTAGAGGCGAGACTATGAATCTTATTTTACTGTTTCTTATTCCACACGTGCATATAAATTTTCCACCTGAATCGCATATTCCAAAATCATAGCAGTTATAGCATAGAATATAAACTCTTAATTATGAACAAAGAAATATAATAATGCAATATTATTGCCTCTAGGGCATATTTCCAACACGTGCCACACCAACTAATAAAGTTTACTGTTTAATTCGATTTTACAGTTTAGTTCTTAACAAAACCTGCTCGAGGGCTACAATCTATGTTGGTACTCAGGGCGGCCTGTTTTCCATCATTCTATTAAAATTTGTGGCGTTTCACTGACACGTGGGACCCACCCGATGCTCCACATGTAGTTATTGCTTACCTTTCAGGGGCTTTTCCCTGAGAAAAATAGAAATCCGAGATTTTTTTCAAAAAAAGCACGTGACACGCTTGTGTTCACTCGACGGTCACTGATAGCGGGCCCTACGCCACGCTGTCAGGCCTCATCAACGTCGTTGTCGTATGTTGCAAGTTCTAACACAAAGTGACCATTTGCGGCAAGTATAAGCATCACCGGTGTAATTGACTTTTTTCGAAAAGAATCTTGAAAGCTTCGACCTGTGCATCCAAGGATGCACACAACGATACCTGATTCTATATATATGGGTAAAAGGGATATAAGTGCTGGATCTGAACTATTGAAATTAGTGAATTGGCGGAAAAGAAGGAATGAAGGTCGGGACAGAAAGGGGAGAGGAGAGCCCGGACGAGGAAAACAAGCACCCCTTTTAGGATTCTAGGAAACAAGCAATACTTTCCCATCTTGAACTGAACAGAGCACAAAGACTAGAATCAGAACTAGAATTTAGGAGGCATCAACGCATTGACCTTGCCAGGCCCAACTGCCGCCGACGCCACCACGATGCTAGATAGGGCCACCGCCTACGCGCGTCCATCCACACACGTTCATCACCAGGACTCCACTGCACCACGCAACCGAGACCCGTCGTCGTTGATGCGATAGATGCAACATCGCAACACTTCTTGACCCCTCCAGCGAGGAAAACTTTTTATGTTCAATAATTTTATGTATACATCAGGAACACTTTTCATATACAAATGTAATATTTTTTAAATACATGATTACCATTCTTTGAACATATATTTGTTTATGTCTACTTTTTTTCATACACATTGTACATTTTTTTAATATATCAACAATTTTTTATACATGTTTAACATTATATGTATGTATGTATGTTTTGATGGCTACTTTTTTCATAGACATTATACTTTTTTGTATACATATTGAGTATTTCTTATACACCTTTATAAAATAAATAAATACATGATTTTTAATTTTCATACATATGTTTTGATGTCCAATTATCCCGCGTGAAGCGAAAATTCGAAACAAAGGCAAGCCAGCCGAGCTAGCGAGCTCGAACATTATAAAGGGAGCGCCAATCTTAAAGCACAAAGTACATCGGCAAATCATTAGAAAAAGCAATCAACATTTTTATGATGTACATTGAACAAAATTTTAAAAATACAGTGAACTTTTTTGCAAACCTTACTGAACAAATAAATACTCAAAATGAATATTTTATAGTATATGTTGAACAATTTCTTAATATATGATGAACAAAATTTAAATACACAATGAACATTTTCTAATATACCTTGAACAATTTAATAATCTATGATGAAAATTTCTGTATACACGATGAACATTTTTGTATTGCAAGGTGAACTATTTCATAGTATACAATGAACATTTTCTTAATACAATGAATTGTTTTTGTAATACGCGTGAACTTTTTATACAATACACAATAAAGGGAAGAAGAACAGAAACAGAAAATAGAAAAGGAAACATAAAAGAAAAAAATGAAAGGAAACAAGGAACCAACACATAAAGAGAAAACACCGGAACAAAACAGTTGAAAACCGGCCAAAAACTGGAAGCAAGAAACCATAGAAGAAAAATGAAAAAGAAAAAACGCAAGAAAGAAGCAAACAACAGTGAACCAAATCCGTACGTGGGCTGGCCCCTGTGGTGACTCACTTCAGCGAAGGGTCGTCCTTTCGACGCCTGCGGGCGTCAAATAGGGGAATATCTTATTGGACGCACGTTGCGTTATACTGTCGAGGTTTCGCACAGGGAGACCGAGCGATTGTTCGACTGGGCCAGACCGTTTAAGCTTTCATCGTTCCCGATTTTGCGAACCTTCTAGAGGTGTACAGCCGGGGTTTTTTGGTTTTGGGAAACTTCTAGAAGGATCCTGAACCGGCTTTCTTCCTTGTTCTGTTTTTTTCAATTTTTTTCCTTGTTCTGTATCCTATTCTTTGTTTTTTCTTATTTTTTCCTCCATTTGATTTTTTCTTTTGTCCTGCTTTTTTCATAAAAATGTTAAATTTTGTTCACATTTCCGAAAATTATTCGGAAGTTTAATTATTCTCAAAAAATTTAAAATGTTCGAAAATTTTGAAATTTGTTTGTCTTTCCAACAAATGCTAGGATATTTTCAAATAAAAGACTGCATTGTCTATAAAAAATGTTCGTGTTTTATAAAATTTGTTCAAAGATCTCAAAAGAGTTTCTACATTTAAATTTTTTGTTCATGTATTCAAAAAATGTTTCTACTTCCATATTTTTTCAGAATTTTCGAAATTGTTCTCCAAAAAACAATTCTTGCTTTAGAAAATTGTTCACAAATTCTGAAAATGTTCATGTTTTCAGAAAATGTTTGTGCTTCCATATTTGTTCAGGATATTCGAAATTGTTCTGCCTTTCAAAATTTGTTCTCAAATTTTAGAAATGTTCTTGCTTTAGAAAATTGTATACAAATTCTTAAAATGTTCATGCTTTCAAAAAATATTTGTGCTTCCATATTTGTTCAGGATTTCAAAATTGTTTCTCGTTTCAAAATCTGTTCTCTAATTTCAAAAGATGTTCTTGCTTTAGAAAATTGTTCACCAATTCTGAAAATGTTCATGTTTTCAAAAAATGTTTGTGCTTCCATATTTGTTAAGGATTTTAGAAATTGTTCTCCGTTCCAAAATTTTGTTTCTCAGACTTTAAAAAATGTTCTTACTTTAGAAAATTGTTCACAAATTCTGAAAATGTTCATGTTTTCAAAAAAAAAAATCAGAAACTCAAAAATTTTCGGGATATCATAAAATTGTTTGCACTTGTCAAAACAAAATCATACATTCAAAATTTAATTAAAATTTGGAAAATCGTAAATGATTTTTTTTCAAACAGTGTTAAGTCTTATACTTTCTTTAGTTCTTATAGTTTTCCGCTGTATATTGGTCAACCTAACCCTTCCGTCGTAGTGGCTAGTAGCGTGCGCGCACAGGTAGGTAGTCCTGTGTTCAATTCCCATCTATCGCGTCCTGTGTAATTTTGCAATTTTTCACCTGTTTTTTTTTGTGCACAGGAATGGGCCGGCCCAATCGGCTACCCGGGACGACGTGCCTGTACGAAAGGGCAGCGTTTTGAAGCATAACGCGTCATATAGGAACTCCCTCAAATAGGATCTGCCCCCGGGACCTCCTATTTCACATGTTGCACCGCGGAAATCCATGAAATCACTAATTAAGGAGTACTCGTCACAAACATCACTTCAAATCTCCCAGTTGCGACAAGTGGCGCGCAGCATGTGTGTCACTTGTCACAACCTGGGAGTTTTCCCTTTTTCGTAGATCCGTTTAATCAAAATGTTTTGTCTCTTAAACCGTGCGTCCAAATCTCGAACCGCTTTCGCCGTTGGATTCCTCGCGTCGAGATCTTCAAAACTAGATCCCATGTTGATAGGTTTAGACAAACTTTTTTTCATGAAAAAGCAGACAAAAAAAACTGACGAAAAAACCGTACCGGGAGCATGAGTTTTTCCCTTTCCGAAAGAGGCACGCCCGTGCCTTTGACGAAATCACAACCGTGCCTCTCGCGAAAGCAAAATTGTGACTCTCGCGAAAGGAAAAAAAATAGAAAACACGTTTTTTTTCGTTTCCGAGGAGGCACGGCCGTGACTCTCGCGAAAGCACAACCGTGCCTCTCGCGGAAGCAAAACCGTGACTCACGCGAAAGAGAAAAAAACACGTTTTTTTTCGTTTCCGAGGGGCACGGCCGTGACTCTCGCGAAAGCACAACCGTGCCTCTCGTGGGAAGCAAAATCGTGACTCTCGCGAAAGGAAAAAACAGAAAAATGTGTTTTTTCCGTTTTCGAGAGGCACGGCCGTGACTCTCGCGAAAGCACAACCGTGCCTCTCGCGGAAGCAAAACCATGACTCTCGCAGGAAAAAAAGAAAACGCGTTTTTTGCGCAATTTTTTTTTCGAAACTTTTTTTGGTCGAAAAGCTAGGGAAGACCGGTGGAAAACCAAAATGTCGAAGGAAACCGTTTAAAAAGTCGAAAACACGTTCAAAAAAATAAAAAAACAAAACCAGAGGGAACGCGCAGAGCGCGACACGTGGCGAATGGCTGAGAGCGCGCCAAGTGGCGCTGATCGTTGCGAGGCTCCCGAAGGAGCGCTCGTTAATTAGTTTCTCTCGGAAATCGAGCAATCTCACACCCCTGCTCCCCCGTGCGCGCGTTTTGGGCCGGCCCAAAATTGAGGAGGGGCATCCCCTATTTTTTCTTCTTTCTTTTTCTAATTTTCGAAAATGTTCATGAAACCCGAATTAGACTTTTCTTGCGAGTTCAAAAAAGTTCCCTTGATAAAATGTCCGAATTTAAAACAATGTTCATGATTAAAAACTGTTCATCAAATTGAATAATGTTCATGGGTGTCAAAAAATATTCTTAGATTTCAAAAAGTGTTTACAAAATTGAATTTCTTTTATTGGATTTATAAAATTGTTCGCCAATTTCAGAAAATGCTCCAGAATTTGAAACATCACTGATGATTTTTCTAAAGCAATATACCCGATATAAAAAAGTGCTCTCAAATTTAAAATATGATCTGAAATGCAAAAAGTGTTGTCAAATTTGATAATAATGTTCTGAATTTCAAAAAGATCACATTCTTCAAAAACTGTTCCGGGATTTCAAAGAAAAGTTCAAGAATTTGAAAGCTGTTGCATATTTCAATAAATGTTCACAAATTTGAAAAAATACTCACGAATTTATAGAAAATCATGAATTTCCAACACTGTTCCTGAAAAATCAAAAGATGTTAAAGAATTCGGGAAATGTTCATGATTTCTAAAAGGTCCCTGCGACGCATCGGCCGTCGGATGTTTTGAGAAAATCCACCACCTCACGAGTCATCGGATCTGTCGGATTGAACGCCCAAGCGTCACCTTCTATCATTGCAACACAGTTTGTGTTGCAGGAAATTTCTGCAACACGAGTCAAGTTGCAGATTTTTTTTGCAACAGAGGTTTTGTTATTGTTTTTTTTTGCAATATAGGTCTTGTTACAACACAGTTCATGAGTCTATCTATGGGACACATGGCACATGGATGGTATGTCTGTAACATGAACTGTGTTGCGGTTGGCCGTTTTGCAACACGACTAATGTTGCCAAACACAATTACGGTGTGGAGGGTGTGTGCACCACATGATTAAGTGTTGATCAGATGGTTACAGACATGGTCAATGTGCATGAACAATTCGTCGGTCGACAGGAAATTTCCTTTTTTAAAATATGTTCGTGAATTTATACCTTGTTCATGATTTCAAAAATAATGTTCACATTTCTTAGAAGTGTTTGTGAAATAAAAAATAAAGAAAATGGGAAATTAAGGAAAAACCGAAATTGAGAAAGGAAGAAGAAAACCCAGATGGCAAATACACAAGAAAAAATAGCCAAACTGTTGCATATTTGGAACATCGTTCATGATTTTTTTAAGAAATATACCAAATATCAAAAAATGCTCTCAAATTTAAATTACAATCTGAATTGCAAATAGTGTTGCCAAATTTGATAATAATGTTCTGAATTTCAAAAAGATCACGTTCTTCAAAAACTATTCCGGGATTTCAAAGGAAAGTTCAAGAATTTGAAAACTGTTGCATACTTCAATAAATGCTCACAAATTTTCAGAAATACTCGCGAATTTACAAAAAAATCATGAATTTCCAACACTGTTCCCAAAAATCAAAAAATGTTAAAGAATTCGGGAAATGTTCATGATTTCTAAAAGGGCCCTGCGACGCATCGACCGGCAGATCTTTTGAGAAAATCCACCAACTTGCGAGTCATCGGATTTGTCGGATTGAATGCCCAAGCGTGACCTTCTATCATTCAACACGGGTTGTGTTGTAGAAATTTCTGCAACACGAGTCAAGTTGCAGATTTTTTTTGCATCAGAGGTCTTGCTATAGTTTTTTTTGCAATATAGGTCTTGCTACAACACAGTTCATGTGGCTATCCATGGGACGCATGGCACATGGATGGTACGTCTGTAACATAAGCTGTGTTGCGGTTGGCCGTTTTGCAACACGACCAATGTTGCAAAACACAATTACGGTGTGGAGGGTGCTGTGTACCGCGCGATAAGTGTTGATTAGACAGTTGCAGACATGGTCGACGTGCATGAACAATTCGTCGGCCGACAAGAAATATTTCCCTTTTAAAAATATATTCGTGAATTTATAACTTGTTCATAATTTCAAAAATAAGGTTCACATTTTTTAGAAGTGTTTGTGAAATAAGAAATAACGAATATAGGAAAAATAAGGAAAAACCGGAATTGAGAAAAGAAGAAGAAAACCCAGATGGCAAATACAGAAGAAAAAGATAGCCAAACTGGGACCACACAGAAAATAGACAAACTGGGGAAAAATGTTAAATATTTCATTTTTTTAAAGAATTCGGAAATGTTCATGATTTTAAAATATGTCCTTGAATTTTAAAATTGTTCACAATTTCAAAATATAATGTTCACAATTATAGAAAATGACAACAAATTTTAGAAATGGTTTCGAAATAAAAAAGAACAAAAATAGAAAATTAAAGAAGAAACAAAATTGAAAAAAGAAGAAGAAAACCCACATGAAAAATTAAGAAAAAATTCGCTAACTAGGAACCACACAGAAAACAACCGAACTGGGCCGGTCCAATATGGTTTGTTCGTTGTCCATCGACGTACGCGGGAAATAGGGGCCGCGTAGATGCCCCTTGATTTAATCAGACAAAATAAATCAAACAAATCGAAGGGCTACACTACAAAAAAGACAAATCATAGTGCTAAGAGAGTTGACTGAGATGTGTAAGAGCATCTCCAACGGAGGCGCTAAATAAGCCGCACGTCTGGAAAAATGACATTTTAGTGCGCGCGCCCCGGGATCGGCATCTCCGGCAGACGCGCAAAAATCACGCGCGTGTGCTAAAAACCACTCCACGCGTCGAAGAGAACTGCATCGCGCGTTGTTTTTTTCGGGCGTCAGCTACCACGCGCACGACAGAAAGAAGTCGTGCGCGAGCGAGCAACCGTCGCTGAACTCTCCGCCCGCGCCCGTTTTCGCCCTGCCCCGCGCCGTCTCCGGCAACCTCCAGCCATGGACAGGCACACCGACATCCCCCTAACCCCTTCATACACGCGCGACCTCTCCGCCGCCGCTGCCGCGAACCCTAGCGTGGGCCTGACCTCCTCCGCCGCCGCTGCAAACCCTAGCACGGGCTTGACCTCCGCCGCTGCCGCCGGCGACGCTGCGGCTCCGAACACCAGCCTCGCGCGCGGGCTCTTCATGCCGCCCTGGCGCGCAGGGTGGTGTCGCACCGTCACCCGCTGCGAAGCCACGGAGCTCCGCCTCCAAACGAACCATGGCAACCACCGTGACCGCAACGGCGACGGCTACGACGTCCCAAAAGAAGATGAAAGCGGTGATAAAGAAGATGGCAGGGGTGAGGCCGGCCGTGCCTCCGCCACCTGAAGCGCCAGAAACCTCGCAATTTGTTGCGCCGGTGGCCGATGCACACATAGTGTTTGATGAAATGCCCACAACGTATAATTTTTGTTTTTGTTTTGTTCTTGTTGACAAATGTGATTGATTAGTTTTCTTTTGTCATACTACTTTGTAGTTTCAATGATGAGGCATGTATGTCGACTATGGGTGTTGGCTCCAACAATTGGTCTCAAACTAATGAAGTTGGTGAAGACGATCAAGAATATGAAGTGGATGATGAGGGTGAGGGTTTGATCGATGCACCGAAAGGAAGGGCTTCCAACTACACCGTCGACGAAGATGTCTTGCTATGCAACACATGGTTGAATATGTCTATGGATGCCACCGTTGGAACAGACCAAACTAGAGATACATGATGTCTGCTAGAACTACGTCGACATTTCCCCAAAGAGGAAGGGATGATGCGGCACAGTGACGGTAGGTATTTCCCTCAGTGAAGAGATCAAGGTTATCAAACTAGTAGGAGAACCACACAATACAATGTAAACAACTACTGCACACAAATAACAAATACTCACAACCCGACGTGTTAAAGGGGTTGTCAATCCTTTTCGGGTAACGATGACAGAAATTGGCACGGAGACGGGAGAAAGTTGTAATAGATTTGATAACTAGATCACAAATAAAATAAACTGCAGCAAAGTATTTTAGTATTTTTGGTTTAACAGATCTGAAAATAAAAGCAAATAAAAATAGATCGCGAAGGCAAATATATTAAAGAAGAGACCCGGGGCCCGTAGGTTTCACTAGTGGCTTCTCTCGAGGAAAATAGCAAACGGTGGGAAAACAATTATTGTTGGGCAATTGATAGAACTTCAAATGATTATGACGATATCCAGGCAATGATCATTATATAGGCATCACGTCCAACATTAGTAGACCGACTCCTGCCTGCATCTACTACTATACTCCACACATCGACCGCTATCCAGCATGCATCTAGTGTATTAAGTTCATGGAAAAATGGAGTAATACAATAAGAACGATGACATGATGTAGACGAGATCTATTTATGTAGAAATAGACCCCATCTTGTTATCCTTGACATCACTTTCTCTAAGCCTACTTCTGTTTTCTTCCTGATACATCCTCCAGAGCTTTGCTAGGCACATCTTCAAAGACTGTGGCCACTCTTGATCAACCCACCCCAAGTAAGAACACTCCCATTCATCCTATAATATTTAAAACTAGATCAGTAACAATTCTAGGGAAAATAGGTTTATATCAAGATAGAAAATCACCAATACTTATTTTGAAAAACTGAAGAAACAGGTTAATTATGACATATATTCTCAAAAAATCAATGTGCAAATGAATTAATTGCTACTAAGACAACAACCAAATTCTGAAACATCATAAGCTATAATTAACTACAACAACGCTACAAGTTCTTACTCATGTACTATAAATAACAAATTAAACATTTTAAGAGGAAGGTAAATATAACTGCAACAGCATAGCGACAGTGTTTGGATGACAGCAAATTGATACTAACAGGTGTGTACATGCACAAATTTAGTAACATAGAACTAATAACACTAAGGCCATCCACTATGTATGCCAAAACCAGTGTAAAGACAACTGTTGCTATATCTCGCACCGGTGCCCTGCACTGGCGAGCCGATGTAGTGGAAAAAAATCAGGGACCCGAACTCTGGATCACCTAGGTGCTCCGATGCCCAGTTCCTTCGTGCCATAAAGATTTAGTATTTTACTGTTTGGCAGCTCGGATGTGTGGACAAGTTGGCTGCACAAACTGCTGAATCGGTGCCAAATAATTTTCTAATGGCATCGCTGATGAGATGGCAACATTTTTAGATACTAGGTACAAATTGTGACACTGTCTTAGGATGCGTTTGGTTGAAGGTGTGGTATGAATCGGCTGGGACCATGATAGTGTCTGAATCACATCTAACAAATGATTTGTAACAACGAAAGAGAGTCTAACCTTCTCTGCACATGCCAGAAATTCCTCCCACTATCCACAGATTCAAACGCAACTAGCTTCACGCATGGAGATTGATGGTAACAAGGAGCAGACATATCTTCAGTGACCCCGCTCCATTCATTGCAACTGATGGTTCTAGGGAACTACAAGAGGAAGAAATGACTCAAGTCGACCGCCAGGTAAAAATCCTTCATTCCAAGTCATAGCCCGAGAGAGAGAAGAGAGGCATACCCGGGTGGTGAAGGAGTCGTCGTCGAAGGAGGAACCGCTGGAGAGGTCTTTGAAGAAGACCATGGCGACCCCGGCGGTAGGATGCGAGATGGCAAGAGTGAGAAAGCAAGCGAGGAAGCGGCTATAGCTTAGGAAGAAAGGAAGGAAGGAAGGGGAAAACAGGGGAAATATGACTTGTGGTTAGGGAGAAAATGGGGTGGGGAAGGGGGGTAGATATTTTCGGCGGTAGGCTAAAAATTTCGAAATGTGGAGGGAAACTTTGAACGTGGTGCCGCCGGACACCATTCACTTTGAACGATAGTGTGCATCGCAAACGATTATTCTGCTTTACGTGCATGGATGAGTTTGATAATTCAAATTTTTGTGGAAATTTCCCCGGGTACGTCATTGCATAATTTAACATCGCTTGCTAATTTGGGCACACAAAAGAGCGTACATCACACAGACCACACTTACTGAATCGAGCAATTTTAGTAATTAAACAGAGCTAGTTGACCTAAATATTGCTCTAACAAAAGACTAGCATTAAAAACAAAGCCTAAGCACGCATAATTTTAACAAATCCGCAGCCGCACCGGCCTATGCATCACCGGTGTGAGATGAGACGTCGATGACTCCGCGTCCCCCTGCTGAAGTCGACCACGTCCTCTTTCTCGTCCTTGTCCTCGGCACCGCCCTCAAGGTTGTAGTACTCGTAGTAGTGGCTACACCAGAGCTCGCGTTGGTACTCCACCGCCGATTCCTTGACGGACAAACTCTTCTCTACCTCGACCTAGGCCACGCGTAACTCCTCCTCCCAGCGCTCCTCGATCTCCGCCACCTCCTACATCTCCAGCTCCCGCTCAGTGACCTCATGAGAAGCAGGTGCTCCATAGCCATCGACACCTTTTCGGACGTGGGTTGCATGCTAGATTCTGACATGGACCGCCTGGGTTAGGTCCCACAGCACCCCGGACACCTCCTCCCAGGTGAGGACGGCGGGGGCGGGCGCGACGGAGGACCCCGGCGCAGGCAGGAGCGGGGCGACGGTCGTGGTGGTCACCAGAGGTGACAAGGTGACCGGCAGCGGAAGAGATGGGCTTGGCGGCGGTGAAGACATGATCAAACCAAAGCTAGCTGATACCAAATTGTTATGGCGCTGCTAGAAGGAGGGCGTGAGAGGTCCGGCCGGGGGCCTTTTGCCCATGGCTAGGCAAGAGGGAAGGGATTTCCTTCTTAATTCTTGCTTGATTAGATTGATACATCTCCTCTCTTTATATAGAGAGGTTTACTTGACTCCCAAGCAAGGCTTACTTGACCCCTAAGCAAGGACCCTTATCTCTAATTAACCCTAAGACTAACGGGCTACCGCCAGCCCATGCCCATTAGGCTCTTTACATACTCTAACACGTGCACTAATACAACTGTGATGTGAAAATTTAGAAAATTTCAGGGGTCATTTGACCTTTTGAAGACATTTAAGTGATTTTATAGCCATTTAATGACCGTAATTCAAATTAGAACTACATGTACATGCAACGGCTAACCATAATGGTTTGAAAAATCATATGTGTGTACTTGTGTGCCAGTTAATTCCATATGCAGTAAATTAGAAGGAATTTTCAAACATATTGGTCTCACGGCATGGACACATGCATGGAGTGTCATGGCATTTAAATTCCAGAATATTAAAAAAAATAGAAACACATGAAACCTTGGTTGATGTAATGTCATGCCACCAAGATGATGTGGTAAATAATTTGGCATGTTTGACGAAATTTTGGACACACACCTCTCATAAACCGGAGCAACTCACTAGAAGGCTCGTGCTTCCAAGAGGGAACAATGCATGTTTGATGACGAACGGGAGATAGTTTCCTGTTACGGCCTTCAAAATTTTTCTATGTGTAACGTGCACTAATACAACGATCATGTGAAAATTTGGAAATTTTCAGGGGTCATTTTGTAGCGACTAGACCTCAAACAGTTTGATCTCTGTGCATCAGTGTCATCCCTGGATCGGTAATGCTGACACGCATACTACTTGAAGGATTTATAACAGAGTAGCAATCACACACTTATTACATCGAATGTCTCAAAAGAGAACTTATAACAATAAATATGGCTTAAGGCCATCTAAATACGATAACAGCGGAAGGCTAGGAAGATAAAGCGAGTCCATCAACTCCAACGGCATCACTGAGTGAAAGATCACGACCTAAGGCACCTTACTCATCGTCTGAAAAGTCTGCAACATGAATGTTGTAGCCCAAAAACGGGTCAGCACATGGAATATGCTGGCAATGTAACACATAGTGAGTGATGAACAGAATAATGCTATCACTACATGCATATATGGCTGGTGGGAAGCTCTATGGTTACAGGTTTTGCATAAAGCCAATTTTTCCCTACAACAAAGGAATAAATTTTATTTAACTATCATGGTCGTTGTTAAACATTGAGAAGGTAATCCCCTCTCAATCCCAATTAAGCATCATCATTAAACCTAACAAATTAAATTAAGAGTGATGAGATCCACAGGATAATCCAAGAAACTAGATACTCAAAACGTCCATAACCGGGGACACGGCTAACCATGATTAGTTTGTACACTCTGCAGAGGTTTGCGCACTTTTACCACAAGACTCGATCGCCTCCGTTGGATTTCTCGCACTACATGATGTTTGAGAAACGGATGACCGAGACACAGACTTTCAGAAGCATTAACTCTCTACTCTGGGTAGACAGTACCAACCTACATCCCCTACATCTGCTAGCCTACCATTGAAAGAGGTCACGCAACCTACTCAACTATGCTAGAGCCTATAATAGCTTGCGGCTGCACACGGAAGTTTCTAGCTTGAATAATCTTATGATCCCTTTGAGCCTGGGTGGCGGTCCATAGGAGATTCACACGGTACCCCGAGATTTCCAGAAATACAGGCAACATTGGGTTCCCCAGGTGCCTCAGTCCACCCAGATGTGTATTAAAGCAGCCACCTTAAGTTAACCATTAAGTAACAAAGCTCACATCTGTCATGGATACACTCACCCAATCCACGTCTACTAGCATAGCATAGCAATCTAAGCAACGTAGAAGTAACTCCCAAAGGTTTGATAATAAACAGGACAATAGGTACTACCTCATCTACTTCCCAAAACCCACATATTAATCAGATCCTAACCATGCAATTGTTTGAGGATTGGAGCTAATGCATAAAAACTGGGTAATGAAAAGTATGATCAAAGTGTTACTTGCCTTGCTAATGATCCGTGAAACCTAGAGACTCGTAGTAGCACGCTTCGCACTCCGGGTACTCTATCGCAAACAAACAAGCATACAATAAGCACTCAACTACTAGCATGGATAAAACTCAAATAAGAAACGTAACCAGAAAGTTCAACTTAGGAACTCCGGTTTGCAAAACGAATCAAATTAAACGAAACAACGAAACTCAAACTGCGAAAGAAACAAGCTTCGTTTACTAATCTAGACTTAAGTCAAATTTTACAGTAGCAAAAACTTGTTTGAGTTGGTTAAACAGAAAGAGGGTTTCGAGACAAAACTCTAGGCGCTTGAATCGCCTGATTCCGATAAACGAGCGAAAAGATAAACTAAAACGAAAATCGGGGCAGAAATCACGATCGAAAATAATTGCGGAAAACCCTGGAAAAAGAAAAACTGACGAACACACTAACGAACGAACGTTCGCTGTCTGCGGCTAAACGGTGAAAATCATTCATTAAAACGAACAAACGATCGGGCGTTCGCTAAATAACTAAACCAAAAAAAATAAAACCGATCTATTAAAAAATGTGGTTTCTAAAAAAATCGACGGTTTTCTTGAAGAAAACCGCGGCGGCTGCGGCTACCTCTGGTAGTGGGGTGGCGGGCTCCGGCGGTAGCGGTGTCTCCGGCGACGGCGGTGGGTGGCGGCGGGGTGCGGGGCGGCGGCGGCGGCGATGGGGTGCGTCGGCGGCGACACGGAAATGGCGGCGGGGCGGCGCTAGGGTTCGGCGGCGGCGGCTTGGGCTGGGGCGGCTCGGCGCCTTGGGCTTTAAAGGCTCGGCCGAGTCAGTGTCCCAGGTGGACACGGCCCGGTAAGGTCGGTTCTTTTTTTTTAAAATAATTCCAAGCAGAAAAACAAATAAAAGAAATACTAAACGGGCTCCAAAAATCCTGAAATAAATTTTCCCCGTCCTCTAAAAATATAGCAGACAAAGTGAACATTCATTTGAGCCTATAATGCAATTTCGAAAAACGCATATTTTTCCTAATTCAAATAAAATAGTGATACAACTCCGAATAAAAATCTTATTTGATTTTAATATTAAATCTCCAATATTTCTTTATTTTGGGAAATTCATTTTATTCCCTCTCTTTTATTTATAAAAGAAATATACAAAGAGAAAATAATTAAAATCAATTGATCCTCTTTTCAAAAATTTGAGAAAACTCAAATATGAAAATAACAAAATCCCCAACTCTCTCCGTGGGTCCTTGAGTTGCGTAGAATTTCTAGGATCAAGCCAAAATGCAATAAAATATGATATGCAATGATGATCTAATGTACAACATTCCAAATTGAAAATTTGGGATGTTACAAACCTACCCCCCTTAAGATGAATCTCGCCCTCGAGATTCGGGTTGGCTAGAGAATAGGTGAGGGTGGTCCTTCCGTAGGTCTTCCTCTCGCTCCCAGGTGGCTTCATCCTCGGTATGGTGGATCCACTGAACTTTGCAGAACTTGATAACCTTGCTACGCATGACGCGGCTGGCAAACTCGAGAATCTTGAATGGTTTCTCCTCATAGGTCAAATCGCTATCTAACTGAATCGCTTCCAGTGGCACTGTATTTCTCAGAGGGATATCAGCCATCTCTGCGTGGCACTTCTTCAACTGGGAAACGTGAAACACATCATGAACTCCTGACAATCCTTCGGGCAATTCCAACTTGTAAGCAACTTCTCCCATACGCTCCAAAACTTTGTATGGTCCCACAAAACGTGGTGCTAACTTTCCCTTAAATCCAAAGCGCTTAACTCCTCGAAGTGGGGACACACGAAGATACACTCTGTCTCCGACTTCGTAAACTGTCTCCTAGCGTTTAGAATCCGCATAGCTCTTCTGCCTGGAGTGGGCTACCTTGAGCCTATCATGAATCAGCTTAACCTTCTCTTCAGACTCTTTAATCAAATCTGGTGACGGTCTCCAACTTCATCCCACAACAATGGTGTCCTGCACCTCCTTCCGTACAAAGCTTCGAAAGGGGCCATCTCAGACTGGCTTGATAACTATTGTTGTAAGAGAACTCTTCATAAGGTAAATTATCGTCCCAACTAGATCCATAATCTAGCGCACAAGCTCTCAACATGTCCTCCAGAATCTGATTGACACTCTCAGTCTATCCATTTGTCTGTGGATGAAAGGCTGTACTAAACTCTAGCCTGGTACCCAAGGTTTCGTGCAACTGATTCCAGAACTTTGAGGTAAAATGGGTTCCTCTATCTGATACAATGGTCCTCGGAACTCCATGCAGACATACGATCCTTGTCATGTATATCTTTGCCAACTTAGCACTAGTATAAGTGGTCTTCACTAGGATGAAATGGGCTACCTTCGTCAAACGATCGACTACAACCCATATCGAGTCATAGCCTGAGCGAGTCCTGGGTAATCCCGTGATAAAATCCATGCCTAGCTTATCCCACTTCCATTCGGGTACCGGCAATGGCTGTAACAAACCTGCTGGCTTCTGATGCTCTGCCTTTACTCTCTGACATACATCACAAACTGCTACATACTCCGCAATATCCTTCTTCATTCCGGTCCACCAGAAACTGTCCTTCAAATCCACATACATCTTGGTATTTCCTGGGTGAATCGAATACGGCGAATCATGGGCCTCCTGCAGAATCAGCTTCCTGATCTCCGGGTCATTAGGCGCATATACGCGGTCCTCAAACCATACGGTATCGTGCTCATCCTCACGAAATCCCTTAGCTTTTCCTTTGCTCATCTTCTCCTTTATCTCAGCAATCTCCTTGTCTTCTGGGCTTCTCTGATCTTATCCATCAAGGTAGACTGAATATCTACTGTTGCTACGTAGCCTCTCGGAACTATCTCCAAACATAGCTCGTGAAGATCCTCGGCTAACTCCTTGGGTAATTCTCAGATCATGAGTGTGTTGACATGACTCTTGCGGCTCAACGCATAGGCAACTACGTTAGCCTTTCATGGATGATAATGCAACCTCATATCATAATCCTTAATGAGCTCCAACCATCTCCTTTGCCTGAGATTTAACTCCTTCTGCGTGAAGATATACTTCAAACTCTTGTGATCCGTGTACACCTCACAATGGTTTTCGATGAGAAAATGTCTCCATGTCTTCAACACATGCACTATGGCTGCTAACTCCAAATCATGTGTAGCATAATTCAACTCATGGGGTTTAAGCTGTCGTGAGGCATAATAAACAACTCTTCCCTCCTGCATAAGCACTGCTCCAAGTCCACGACGAGAAGCGTCGCAATATACTTCATAATCCTTGCGCCGATCTGGTAGAATCAACACCGGTGATGTAACCAAACATTTCTTCAACTCCTGGATGAAAGCTGCAATAGATCTATCCTTCCTGGTGCTGATCATCTCCCATTGCTCGTCTCGGCGCCCAAAAATCTGGTAGATAGTATCCTTGAGATCCTTATTGTACACTTCTCCAATCCGTCCCATGGTGATGTGGGCTGCCATGATCTTTCCTAGACTCCCGGTTGGTGCATCAAAGGAAAACTCTATGGGCTTAGTGACTGGCATGAACGTCCTCCCTGGAACTTGAACTTGAATCATCCAATGCTCCTCTTCTGGTAAAGTGGTGATGTAGGTCCCGATGAAGCTTGGTACTCCGATGTTCAGGTATCTAGTGACTTCCTTCAAGTAGTGTCCGAAAGGTGTATCTTCATCCGGTTGCGTGAACTTGTTCCTTGCATCCGCCATCCTAAAGAGTAGAAAAGGGAGATGACTTAGAAATGAGAAGAGAATAGTGATCTAGGGATTTAGCTTAGTGGTCGTGTCCTACAGTCAGCGTGTGCTCTGATACCATCTGTAGCGACCAGACCTCAAACAGTCTGATCTCTGTGCATCAGTGTCATCCTTGGATTGGTAATGCTGACACCCACAGTACTTGAAGGATATAACAGAGTAGCAATCACACACTTATTACATCGAATGTCTCAGAAGAGAACTTATAACAACAAATATGGCTTAAGGCCATCTAAATACGATAACAGCGGAAGGCTTGGAAGATAAAGTGAGTCCATCAACACCAACAACATCACTGATTGAAAGATCACGACCTAAGGCACCTTACTCGTCGTCTGAAAAGTCTGCAACATGAACGTTGCAGCCCGAAAATGGGTCAGCACATGGAATATGCTGGCAATGTAACACATAGAGAGTAATGAACAGAATAATGCTATCACTACATGCATATATGGCTGGTGGTAAGCTCTATGGTTACAGGTTTTGCATAAAGCCAATTTTCCCCTACAACAAAGGAATAAATTTTATTTAACTATCATGGTGGTTGTTAAACATTGAGAAGGTAATCCCCCTCTCAATCCCAATTAAGCATCATCATTAAACCCAACAAATTAAATTAAGAGTGATGAGATCCACAGGATAATCCAAGTAACTAGATACTCAAAACGTCCATAACTGGGGACACGGCTAACCATGATTAGTTTGTACACTCTGCAGAGGTTTGCGCACTTTTCCCCACAAGACTCGATCGCCTCCGTTGGATTTCACGCACTACATGATGTTTGATAAACGGATGACCGAGACACAGTCTTTCAGAAGCATTAACTCTTTACTCTGGGTAGACAGTACCAACCTACATCCCCTACATCCGCTAGCCTACCACTGAAAGAGGTCACACAACCTACTCAACTATGCTAGAGCCCATAATAGCTTGTGGCTGCACACGGAATTTTCTAGCATGAATAATCTTATGATCCCTTTGAGCCTGGGTGGCGGTCCATAGGAGAATCACATGGTACCCCGGGATTTCCAAAAATACAGGCAACACTGGGTTCCCCAGGTGCCTCAATCCACCCAGATGTGTACTAGCATAGCAATAGCATAGCAATATAAGCAACGTAGAAGTAACTCCCAAAGTGTTACTTGCCTTGCTAATGATCCATGAAACCTAGAGACTCGTAATAGCACGCTTCGCACTCCGGGTACACTATCGCAAAAAAACAAGCATACAATAAGCACTCAACTACTAGCACGGGTAAAACTCAAATAAGAGATCTAACTAGAAAGTTCAACTTAAGAACTCCGGTTTGCAAAAAGAATCAAATTAAACGAAACAACGAAACTCAAACTACGAAAGAAACAAGCTTTGTTTACTAATCTGGACTTAAGTCAAATTTTACAGTAGCAAAAACTTGTTTGAGTTGGTTAAACCGAAAGAGGGTTTCGAGACGAAACTCTAGGCGCTTGAATCGCCTAATTCTGATAAACAAGCAAAAAGATAAACTAAAACGAAAGTCGGGGCAGAAATCACGATCGAAAATAGTCGCGGAAAACCCTGGAAAAATAAAAATTGACGAACAGGCTAACGAACGAACGTTCGCTGTCTGCGGCTAAATGGTGAAAATCGTTCGTTAAAACGAACGAACGAACGGGCGTTCGCTAAATAACTAAACCGAAACAATAAAACCGATCTATTAAGAAAATGTAGTTTGTAAAAAAAACCGACGGTTTTCTTGAAGAAAACCGCGTCGGCGGCGGCGGCTACCTCCGGCGGTTGGGCAGTGGGCTCCGGCGGCGGCAGGGTCTCCGGCGACGGCGGCGTGTGGCGGCGGGGTGTAGGGCGGCGGCGTCGGGCGGCTGCGGGGTGCGGCGTCAGCAGCGGGGTGCGGCGTCGGTGTCGGCGGCGGCAACCGGTGGCGGCGACGCGGATCTGGCAGTGGGGCGGTGCTAGGGTTCGGCGGCAGCGGCTTGGGCTGGGGCGGCTTGGCGCCTCGGGCTTTAAAGGCCCGGCCGGGTCAGTGTCGCAAGCGGACACGACCCGGTAAGGTCGGTTCGTTTTTTCAAAATAACTCCGCGCAGAAAAGCAAATAAAAGAAATACTAAACTGGCTCGCAAAATCCTGAAATAAAATTTCCCCGTCCTCTAAAAATATAGTGGACAAAGTGAACATTTATTTGAGACTATAATGCAATTTTGAAAGACGCATATTTTTCCTAATTCAAATAAAATAGCGATAAAACTCTGAATAAAAATCTTATTTGATTTTAATATTAAATCTCTAATATTTCTTTATTTTAGGAAAGTCATTTTATTCCCTCACTTTTATTTTTATAAAAGAAATATATGAATAGAAAATAATTAAAATCAATTGATCCTCTTTTCAAAAATTTGAGAAAACTCAAACATGAAAATAACGAAATCCCCAACTCTCTCCGTGGGTCCTTGAGTTGCGTAGAATTTCTAGGATCAAGCCAAAATGCAATAAAATATGATATGCAATGATGATCTAATGTATAACATTCCAAATTGAAAATTTGGGATGTTACACATTTGACCTTTTGAAGACATTTAAGTGTTTTTCTAGTCATTAAATGACCGTAATTCAGATTTGAACTACATGTACATGCAACGGTAACGATAACGGTTTGAAAAATCATATTTGTGTACTTGTGTGCAAGTTAATTCCATGTGCAGTAAATTAGAAGGAATTTTCAAACATATTGGTCTCACGACATGGACACGTGCATGGAGTGCCATGGCATTTTTAATTCCAATAAAATTAAAAAATGATAAAAAAAACATGAAACCTTGCTTGATATAGTGTCATGCCACCAAGATGATGTGGTAAAAAAATTGGCCTGTTTGACGAAAGTTTGGATACACATCCCTCACAAACCAGAGCAACTCACTAGAAGGCTCATGGTTCTGAGAGGGAAAAATGAATGTTTGATGAGGAACGGGAGATAGCTTCCTCTCAAGGTCTTCAAATTTTTTTCTACGTGTAACATGCACTAATACAACTGTCATGTGAAAATTTGGAAAATTTTATGTGTCATTTGACCTTTTGAAGACATTTAAGTGATTTTCTAGCCATTTAATGACCATATTTCAAATTAGAACTAGATGTATACTTGTGTGCGAGTTAATTCCATGTGTAGTAAATTAGAAGGAATTTTCAAACATATTGGTCTCACGACATGGACACAGGCATGGAGTGCCATGGCATTGTAATTCGAAAAAATTAAAAAATGATCAGAAAAACATGAAACCTTGCTTGATGTAATTGTTGGGGAACGCAGTAATTTCAAAAAAATTCCTACGATCATGCAAGATCTATCTAGGTGATGCATAGCAACGAGAGGGGAGAGTGTGTCCATGTACCCTCGTAGACCGAAAGCGGGAGCATTTCAATAACGCAGTTGATGTAGACGAACTTCTTTGCGATCCAACCAATCCAAGTACCGAACGTACGGCACCTCCGCGTTCAGCACACGTTCAGCTCGATGACGTCCCTCGTGCTCTTATCCAGTTGCGGACGAGGGTGAGTTTCGTCAGCACGACGGCGTGGCGATGGTGATGATGATGTTACCGGCGCAGGGCTTCGCCTAAGCTCTACGATGGTATGATCGAGGTGTGTGACTATGGAGGGGGGCACCGTACATGGTTAAGAGAAACTTGTGTGTTCTAGGGTGCCCCCCTGCCCCTGTATATAAAGGAGCAAGGGGGAGGTCGGCCGGCCCTAGGGGCGCTGAGGGAGTCCTGGACTAAGGGGTCCTCGGATAGCCGGACTATATTCTAAGGTCGGACTGTTGGACTATGAAGATACAAGATAGAAGACTTTGTCTCGTGTCAGGATGGGACTCTCCTTTGCGTGGAAGGCAAGCTTGGCGATTCGGATATGTAGATTCCTTTCTCTGTAACCGACTTTATACAACCCTAGTCCCCCCGGTGTCTATATAAACTGGAGGATTTAGACTTCTACGGTTTAGCCACAACAATCATAACCTCATAGGCTAGACTTCTAGGGTTTAGCCATTACGATCTCGTGGTAGATCAACTCTTGTAATACTCATATTCATCAAGATCAATCAAGCAGGAAGTAGGGTATTACCTCCATAGAGAGGGCCCGAACCTGGGTAAACATTGTGTCCCCCGCCTCCTGTTACCATTAGCCTTAGACGCACAGTTCGGGACCCCCTACCCGAGATCCGCCAGTTTTGACACCGACGTTGGTGCTTTCATTGAGAGTTGCGCTGTGACGTCGGTGATAGGCTTGATGGCTCCATAAATCATCTACAACAATGTAGTCCAGGGGGAGATATTCCTCCCCGGACAGATCTTCGTATTCGGCGGCCTTGCACTGCGGGCCAACTCGCTTGGCCATCTAGAGCAGATCAATAGCTACACCCCATCAGGTCAGATTTGGAAGCCTGAATTTTGTGGCCGATATCCGCGGAGACTTGATCTTCGGCGGATTTGATCCCATGACGGCTGTCCTCGGCCACCACGATGAACATGACCTAGATCTGTCATCTGGCCACGCACAGGAGATAGCGCCTGTGACCGCCCTAGCCCTAGAGGCGGAGCGGGCTGTGTCGTCCGAAGATGGGAAGCTCAACCCCGCCATGGAGGCCACAGACTTAGCGCGCTCGAGCCGCACACAGACCCAGCATCAGGCTGGGCCTGTGTTACCGGAACCTTGGACTCGTCTTCGACGATGAGTTCCGGACCGCGTGCATCTGCGTCCATCAAACCTGATTGGGCGCCGGTCTTGGAGTTCAGCTCCACGGGCATTTTCCAGCACTCGCCTTTTGGCGACGTGTTAAGCTCATTAAAATCCCTCTCCTTGTCGGGGGACTCTCGGCCAAACTATGTCCGGCTCGAATGGGGAGTGGATGATCAAGAAATTTGTTCCCCACCCACCACCCACTTTATAGCCACTGTCGACAACTTAACCGACATGCTTGACTACGACTCCGAAGACATCGACGGTATGGATGACGATGCCTGGGAGGATCAGGAACCACTACCTAGAGGGCGTTGGACAGCCACATCCTCATACGACATATACATGGTGGATACACCCAAAGAAAATAACGGCGACGATGAAAATCCAGTCGAGGATAAACCTCTTGAGATACAGCCGAAGCGCCGACGTCAGCGGCGCCACTCTAAGCCATGCCGTAGAAAAAAAACAATACCATCACAGAAGAGGATAACACTATGGACGGTGCCAAAAACAATGAAGACCCCGTTGAGCTGACCTCCGAACAGGAGGAATGGGAGGATGGGCGAGTCAGCCCTGGCGAACAGGCCATGAACGAAGACTCGGAGGATAGCAACTACCTTCCGCTCTCCGACGAAGAGGTTAGCCTCGGTGACGAAGATTTCATCATGCCTGAAGAGCCCGCCGAATAGGAACGCTTTAAGCGTCAGCTAATTGCCACTGCAAGAAGCCTGAAAAAGAAGTAGCAACGGCTTCAAGCTGATCAATATTTGCTAAATGAAATATGGACTGATGTCCTGGCAGCCGAGGAATATGGCCTCGAGCGCCCAACCAAAAGCTACCCGAAGCGCAAACTGTTACCACAGTTCGATGATGAGGCGCTGGAGCCCGTCCGGTCAAGGTACAATACGGCTGACCGAGCACCACGTGGCCGGGACAAAGCGGCACCTCAAGCCGAACACCGGCCCGCACTACCTCGCCGAACAAACAGAAATACAACAGCTCGGGGATATACACATGACCTGCGACGTGATTTGGAAAAGAAAGCAGGTCAAACAAGATCAATCTATTGATCACGGGGGCGTGCCTCGACGCGCGACGATGGCCATACGGCTGAACATGACAAACATAACCACATCCGGGCCGAAAACCGCAGACGAGCTCCATCCGAGCTACGTCACGACTTGGCCCGATATAGAGGCGCCGCACAGCCCCTTTGCTTCACTGATGAAGTAATGGGACATGATTTCCCAGAAGGGTTTAAGCTAGTGAACATCAAAACATACGATGGCACAACAGACCCCACAGTATGGATTGAGGACTTTCTTCTCCATATTCATATGGCCCGCGGTGATGATATTCATGCCATCAAATACCTCCCGCTCAAACTCAAAGGACCAGCTAGGTACTGGTTGAACAGTCTTCCCGAAAACTCTATTGGGAGCTAGGAGGACTTGGAGAACGCCTTCCTCGACAACTTCCAAGGCACATATGTCCGACCTCCAGATGCCGATGAACTAAGTCACATAATCCAACAGCCTGGAGAGTCAGCCAGGAAATTCTGGACTCGGTTCTTAACTAAAAAGAACTAGATCGTCGACTGTCCAGATGCCGAAGCCCTAGCGGCCTTGAACCACAGCATCGCGACGAATGGCTGGCCAGACACCTTGGACAGGAAAAACCAAAGTCCATGTCAGCCCTTACGGCACTCATGACCCACTTCTGTGCGGGCGAAGATAGCTGGCTAGCCTATAGCAACAACAATACAAGCGAACCCGACACTTCTGAAGCCAGAAACAGCAACGGCAAGCCCCGACGCAATAGACATAAGCGTCGAAACAATGGTGATAACACCGAAGACACGGCGGTTAACGCCGGATTCAGTGGCACTAAGTTCGGTCAGCGGAGGAACCCATTTAAGAGAAATAATCCGGGCCCGTCCAGTCTGGACCGCATACTAGATCGACCATGCCAAATCCATGGCACTCCTGATAAACCAGCCAATCATACCAACAGGGAATGTTGGGTCTTCAAACGGGCCGGCAAGTTAAACGCCGAGAATAAGGAGAAAGGATCGCAAAGCGATGATGATGACGAGGAACCCCGACCACCGAACACAGGGGGACAGAAGAAACCCCCCCCCCCCCAAGTCAAAACGGTGAATATGATATATGCCACCCATATCCCCAAGAGGGAGCGCAAGCATGCACTCAGGGACGTCTACGCGATGGAGCCAGTCACCCCAAAGTTCAACCCATGGTCCTCCTGTACGATCACCTTCGGTCGCAGGGACCATCCGACCAGTATCCGTCATGGCGGTTCAGCCGCACTGGTCCTTGACCCAATTATTGATGGATTCCACCTTACGCGAGTCCTCATGGATGGTGGCAGTAGTCTAAACCTGCTCTATCAGGATACGGTGCACAAAATGGGTATCGATCCCTCAAGGATCAAGCCTACAAAAACCACCTTTAAAGGTGTCATACCAGGTGTAGAGGCCGGCTGTACAGGCTCAATCACACTGGAAGTGGTCTTTGGATCCCCGGATAATTTTCGAAGTGAAGACTGAATCATCGATATCGTCCCCTTCCGCAGTGGCTATCATGCACTGCTCGGATGAACCGCATTCGCTCGATTCAATGCGGTGCCGCACTACGCCTACCTCAAGCTCAAGATGCCTGGACCGTGCGGTGTCATAACGTTCAACAGAAACACAGAACGCTCCCTCCGTACTAAGGAGCACACCGCATCCCTTGCAGCAGAAGTACAGAGCAGCCTTTTAAGGCAGAACCTCAATTCGGCAGTAAAGCTCCCGTACACCATCAAGCGAGTCCGAACTACTCTGCAGCAGGACTGTCCAGCTCGTCCAGAGCTTGACTAGCAATTCGGCCTCCGTCCCAGTCCCAATCAAGCGACAACATTGGTGCCGCGCGTACATAACTACGCACTCAAAATACCATGGGCAAGTCAGAGGCACAGCTAGACCGTGGTCCATAATGCGGCTCAACCGCCCCTGGATCCGCATACCTTCACCCTTTTCTTTTTCATTTCAGGTTTTTTGCTTCTCGAGGCTTTTCTGATAACCTAATCATCGGACCTATAACGGGACGGATACACCAAGAAGGCGAGGAGCTTTGACGTCCAAGGGAACCCCCAGGTGGTCTCTACTAACGATCGTTATACCTATTTTACATACCCGCACGCAGATCGCTCTTGGTCATGGCATGTCAAATAGCCTTATTTGCTTATCGCATTACTTGTAAAAATACGCCTTGACGTATTAATCAAATTACAATGGAAAATAGTTTGCGGCTCAATATTTGCGGCGTCAGCTTATTACTTGATTTTTTCCTTATCTTTGTATTTTTTATCAATTGCACCCGTACACTCTGGTACGCCTTAAATTCGCCAGGGGCTTCATCATACCCCATAACATGGCAATAACGTCCGAACACTTTTACAATATAGTTCGGCACCCCGAACTTATAGCATTATATGCATCGGCTCTGAATCATGTCTTTGGTCCATAGTTGGGTTGCCCGGCTCCTGTGCTTACTACCTTACGTTCTGCTATATCGTCTAGGGTAGTAAAGTGAGAACTACTGCGATTGTGTCCCGGTTCTTCCGGACGAGCACCTCAGTAGAGAAAGCCAAAAACTGACTGTCATGATGCGGCAAGAGCTGGTCAGCTGTTCGAGAGGTTTTCAAATCCTTAGAGATTTTTTCCGCTTTATGCAAGGAATCGGTTCTTATCCAATAAGGCGTGTATAGCGCCCCAAGTTCAGCCTTCCGAGCACCAGGGGTTGCGCCAAAAGTTTTCATTGTCAAACTCCTATGTCTAAGTGATGGTGATAAAGCCGTATAGTCCGATTGCCTTGTTCGTTGCGCTAAACACCTCCTTTAAGGACCAAAATGTGGAGTAAAGAATGTTTAGATTTATACCGAACTACCCCATACTATCTACATGGGGGCAGAAGCAACGACTGGCCAACTCTCAGATTTTCATAAACGGCCGCACGGGAGGTAAAATTTTAGACTAACGGACATTATATTACATAACGGATCTATTTAATATTACAGGACAAGATAACATGAATGTTTTCACGGGAATATGATATCCTTGGCACATTGCTCCGCCACATGGAGGGATCCCTCCAGGACACTATCAAAATATAGTTCAGGTTGGCGGTGCTCCTTGCCCTCAGGCGGCCCCTCGGTGATCAGCTTCGTGGCGTCCATCTTTGCCCAGTGCGTCTTCGCGCGGGCAAAGGCCATCCACGCGGCTACGATACAGACCGACCGCTTGATGGCTTCAAGCCGTGGGCAGGCACTCACAAGCCGCTTGATGAGTCTGAAGTAGCTGCTGGGCATGGGCTTGGCAGGCCATAGCCGGACTATTAAGTCCTTCATGGTTAGTTTGGCCGCCTTATGCAGCTCGACCAGCTGTTTCAGTTGGTCGCTCAAGGGCACTGGAAGTTCTGGTCCAAGGTATTGAGACTAGAATAGCTTCTTCGTAGAGCTCCCTTCTCCAGCTCGATAAAGTTCTGCAGCGTCTGATATGCTGCGCGGCAGTTCCACAAACGCCCCTGGAGAGCTCTAAATCCGGGTAAGTAAAAGGAATGTTTCCTTCACATATCTATTTTGCATAATGAATGCCTTAACCGCCGTAATGTTTTTGGCCGCCTGGATCTCCTGGAGGGCGCCCTGGGCTTCGGCTCGGGCATCTTGTGTGCTCTAGCGGGCCTTGGCAAGTTTGGACTCTTGAGCCTCAAAATCGCGCTCCAAGGACTCGTACTTCTTGACGGTGTCCTGGAGCTCTTGCTAGACCTCACTGACCCAGGCCTCCTGCTTCTCGCGCGCGACGCATTCCTTGGCCGCTTTGTCCTCGGCCTCGGCCAACGCCTTCTTGAGGGCCGCCACTTCAGTCATGGCCCCTAACAAAGTTCATGACACTTTAGTCAGCACGAGCCATTTATCCTTCCTAAAAATATGCACAGGTTACTACATACCTTGGCTATCCTCCAGCTGCTTCTTCACACGGCCGAGCTCTTCGTCGGCCCGCACCAGATTCTGCTTCAGTCTGGAGACTTCCTTAGTGTGAGCGGTCACAGCCAGCAGCGATGCCTACTTATTCACATAGACATATAAGAGTAGACTCCGACGAAAACTATTTGATCCTCTGTTCGGCTTTTCTTTCCGAACACCGGACAGAGTATCAGGGGCTACTGTCTATATTGTGACATTCCTTTTCTAATTACATTGCTTACCTCAAAGCTTGTTAGAAGGCTAGTGCAGGCTTCGGTCAGTTCGCTTTTGGCGGACTGGATCTACTCAATCACCGTACTCATAAGAGTACGGTGTTATTCAATGATGGAAGTGCCTCGCAGCGCTTCCAGCAATCTATCCAGTGCCTCTGGATGGACAGAGGTCACCGGTGGACTTGTCCCACCCCCCTCTTTTGAAAGAGGCAGCCTCCAGAGCTGTATTCGGTTGGGGGCCGAATTGGATACGGCCCCCATCGTCAGTGTCCATAGGGGTCTGTCACCCCATGTGTTCGGCAACCGGGGTTTTACCTCCAGCACTACCGGGACGGCCTCCTGAGCCTCTCCCTGGACTGGGATCCTTCAAGACAACACCTCAGTGTTGTCCGCGGCCTTGGGGGCGGAGGCCGTCGGAAGGGACTTGCTGTCCATCACCGATGGGTCCAGCGATCCCTCCGAAGAGGAGGACAACTCGATGTTGGACTGAGCCGGACCGCAAGTGCATAATCCAGCACATTAAAAGAAACAATAAAGTAGGAAGGCTGGAAATATTGCCGTGTCCAGACACTTACGATTTGGCCAAGGGCTTGACCCTAGGCTCCCACTCCCCGCCGCTGTTGGTGGCCGCTGCGGAGCTGTCCGAAAGGGAAGTTTTCCCGTTCTTGGACACCTCGGCCTCCCCATGGGTGGATGCCGCCCTCTTCTTTCTGCCCCCTGCAGGGGGGGAATGGATCTCTTCTTCCTCCTCCTCCTCTTCCTCGTCGTCTTCAGCGACGGAGGAGCGATCCTCGATGTCTTCGGACATTGCATCTGAAGCGCCCCTACGACGGAGACCATCTCTGGTCCCCTTGGCCTTCTTTTTGGCCTTCTTCTCCGGCACCTCATAAGGCGCCAGAAACAGCATCTTCATCAGAACAGGGGTTTCTGGATCTTCGGGCAGCGGAGCCAAACAGTTAATCCGCTCCGTTATCTCTATCCAGGCCAGAAAAATTGGCACGGAGGCTTATTCCTCCCTGAAATATGCCAGTAAAGGGTATACCTTGAAAACATGAAAGAACTTACCGGATTAGCCTGGCGTTTCGGGCTAAGCCCACGATCCTCGGTCGTCGGCAGGGGTATCTCGCCGGCCTTGAAGAGAACCTTCCAGATGTCTTCGTGGGTCATGCCGAAGAGCTCTAGAAGCGTCTGGTGCTTGGCCAGGTTGAACTCCCACAAATTGCAAGTCCGGCGTTGGCATGGAAGGATCCGGCGAATGAGCATAACTTGGACCATGTTGAAAAGTTTGATTCTCTTGTTTATCCTATTCTAGACACACGTCTGGAGCCCCGTTAGCTCGTCTGAAGAGCCCCAGGCCAGGCCCTTCTCTTGCCAGCAGGTGAGCCGCATCGGGACTCCGGATCGGAATTCGGGGGCCGCCACCCAGTTGGTCCCGCACGGCTCAGTGATGTAGAACCACCCCGACTGCCACCCCTTCACAGTCTCCACAAAGGAGCCTTTGGGCCAGGTGACATTGGGCATCTTGCCCACCATGGCGCCTCTGCACTCCGCTTGTTGGCCGCTCACCAGCTTGGGCTTCACATTGAAGGTCTTCAGCCATAGGCCGAAGTGAGGTGGGATGCGGAGGAAGGCCTCGCACACGACAATAAATGCCGAGATGTTGAGGATAGAGTTGGGGGTCAAGTCATGGAAGTCTAGCTCGTAGTAAAACATCAGTCCGCGGACGAACGGGTGGAGGGGGAATCCCAGCCTGCGGATGAAGTGTGTGAGAAACACCACCCTTTCCTTGGGCTCCGGGGTGGGGATGATCTGTCCCTTGGCCGGAAGGAGATAAGAGATGTCCTTGGCCAGGTACCCGGCCTCCCGGAGCTCCTTGATGTCCTTCTTCTTGACGGAGGAGGCCAACCACTTGCCTCCAGCTCCGGATTCGGACATGATTGGAGTGCTTTTTTGGCGGAGATGGCAAGGGCATGGATGCTGGAGCTCGAGAATGGATGGGTAGAGGAAGGAGAAGGCGTGGGTGAACGAGGATGAATCCTTATCCCTTTATAAAGGCAACAAAAGTCATGCGCCTCACTGCTCGCCTTAAACCCGCCTATTCCCCAAGCACCGTGCAAATGGCACGGTTTGGTTACCCATGTCAATATTGATGAGAATCCCGTGATAAGGGGACACGATCTCTTCTTCGACAAGACGTGCCAATGAAACCGCACCTCGAAATATGGAGCGGCAGGCTAAAAAACAGTTCGAATAATGACCGGGCAATGGCGTGATGTCACGCTACAAAAATTTGTCAGCGGATTGTACTCGTGAAATATTATACTCTCTACGGTTGTGTGTGGTACTTGTTTTGCAGAGCCGGGCACGATTCTTGTGTTCAGAATTTACTTTGGAGTATGTGGAGAAGGAACCTGCCTTGCAATGCTGAAGACAATCTGCGCGCCGGACTCATCGTCATTGAAGCCTGATTCAGGGGCTATTGAGGGAGTCCTAGACTAAGGGGTCCTCGGACAGCCAGACTATATTCTGAGGCCGAACTGTTGGACTATGAAGATACAAGATAGAAGACTTCGTCTCGTGTTCGGATGGGACTCTCCTTTGCGTGGAAGGCAAGCTTGGCGATTCGGATATGTAGATTCCTTTCTCTGTAACCGACTTTGTACAACCCTAGTCCCCCCAGTGTCTATATAAACCGGATGGTTTAGACTTCTAGGGTTTAGCCACAAAAATCATAACCTCATAGGCTAGACTTCTAGGGTTTATCCATTACGATCTCGTGGTAGATCAACTCTTGTAATACTCATATTCTTCAAGATCAATCAAGCAGGAAGTAGGGTATTACCTCCATAGAGAGGGCCCGAACCTGGGTAAACATTGTGTCCCCCGCCTCCTGTTACCATTAGCCTTAGACACACAGTTCGGGACCCCCTACCCGAGATCCGCCGGTTTTGACACTGACAGGCGCGCCCAAGGAGAGGGAGTCCTACTAGGACTACTAGTCCTAGTAGGATTCTATCACAACGAAGGGAGGGGAAATGAAGGAGAGGGAGAGGGAGTAGGAAAGGGGGGCGCCATCCCCCTTCCCTTGTCGCATTCTGACTCCAAAGGGGGGCACGACTACCCTGGCTGCCCTCCTCGCTCTCCACTAAGGCCCATGGTGGCCCATTAGTTCCCCCGGGGGGTTCCGGCAACCCCTCCAGCACTCCGGTTTTACCCGAAACTACCTGGAACACTCTTGGTGTCCGAATAACATGGTCCAATATATCAATCTTTATGTATCAACCATTTCGAGACTCCTCGTCATGTCCGTGATCTCATCCGGGACTCCGAACAAACTTCGGTCATCCAAAACACATAACTCATAATACATATCGTCATCGAACGTTAAGCGTGCGGACCCTACGGGTTTGAGAACTATGTAGACATGACCGAGACACATCTCCATTAAATAACCAATAGTGGAACCTAGATGCTCATATTGGCTCCACATATTCTACAAAGATCTTTATCGGTCAAATCGCATAACAACATACGTTGTTCCCTTTGTCATTGATATGTTACTTGTCCAAGATTCGATCGTCGGTATCATCATACCTAGTTCAATCTCGTTACCGGCAAGTCTCTTTACTCGTTCCGTAATACTTCATCCCGCAACTAACTCATTAGTCACATTGCTTGCAAGGCTTATAGTGATGAGCATTACCGAGAGGGCCCGGAGATACCTCTCCGAAACACGGAGTGACAAATCCTAATCTCGATCTATGACAACCCAACAAACACCTTCCGAGGCACCTCTAGAGCATATTTATAATCACAAATTTACATTGTGACGTTTGATAGCACAAATGGTGTTCCTCTGGTATTCGGGAGTTGCATAATCTCATAGTCTGAGGAACATGTATAAGTCATGAAGAAAGCAGTAGCAATGAAAATGTAATGATCATAATGCTAAGCTAACGGATGGGTCATGTCCATCAAATCATTCTCCTAATGATGTGATCCCGTTCGTCAAATGACAACACATGTCTATGGTTAGGAACACTATGTTTCGCTGTCTGCGGCTAAAAGGTGAAAATCATTCGTTAAAACGAACGAACGAACGGGCGTTCACTAAATAACTAAACCGAAAAAATAAAACCGATCTATTAAAAAAACGCGGTTTCTAAAAAAACCCGACGGTTTTCTTGAAGAAAACCGCGGCGGCGGTGGTGGCGGCGGCTACCTCCGGTGGTGGGGTGGCGGGCTCTGGCGGCGGCGGGGTCTCCGGCGACGGCTAGGGGTGGCGGCGGCGTGGGGCGGTGGCGTGCGGCGTCGGCGGCGGGGTGCGTTGTCGGCGGCAACCGGCGGCGGTGGCACGGATCTGGCGGTGGGGCGGCGCTAGGGTTCGGCGGCGGCGGCTTGGGCTGGGGCGGCTCGGCGCCTTGGGCTTTAAAGGCCCGGCCGGGTCAGTGTCCCAGGCGGACACGGCCTGGTAAGGTCGGTTCTTTTTTTTTAAATAATTCTGAGCAGAAAAACAAATGAAAGAAATACTAACGGGCTCCAAAAATCCCGAAATAAATTTTCCCCTTCCTCTAAAAATATAGCGGACAAAGTGAACATTTATTTGAGCCTATATTGCAATTTTGAAAAATGCATATTTTTTCTAATTAAAATAAAATAGCGATAAAACTCCGAATAAAAATATTATTTGATTTTAATATTAAATCTCCAATATTTCTTTATGGGAAAGTCATTTTATTCCCTCTCTTTTATTTTTATAAAAGAAATATACAAAGAGAAAATAATTAAAATCAATTGATCCTCTTTTCAAAAATTTGAGAAAACTCAAATATGAAAATAACGAAATCCCCAACTCTCTCCGTGGGTCCTTGAGTTGCGTAGAACTTTTAGGATCAAGCCAAAATGGAATAAAATATGATATGCAATGATGATCTAATGTATAACATTCCAAATTGAAAATTTGGGATGTTACAAACCTACCCCCTTAAGAGGAATCTCGCCCTCGAGATTCGGGTTGGCTAGAGAATAGGTGAGGGTGGTCCTTCCGTAGGTCTTCCTCTCGCTCCCAAGTGGCTTCATCCTCGGTATGGTGGCTCCACATAACTTTGCAGAACTTGATAACCTTGCTGCGCATGACTCGGCTGGCAAACTCGAGAATCTTGACTGGTTTCTCCTCATAGGTCAAATCGCTATCCAACTGAATCGCTTCCAGTGGCACTGTATTTCTCAGAGGGATATTAGCCATCTCTGCGTGGCACTTCTTCAACTGGTAAACGTGGAACACATCATGAACTCCTAACAATCCTTCGGGCAATTCCAACTTGTAAGCAACTTCTCCCATATGCTCCAAAACTTTGTATGGTCCCACAAAACGTGGTGCTAACTTTCCCTTAACTCCAAAACGCTTAACTCCTTGAAGTGGGGACACACGAAGATACAATCGGTCTACAACTTCGTAAACTGTCTCCTTGCGTTTAGAATCCGCATAGCTCTTCTGCCTGGAGTGGGCTACCTTGAGCCTATCGCGAATCAGCTTAACCTTCTCTTCAGACTCTTTAATCAAATCTGGTCCAAACAACTGACGGTCTCCAACTTCATCCCACAACAATGGTGTCCTGCACCTCCTTCCGTACAAAGCTTCGAAAGGGGCCATCTTCAGACTGGCTTGATAATTGTTGTTGTAAGAGAACTCTTCATAAGGTAAATTGTCGTCCCAACTAGATCCATAATCTTCAGACTGTATAGTTAGATTTTCTTTCTCTTTTAGGTTAGATTGTACATAGTTTTCTTTTATCTTCTTCTGTTTTGTTCCTTTTCTTAAGGAACCTTTCTATGTACTTGTTGTTCTTGATTTTAATAAAATGCTATGGGGTGTAAGCCCTGCAGTCTCCAGTCAAAAAAACCATGTCCTCCAGAATCCGATTGACTCTCTCAGTGTGTTCATTTGTCTGTGGATGAAAGGCTGTACTGAACTCTAGCCTGGTACCCAAGGTTTTGTGCAACTGATTCCAGAACTTTGAGGTAAACTGGGTTCCTCTATCTGATACAATGGTCCTCGGAACTCCATGCAGACATACGATCCTGGTCATGTATATCTTTGCCAACTTAGCACTGGTGTAAGTGGTCTTCACTGGGATGAAATGGGCTACCTTCGTCAAACAATCGACTACAACCCATATCGAGTCATAGCCTGAGCGAGTCCTGGGTAATCCCGTGATAAAATCCATGCCTAGCTTATCCCACTTCCATTCGGGTACCAGCAATGGCTGTAACAAACCTGCTGCCTTCTGATGCTCTGCCTTTACTCTCTGACATACATCACAAACTGCTACATACTCCACAATATCCTTCTTCATTCCGGTCCACTAGAAACTATAATTCAAATCCATATACATCTTGGTATTTCCTGGATGAATCGAATACGGCGAATCATGGGCCTCCTGCAGAATCAACTTCCTGATCTCCGGGTCATTAGGCACATATATACGATCCTCAAACCATACTGTATCGTGCTCATCCTCACGAAATCCCTTAGCGTTTCCTTTGCTCATCCTGTCCTTTATCTCGGCAATCTCCTTGTCGGTCTTCTGGGCTTCTCTGATCTTATCCATCAAGGTAGACTGAATCTCTACTGCTGCTACGTAGCCTCTCGGAACTATCTTCAAATATAGCTCGTGAAGATCCTTGGCTAACTCCTTGGGTAATTCTCCGGTCATGAGTGTGTTGACATGACTCTTGCGGCTCAACGCATCGGCGACTACGTTAGCCTGTCCTAGATGATAATGCAACATCATATCATAATCCTTAATGAGCTCCAACCATCTCCTTTGCCTGAGATTTAACTCCTTCTGCGTGAAGATATACTTCAAACTCTTGTGATCCGTGTACACCTCACAATGGTTTCCGAGGATAAAATGTCTCCATGTCTTCAACACATGCACTACGACTGCTAACTCCAAATCATGTGTAGCATAATTCAACTCATGGGGTTTAAGCTGTCGTGAGGAATAAGAAACAACTCTTCCCTCCTGCATAAGCACTGCTCCAAGTCCTCGACGAGAAGCGTCGCAATATACTTCATAATCCTTGCGCCGATCTGGCATAATCAACACCGATGATGTAACCAAACTTTTCTTCACCTCCTGGATGAAAGCTGCAATAGATCTATCCTTCCTGGTGCTGATCATCTCCCATTGCTCGTCTCGGCGCCCACAAATCTGGTAGATAGTATCCTTGAGATCCTTATGGTACACTTCTCCAATCCGTCCCATGGTGATGCGGGCTGCCATGCTCTTTCCTAGACTCCAGGTTGGTGCATCAAAGGAAAACTCTATCGGCTCAGTGACTGGCATGAACGTCCTCCCTTGAACTTGAACTTGAATCATCCAACGCTCCTCTTCTGGTAAAGTGGCGATGTAGGTCCCGGTGAAGCTTGGTACTCCGATGTTCAGGTATCTAGTGACTTCCTTCAAGTGGCGTCCGAAAGGTGTATCTTCATCCGGTTGCGTGAACTTATTCCTTGCATCCGCCATCCTAAAGAGTAGAAAAGGGAGATGAGTTAGAAATGAGAAGAGAATAGTGATCTAGGGCTTTAGCTTAGTGGTCGTGTCCTACAGTCAACATGTTCTCTGATACCATCTTGTAGCGACCAGACCTCAAACAGTCTGATCTCTGTGCATCAGTTTCATCCTTGGATTGGTAATGCTGACACGCATAGTACTCGAAGGATTTATAACAGAGTAGCAATCACACACTTATTACATCGAATGTCTCAAAAGAGAACTTATAACAATAAATATGGCTTAAGGCCATCTAAATACGATAATAGTGGAAGGCTTGGAAGATAAAGCGAGTCCATCAACGCCAACGGCATCACTGAGTGAAAGATCATGACCTAAGGCACCTTACTCGTCGTCTGAAAAGTCTGCAACATGAACATTGCAGCCCGAAAATGGGTCAGCACATGGAATATGTTGGCAATGTAACACATAGATAGTAATGAACATAATAATGCTATCACTACATGCATATATGGCTGGTGGGAAGCTCTATGGTTACAGGTTTTGCATAAAGCCAATTTTTCCCTACAACAAAGGAATAAATTTTATTTAACTATCATGGTGGTTGTTAAACATTGAGAAGGTAATCCCCCTCTCAATCCCAATTAAGCATCATCATTAAACCCAACAAATTAAATTAAGAGTGATGAGATCCACAGGATAATCCAAGAAACTAGATACTCAAAACGTCCATAACTGGGGACACGGCTAACCATGATTAGTTTGTACACTCTGCAGAGGTTTGCGCACTTTTACCACAAGACTCGATCGCCTCCGTTGGATTTCTCGCACTACATGATGTTTGATAAACGGATGACCGAGACACAGTCTTTCAGAAGCATTAACTCTTTACTCTGGGTAGACAGTACCAACCTACATCCCCTACATCTGCTAGCCTAACACTGAAAGAGGTCACACAACCTACTCAACTATGCTAGAGCCCATAATAGCTTGCGGCTGCACACGGAAGTTTCTAGCATGAATAATCTTATGATCCCTTTGAGCCTGGGTGGCGGTCCATAGGAGAATCACATGGTACCCCGAGATTTCCAGAAATACAGGCAACATTGGGTTCCCCAGGTGCCTCAATCCACCCAGATGTGTATTAAAGTAGCCACCTTAAGTTAACCATTAAGTAACAAAGCTCACATCTGTCATGGATACACTCACCCAATCCACGTCTACTAGCATAGATAGCAATATAAGCAACGTAGAAGTAACTCCCAAAGGTTTGATAATAAACAGGACAATAGGTACTACCTCATCTACTTTCCAAAACCCACATATTAATCAGATCCTAACCATGCAATTTTTTGAGGATTGGAGCTAATGCATAAAAACTGGGTAATGAAAAGTATGATCAAAGTGTTACTTGCCTTGCTGATGATCCGTGAAACCTAGAGACTCGTAGTAGCACGCTTCGCACTCCGGGTACTCTATCGCAAAAAACAAGCATACAATAAGCACTCAACTAGTAGCACGGGTAAAACTCAAATAAGAGATCTAACCAGAAAGTTCAACTTAAGAACTCCGGTTTGCAAACAGAATCAAATTAAACGAAACAACGAAACTCAAACTGCGAAAAAACAAGCTTCGTTTACTAATCTGGAGTTAAGTCAAATTTTACAGTAGCAAAAACTTGTTTGAGTTGGTTAAATGGAAAGAGGGTTTCAAGATGAAACTCTAGGCGCTTGAATCGCCTGATTCCGATAAACGAGCAAAAGGATAAACTAAAACGAAAATCAGGGCAGAAATCACGATTGAAAATAGTCGCGGAAAACCCTGGAAAAAGAAAAACTGACGAACAGGCTAACGAAGGAACATTCGCTGTCTGCGGCTAAACGGTGAAAATCGTTCGTTAAAACGAACGAATGAACGAGCGTTCGCTAAATAACTAAACCGAAAAAATAAAACCGATCTATTAAAAATCACGGTTTCTAAAAAAACCCGACGATTTCCTTGAAGAAAACCGCGGCGGCGGCGGCTACCTCCGGCGGTGGGGCGGCGGGCTCCAGCGGCGGCTGGGTCTCCGGCGGCGGCGGCGAGTGGTGGTGGGGTGCAGGGCGGCGGTGTCG
>NC_041381.1:91532181-91548862 GCF_002162155.2 Triticum dicoccoides
GGGCGGCGGCGGCGTACAGCGTCGGCGGCGGCGGCGCGGATCTGGCGGCGGGGCGTTGCTAGGGTTCGGCGGCGGCGGCTTGGGCTGGGGCGGCTCAGCGCCTCGGGCTTTAAAGGCCCGGCCGGGTCAGTGTCGCAAGCGGACACGGCCCGGTAAGGTTGGCTCGTTTTTTAAAAATAATTCCGCGCAGAAAAGCAGATAAAAGAAATACTAAACGGGCTCGCAAAATCCTGAAATAAAATTTCCCCGTCCTCTAAAAATATAGCGGACAAAGTGAACATTTATTTGAGCCTATAATGCAATTTTGAAAAACGCATATTTTTCCTAATTCAACTAAAATAGCGATAAAACTCCGAATAAAAATCTTATTTGATTTTAATATTAAATCTCCAATATTTCTTTATTTTGGGAAAGCCATTTTATTCCCTCTCTTTTATTTTTATAAAATAAATATATGAAGAGAAAATAAATAAAATCAATTGATCCTCTTTTCAAAAATTTGAGAAAACTCAAATATGAAAATAACGAAATCCCAACTCTCTCCGTGGGTCCTTGAGTTGCGTAGAATTTCTAGGATCAAGCCAAAATGCAATAAAATATGATATGCAATGATGATCTAATGTATAACATTCCAAATTGAAAATTTGGGATGTTACACATTTGACCTTTTGAAGACATTTAAGTGTTTTTCTAGCCATTAAATGACCGTAATTCAGATTTGAACTACATGTACATGCAACGGTAATGATAACGGTTTGAAAAATCATATTTATGTACTTGTGTGTGAGTTAATTCCATGTGCAGTAAATTAGAAGGAATTTTCAAACATATTGATCTCACGACATGGACACGTGCATGGAGTGCCATGGCATTTTAATTCCAACAAAATTAAAAAATAATCAAAAAAACATGAAACCTTGCTTGATGTAGTGTCATGCCACCAAGATGATGTGGTAAAAAAATTGGCCTGTTTGACGAAAGTTTGGACACACATTCCTCACAAACCGGAGCAACTTAGTAGAAGGCTCGTGGTTCTGAGAGGGAAAAATGAATGTTTGATGAGGAACGGGAGATAGCTTTCTCTCAAGGCCTTAAATTTTTTTCTACGTGTAACATGCACTAATATAACTGTCAAGTAAAAATTTGGAAAATTTTATGTGTCATTTGACCTTTTGAAGACATTTAAGTGATTTTCTAGCCATTTAATGACCGTATTTCAAATTAGAACTAGATGTATACTTGCGTGCGAGTTAATTCCATGTGTAGTAAATTAGAAGGAATTTTCAAACATATTGGTCTCACGACATGGACACATGCATGGAGTGCCATGGCATTGTAATTCCAAAAAATTAAAAAATGATCAAAAAAACATGAAACCTTGCTTGATGTAATTGTTGGGGAACGTAGTAATTTCAAAAAATTCTACGATCATGCAAGATCTATCTAGGTGATGCATAGAAACGAGAGGGGAGAGTGTGTCCATGTACCCTCGTAGACCGAAAGCGGGAGCATTTCAATAACACAGTTGATGTAGTCAAACTTCTTTGCGATCCAACCGATCCAGGTACCGAACGTACGGCACCTCCGAGTTCAACACACGTTTAGCTCGATGACATCCCTTGTGCTCTTGATCGTGCGGACGAGGGTGAGTTCCGTCAGCACGACGGCAGGGCGATGGTGATGATGATGTTACCGGCGCAGGGCTTCGCCTAAGCTCTATGATGGTATGATCGATGTGTGTAACTATGGAAGGGGGCACCATACATGGTTAAGAGAAACTTGTGTGTTCTAGGGTGCCCCCCTGCCCGTGTATATAAAGGAGCAAGGGGGAGGCCGGACGACCCTAGGGGCGCTGAGGGAGTCCTGGACTAAGGGGTCCTCGGATAGCTGGACTATATTCTAAGGTCGGACTGTTGGACTATGAAGATACAAGATAGAAGACTTTGTCTCGTGTCCGGGTGGGACTCTCCTTTGCGTGGAAGGCAAGCTTGGCGATTCGGATATGTAGATTCCTTTCTCTATAACCGACTTGGTACAACCCTAGTCCCCATGGTGTCTATATAAACTGGAGGATTTAGACTTCTAAGGTTTAGCCACAACAATCATAACCTCATAGGCTAGACTTCTAGGGTTTAGCCATTACGATCTCGTGGTAGATCAACTCTTGTAATACTCATATTCATCAAGATCAATCAAGCAGGAAGTAGGGTATTACCTCCATAGAGAGGGCCCGAACCTGGGTAAACATTGTGTCCCCCGCCTCCTATTACCATTAGCCTTAGAGGCACAGTTCGGGACCCCCTACCCGAGATCTTCCGGTTTTGACACCGACATTGGTGCTTTCATTGAGAGTTCCGCTGTGACGTCGGTGATAGGCTTGATGGCTCCATCAATCATCTACAACAATGTAGTCCAGGGGGAGATATTCCTCCCCGAACAGATCTTCGTATTCGGCGGCCTCACACTGTGGGCCAACTCGCTTGGCAATCTAGAGCAGATCAATAGCTACGCCCCTGGCAATCAGGTCAGATTTGGAAGCCTGAATTTTGCGGCCGATATCCGCGGAGACTTGATCTTCGACGGATTTGAGCCCATGACGGCTGTCCTCGGCCACCACGATGAATATGACCTAGATCTGTCATCTGGCCACGCACAGGAGATAGCGCTTGTGACCGCCCTGGCCCTAGAGCCGGAGCGGGCTGTGTCGTCAGAAGACTGGAAGCTCAACCCCGCCGCAGATGCCGTAGACTCAGTGGCCCTCGAGCCGCACACAGACCCAGCATCAGGCTGGGCCTGTGTTACCGGAACCTCGGACTCGTCTTCGGCCATGAGTTCCGGACCGCGTGCATCTGCGTCCATCGAACCTGATTGGGCGCCGGTCTTGGAGTTCAGCTCCACGGACATTTTCCAGCACTCGCCTTTTGGTGATGTGTTAAGCTCATTAAAATCCCTCTCCTTGTCGGGGGACTCTTGGCCGAACTATGTCCGGCTCGAATGGGCAGTGGATGATCAAGAAATTCGTTCCCCACCCACCACCCACTTTATAGCCACTGTCGACGACTTAACCGACATGCTTGACTACGACTCTAAAGACATCGACGGTATGGACGACGATGCCGGGGAGGATCAGGAACCACTTCCTACAGGGCGTTGGATAGCCACCTCCTCATACGACATATACATGGTGGATACACCCAAAGAAAATAACGGCGACGATGAAAATCCAGTCGAGGATAAACCTCTTGAGATACAGCCGAAGCGCCAACGTCAGCGGCACCGCTCTAAGCCATGCTGTAGAAATAACAACAATACCGTCACAGAAGAGGATAACACTCCGGACGGTGCCGAAAATAATGAAGACCCCGTTGAGCCGACCTCCGAACAGGAGGAACGGGAGGATGGGCGAGTCAGCCCTGACGACCAGGCCATGAACAAAGACTCAGAGGATAGCAACTACCTTCTGCTCTCCGAGGACGAGGTTAGCCTCGGTGACGAAGATTTCATCATGCCTAAAGAGCCTGCCGAATAAGAATGCTTTAAGCGTCAGCTAATTGCCACTGCAAGAAGCCTGAAAAAGAAGCAGCAACAGCTTCAAGCTGATCAAGATTTGCTAAATGAAAGATGGATTGATGTCCTGGCTGCCGAGGAATATGGCCTCGAGCGCCAACCAAAAGCTACTCGAAGCGCAAACTGTTACCACAGTTCGATGATGAGGCGCTGGAGCCCGTCCGGTCAAGGTACAATACGGCTGACCGAGCACCACGTGGCCGGGACAAAGCGGCACCTCAAACCGAACACCGGCCCTTACTACCTCGCTGAACAAACAAAAATACAACAGCTCAGGGATATACACATGACCTGCGACGCGATTTGGAAAAGAGAGCAGGTCAGACAAGATCAATCTATGGATCACGAGGGCGTGCCTCGAAGCGCGATGATGGCCATCCGGCTGAATGTGACAAACATAACCACGTCCGGGCCGAAAACCGCAAACGATCTCCATCCGAGCTATGTCACGACTTGGCCCGATATAGAGGTGCCGCACACCCCCTTTGCTTCACTGACGAAGTAATGGGACATTATTTCCCATAAGGGTTTAAGCTAGTGAACATCGAATCATATGATGGCACTATAGACCCCGCGGTATGGATTGAGGACTTTCTTCTCCATATTCATATGGCCCGCGGTGATGATCTTCACGCCATCAAATACCTCCCGCTCAAACTCAAAGCACCAGCTAGTTACTGGTTGAACAGTCTGCCTGAAAACTCTATTGGCAGCTGGGAGGACTTGGAGAACGCCTTCCTCGACAACTTCCAAGGCACATATGTCCGACCTCCGGATGCCGATGAACTAAGTCACATAATCCAACAGCCTAGAGAGTCAGCCAGGAAATTCTGGACTCGGTTCTTAACTAAAAAGAACCAGATCATCGACTGTCCAGACGCTGAAGCCCTAGCGGCTTGTAAGCACAGCATCCGCGACGAATGGCTGGCCAGACACCTTGGCCAGGAAAAACCAAAGTCCATGTCAGCCCTTACGGCACTCATGACCCGCTTCTGTGCGGGCGAAGATAGCTGGCTAGCCTGTAGCAACAACAATACAAGCGAACCCGACACTTCTGAAGCCAGAAACAGCAACGACAAGCCCTGACACAATAGACATAAGCGTCAAAACAATGGTGATAACATCGAAGACACGGCGGTTAACGCCGGATTCAGTGGCACTAAGTACGATCAGCAGAAGAAGCCATTCAAGAGAAATAATCCGGGCCCGTCCAGTCTGGACCGCATACTAGATCGACCATGCCAAATCCATGGCACTCCTGATAAACCATCCAATCATACCAACAGGGAATGTTGGGTCTTCAAACAGGCCGGCAAGTTAAACGCCGAGAATAAGGAGAAAGGGTCGCAAAGCGATGACGATGATGAGGAACCCCGACCACCGAACACAGGGGGACAGAAGAAATCCCCCCCAGTCAAAACGGTGAATATGATATACGCCACCCATATCCCCAAGAGGGAGCGCAAGCGTGCACTCAGGGACAACTACGCGATGGAGCCAGTCGCCCCAAAGTTCAACCCATGGTCCTCCTGTCCCATCACCTTCAGTCGCAGGGACCATCCGACCAGTATCCGTCATGGCGGTTCAGCCGCACTACTCCTTGACCCAATTGTTGATGGATTCCACCTTACGCGAGTCCTCATGGATGGTGGCAATAGTCTAAACCTGCTCTATCAGGATACAATGCACAAAATGGGTATCGATCCCTCAAGGATCAAACCTACAAAAACCACCTTTAAAGGTATCATACCAGGTGTAGAGGCCTTCTGTACAGGCTCAATCACACTTGAAGTGGTCTTCGGATCCCCGGATAATTTCCGAAGCGAAGACTTAATCATCGATATCGTCCCCTTCCGAAGTGGCTATCATGCACTGCTCGGACGAACCGCATTCGCTCGATTCAATGCGGTGCCACACTACGCCTACCTCAAGCTCAAGATGCCTGGACCACGCGGTGTCATAACGTTCAACAGAAACACAGAATGCTCCCTCCGTACTGAGGAGCACACCGCAGCCCTTGCAGCAAAAGTACAGAGCAGCCTTTTTAGGCAGAACCTCAATTCGGTAATAAAGCTCCCGGATACCGTCATGCGAGTCCGAACTACTCTGCAGCAGGACTGTCCAGCTCGTCCAGAGCTTGACTAGCAATTCGGCCTCCGTCCCAGTCCCAATCAAGCGACAACATTGGTGCCGCGCGTACATAACTATGAACTCAAAATACCATGGGCAGGGACAGAGGCACAGCTAGACCGTGGTCCATAATGCGGCTCAACCGCCCCTGGATCCGCATACCTTCACCCTTTCCTTTTTCATTTCAGGTTTTTTTGCTTCTCGAGGCTTTTCTGATAACCTAATCATTGGACCTACAACGGGACGGATACACCAAGAAGGCGAGGAGCTTTGACGTACAAGGGAACCCCCAGGTGGTCTCTACTAACGATCGTTATACCTGTTTTACATACCCGCATGTAGCTCGCTCTTGGTCATGGCATGTCAAATAGCCTTATTTGCTTATCGCATTACTTGTAAAAATACGCCTTGACGTATTAATCAAATTACAATGGAAAATAGTTTGCGGCTCAATATTTGCGGCGTCAGCTTATTACTTGATTTTTTCCTTATCTTTGTATTTTTTATCAATTGCACCCGTACACTCTGGTACGCCTTAAATTCGCTAGGGGCTTCATCATACCCCATAACATGGCAATAACGTCCGAACACTTTTATAGTATAGTTCGGCACCCCGAACTTATAACATTATATGCATCGGCTCTGAATCATGTCTTTGGTCAATAGTTGGGTTGCCCGGCTGCTGTGCTTACTACCTTACGTCCGCTATATCGGCTAGGGTAGTAAAGCGAGAACTACTGCGATTGTGTCCCGGTTCTTCCGGACGAGCACCTCAGTAGAGAAAGCCAAAAGCTGACTATCATGATGCTGCGAGAGCTGGTCAGCTGTTCGAGAGGTTTTCAAATCCTTAGAGATTTTTTCCGCTTTATGCGAGGAATTGGTTCTTATCCGATAAGGTGTGTATAACGCCCCAAGTTCGGCCTTCCGAGCACCAGGGGCTGCGCCAAAAGTTTTCATTGTCAAACTCCTATGGCTAAGTGAGGGTGATAAAGCCGTATAGTCCGATTGCCTTGTTCGTTGCGCTAAACACCTCCTTTAAGGACCAAAATGTGGAGTAAAGAGTGTTTAGATTTATACCGAACACCCCCATACTATCTATGTGGGGGCAGAAGCGACGACTGGCCAACTCTCAGATTTTCATAAACGGCCGCAGGGGAGGTAAAATTTTAGACTAACGGACATTATATTACCTAACGGATCTGTTTAATATTACAGGACAGGATAACATGAATGTTTTCATGGGAATATGATATCCTTGGCACATTGCTCCGCCACAAGGCGGGATCCCTCCAGACACTATCAAAATTTAGTTCGGGTTGGCGGTGCTCCTTGCCCTCAGGCGGCCCCTCGGTCATCAGCTTCATGGATGATACGTCTCCAACGTATCTATAATTTATGAAGCATTCATGATATTTTATTATTTGTTTTGAATGATTATGGGCTTTGTTATACACTTTTATATTACTTTTGGGACTAACCTATTAACCGGAGGCGCAACCCATATTGCTGTTTTATTGCCTGTTTCAGTATTTCGAAGAAAAGGAATATCAAACGGAGTCCAAACGAAATGAAACCTTCGGCAACGTGTTTTTTTGGAAGATTATCATCCTGGAGGCTTGGAGATCAAGTCAGAAGATCCTCTTTCTCGTGTTCTCTCTCGTGTTCCCTCTATGGCACGATCTTGATGTATCCCGAGATTTGCTATTATAGTTGGATCTTATGATGTTTCTCCCCCTATACTCTCTTGTGATAAATTGAGTTTCCCTCTTGAAGTTATCTTATCGGATTGAGTCTTTGATTTGAGAACACTTGATGTATGTCTTGCCGTGTTTATCTGTGGTGACAATGGGATATCACATGCCTCTTGATGTATGTTTTGGTAACCAACTTGCGGGTTCCGCCCATCAACCTATGCATAGGGGTTGGCACACGTTCTTCACTCTCCGGTAGAAACTTTGGGGCACTCTTTGAAGTACTTTGTGTTGGTTTGATGAATCTGAGATTGTGTGATGCATATCGTATAATCATGCCCACGGATACTTGAGGTGACAATGGAGTATCTAGGTGACATTAATTGTTTTGGTTGATTTGTGTCTTAAGGTGTTATTTTAGTACAAACTCTTTTATAGATTGATCCGAAAGGATAACTTTGAGGTGGTTTCGTACCCTACCATAATCTCTACGTTTGTTATCCGCTATTAGTGGCTTTGGAGTGACTCTTTGTTGCATGTTGAGGGATTGTTATATGATCTATCTATGTTATTATTGTTGAGAGAACTTGCACTAATGATTGTTATATGACCTAGGCCTTGTTTCCTATCATTGCAATACTGTTTACACTCACTTTTATCATTAGTTACCTTGCTGTTTTTATTATTTCAGATTACAAAAACCTATATCTACCATCCATATTGCACTTGTATCACCATCTCTTCGCCGAACTACTGCACCTATACAATTTGCCATTGTATTGGGTGTGTTGGGGACACAAGATACTCTTTGTTATTTGGTTGCAGGGTTGCTTGAGAGAGACCATCTTCATCCTATACTCTTTGTTATTTGGTTGCAGGGTGGCTTGAGAGAGACCATCTTCATCCTACGCCTCCCACGGATTGATAAACCTTAGGTCATCCACTTGAGGGAAATTTGCTACAGTCCTACAAACCTGTGCACTTGCAGGCCCAACAACGTCTACAAGAAGAAGATTGTGTAGTAGACATCAAGCTCTTTTCTGGCGCCGTTGCCGGGGAGGTGAGTGCTTGAAGGTATATCTTTAGATCTTGCAATCGAATCTTTTTGTTTCTTGTTTTATCACTAGTTTAGTTTATAAAAGAAATCTACAAAAAAATGGAGTTAAGTTTGTCTCATACGCTTCGTCTTTTTAATATCTTTTGTGAGTTTGATGGAAAGGAAAATTGTGCTCAAGTGCTAGAAGAAGAGTGCATTAAAATGCTTGGTACTAAATCTTTGAATGATGAGCATGATTGCAATGTTGTTAGTATAAACTCCTTGAATTTCCTTAGTACTAATGATGATTGCTCTAGTCATGATGAAAATATATCTTATGAGCATGTCAACTTTTGTGGAATGCATGTTTGCATGAACACACCAAATAGAGAAGATATATATTGCAAGAGGCATAAGTATTTAGAAACTAAGAAGTTGCAAGAAAGGCTAGAAAAGAGTGCGGAGAATTTAAGATATCTTTCCATTGTGAATTTTGCAATAAACAAGATCATTTACATCTCGAGTGCAAATTGTTTCATGATTGAATCGTGTCCAAAAATTGTGATGATTTGATTTCCCTTTCTCATTACAATGAACTTAGGTTTCTTTTGGGTTGTGAAGAGTTGAAACGTTTAACTAAGCCTATTCCAAAATTTAATCTTATGTATTTTCTTGATATTGATCTAGAAAAGATTTATTTGTTTTGTGCGGAGAATTGCATTGAGAATCCTTATATTGCCAATTACCTAAAGAAAAGAAAGCAAATAGGAGATTATGAGAATACTAATGAAAGGGAAGAGACTTCCCAATATCCTCCTATTATTTCTCATGATGAATCAGGTAACGAGGAGGAGCTTTCTATTCAACCAATCTCATCAATAAGGAGCTCAAAGAGGAAGGTTGAACCCACACATAATATGAAGAAGAAAAATAAAAGAAGGAGCAACAAAAGTAGAAATGTATCCCTCCCAAATGATGTTGCTCCTACTACTCATTGTGATGATGATAATTGCTATACTATTGGTACTATCAATATTTTTAGTAGTGAGAGTGATTAGGCTTATGCTATGAAAGGGCCCAAGCTTGGGGAAGCTATGTTTGATGAGGATAAAATATTTGAGAATATATTTGCTGAAATTAATGTTTGTCCCAAGCTTGGGGATTCTATGTTTAATGAAGATGATATTTTTAGCATCCCAAGTTTTGATATGCAAAGTTGTTATCATGATAGCATGCCTCCTACTTATGATGATTATATTGATGAAAGTGGGTTTGGAAGAGTGTAAACTTTAGGAAGTAGTGATCCCACTATTTTGGAGGATGTTTAATTTTATTGTGATGAATATGAAAGTGGATTTGGAAGAGTGTCAACTTTATTTAGTGATTCCACTATCTTGGGAGAGGTTTCAATCGATTATGATGAGAACGAAGTTGCTACTTATGATGATTATTGTGATGAAACTTATGCTATAAAAAGTAGCGATGATTATATTTATAAAACTTGTCATGATTATGATTACCCTTTTTCTGAACATTACTCTTTTAATGTGGAAACAATTTTTAGTGTTCAAGTCTCTTATGATACTCTCACTATTCCGAATGAGAAGAATTTTGCTTATGTGGAGAGTAGTAAATTTTCTATGCTTGTAGATCATGAAAAGAATGCTTTAGGTGCTGGTTATATTGTTGAATTCATTCATGATGCTACTGAAAATTATTATGAGGGAGGAATATATGCTTGTAGGAATTGCAATGATGTCAAGTTTCCTCTCTATGTGCTTAAATTTTTGAAATTATGCTTGTTTTGCCTTCCTATGCTTGTTGATTATTGTTCCCATAAGTTGTTTGCTTAAAAAATCCCCATGCATATGAAGTGGGTTAGACTTAAATGTGCTAGTCATATGCTTCATTATGCTCCCGTTATGTTTCAATTCTTATCTTTTATGTGAGCATCATTGTCATCATCATGCCTAGCTAGAAAGGCATTAAAGAAAAGTGCTTGTTGGAAGACAACCCAATATTTATCCTTACTGTTTTTGTGTGTCCACATGATTATGCTACTGTAGTAATCATGTTTTATAGCTTTTGTTTCAATAAAGTGCCAAGTAAGACCTTTAGGATAGCTTACGGTGATAGTTGTGTTGATCCTGCTGACAATCAGAAACTTTTGCACCCAGTAAATTAGTTTTGTTAATTCAGAAACGTGATTATGATCTGATTAGTTTTGCTCTGGATTGGTATATAAATTTATTAAGACTTCCTAATTTGGTAGGATTTTTGGAGTTCCATAAGTATACGTTTGATACAGATTACTACAGACTGTTCTGTTTTTGACAGATTCTGTTTTCTATGTGTTGTTTGCTTATTTTGATGAAACTATGAGTAGTATCGGAGGGTATGAACCATAGATAAGTTGTAATACAGTAGATATTACACCAATATGAATTTAGAATGAGTTCATTACAGTACCTAAGTGGTGGTTTTATTTTCTTATACTAACGGAGCTTACGAGTTTTCTGTTGAGTTTTGTGTTGTGGAGTTTTCAAGTTTTGGGTAAAGATTCGATGGACTATGGAATAAGGAGTGGAAAGAGCCTAAGCTTGGGGATGCCCAAGGCACCCCAAGGTAATATTCAAGGACAACCAAGAGCCTAAACTTGGGGATGCCCCGGAAGGCATCCCCTCTTTCGTCTTCGTTCATCGGTAACTTTACTTGGAGCTATATTTTTAATCACCACATGATATGTGTTTTGCTTGGAGCATCATTTTATTTTGTTAGTATTTGCTTGCTGTTATTTAGATTAATGTTTTGCATCTTTAGTTTCAATAAAAATGTCAAGGATAGCCTTTGCCATGCTTATTTTGCTAGTATACATGTTGCTGTTTGAAAACAGAAAGTTTACCACTGTTGAAATAATTCCCTAGAAAATTCAGAGAATGAAATAATGATGAAACCTTTTGCACAATGAGGTCTAATAAATTTAATACAGTGGTAATTTTATTTCATAATTTTTGGAGTTAGGGAAGTATGATGAATCTTGCATTCTTTACAGACTATACTGTTTTGACAGATTGCTGTTATGGTTGCATTGTTTGCATATGTTTGCTTGTTTAATGATTCTATTTGAGGATAGGAGTATTAAATATGCAGTGGCATTTAGTATTCAATGTTGAATAATAATATTAGTGATTTGTTACAGTATAAAATGATAAGGTTTTGCATTGGTTTATACTAACCTATCTCACGAGTTCTTGTTGAGTTTGGTGTGGATGAAGTTTTTGATAAAAAGAGAAACCAAGATATGAGAGGAATTAAGGAGACACAAAAGTTCAATCTTGGGGATGCCCAAGGCACCCCAAGATAATATTTCAAGAAGTCTCAAGCATATAAGCTTGGGGATGCCCCGATGGGCATCCCACCTTTCTTCTTCAACAACTATCGGTTAGTATTGGTTGAGCCTAAGTTTTTGCTTCTTCACTTGAGTTGTGCTATCCTTGCAATGTCATTTTATTTATTTTTGTTTGCTGTTTGAATACAATACCAAGATCTGAAATTCTTAAATGAGAGAGAGTCTTCACATAGTTACATAATTATTTAGCTACTCATTGATCTTCACTTATATCTTTTTGGAGTAGTTTGTCATTTACTCGTGTGCTTCACTTATATCCTATGAGTAAATGATTGAATGAGTTGATTGTCATAAATCTGCAATTATATGTGCCTCATTTTCTTATCCCATGGGGAGTAATGACTTCACGTCTAAGAAGTAGAGGTTGTAAACTTATTGGAGGTTAGCAAGCATTGTATTGGTCATTTGAACAATTTCATGAAAGAATATTGAAGGAAGAGAGATTTCATATATAAATATACTATTATAGACATCTTTTATAGTTGGGAGCACTCATTAAGTATGACATGCTAAAGAGTTGACGTTGGACAAGGAAGAAAACGTAATGGGTTATGTTTTCCGACATCTCAGTGAAAATATATTGTCATGGATCATTGAAACATGTTGAGCTTGCCTTTCCCCCTCATGCTAGCCAAAATTCCTTGCACCAAGTAGAGATACTACTTGTGCTTCCAAATATCCTTAAACCCAGTTTTATCATGAGAGTCCACCATACCTACCTATGGATTGAGTAAGATCCTTCAAGTAAGTTGTCATCGGTGCAAGCAATAAAAATTGCTCTCTAAATATGCATGACTTATTAGTGCGGAGAAAATAAGCTTTGTACGAACTTGTTATGGAAGCAATAAAAGCGACGGACTGCATAATGAGGTCCATATACAAGGGGCAATATAAAGTGACGTTCTTTCGCATTAAGATTTTGTGTATCCAACCCTAAAAGCACATGACAACCTCTGCTTCCCTCTACGAAGGGCCTTTCTTTTACTTTATGTCTTTTACTTTTATGCTTGAGTCAAGGTGATCTTCACCTTTCCCTTTTTCATTTTATCCTTTGGCAAGCACTTTGTGCTGGGGTGATCCTGATATATATATATCCAATTGGATGTAAGTTAGCATGAACTATTATTGTTGACATCACCCAAAGATGAATACGTTTGGAGGCAACATTATAAGCCCCAATCTTTCTCTGTGTCTGATTAAAACTCCATAACCATTAGTATTGCGTGAGTGTTAGCAATTGTAGAAGACTATATGATAGTTGAGTATGTGGATTTTGATATTCCTGAAAAAGAAGATGGATTGCAATTGTTTGAATGACTGAGAATGAAGTTTGCTAGTTTTCAAGAAAGTTTATGGTCTATGCTTTGACATGTGAATTGCGTGTTACTTTATCGTGAGAAGTTTTATGAGATGAACTACTATTATGACATATTATCATGCTAGAAAAGGTGATTGAAATTATCATTGATCAAACTTGTGCACCTTCTAGCATTCACACTTCATAAATTCTTTCTTTATCATTTACCTACTCGAGGACGAGTAGGAATTAAGCTTGGGGATGCTGATACGTCTCCAATGTATCTGTAATTTATGAAGCATTCATGCTATTTTATTATCTATTTTGAATGATTATGGGCTTTGTTATGCACTTTTATATTACTTTTGGGACTAACCTATTAACCGGAGGCCCAGCCCATATTGCTGTTTTATTGCCTATTTCAATATTTCGAAGAAAAGGAATATCAAACGGAGTCCAAACGGAATGAAACCTTCGGCAACGTGTTTTTTTCGAAGATTGTCATCCTGGAGGCTTGGAGATCAAGTTAGAAGATCCTCGAGGAGCCCAGGAGATAGGGGGGGGGCCCCTGTCTCGTGGACCCCTCGAGCACCCCCCGACCGACTTCTTTCGCCTATATAACCCTACGTACCCTAAAACCATCGAATATCAAGATAGATCGGGAGTTCCACCGCCGCAAGCCTTTGTAGCCACCAAAAATCTCTCGGGAGCCCGTTCAGGCACCCTGTCGGAGGGGGAATCCATCACCGGTGGCCATCTTCATCATCCCGGCGCTCTCCATGACGAGGAGGGAGTAGTTCACCCTCGGGCTGAGGGTATGTACCAGTAGCTATGTGTTTGATCTCTCTTTCTCGTGTTATCTCTCGTGTTCCCTCTATGGCACGATCTTGATGTATCCCGAGCTTTGGTATTGTAGTTGGATCTTATGATGTTTCTCCCCCTCTACTCTCTTGTGATAAATTGAGTTTCCCTCTTGAAGTTATCTTATCGGATTGAGTCTTTGATTTGAGAACACTTGATGTATGTCTTGCCGTGTTTATCTGTGGTGACAATGGGATATCACGTGCCTCTTGGTGTATGTTTTGGTAACCAACTTGTGGGTTCCTCCCATGAACCTATGCATAGGGGTTGGCACACGTTCTTGACTCTCCGGTAGAAACTTTGGGGCACTCTTTGAAGTACTTTGTGTTGGTTGGATGAATCTGAGATTGTGTGATGCATATCGTATAATTATGCCCACGGATACTTGAGGTGACAACGGAGTATCTAGGTGACATTAATTGTTTTGGTTGATTTGTGTCTTCAGGTGTTATTTTAGTACAAACTCTTTTATAGATTGATCCGAAAGAATAACTTTGAGGTGGTTTCGTACCCTACCATAATCTCTACATTTGTTCTCCGCTATTAGTGGCTTTGGAGTGACTCTTTGTTGCATGTTGAGGGATTGTTATATGATCTATCTATGTTATTATTGTTGAGAGAACTTGCACTAATGATTGTTATATGACCTAGGCCTTGTTTCCTATCATTGCAATACTGTTTACACTCACTTTTATCATTAGTTACCTTGCTGTTTTTATTATTTCAGATTACAAAAACCTATATCTACCATCCATATTGCACTTGTATCACCATCTCTTCGCCGAACTAGTGCACCTATACAATTTTCCATTGTATTGGGTGTGTTGGGGACACAAGATACTCTTTGTTATTTGGTTGCAGGGTTGCTTGAGAGAGACCATCTTCATCCTACGCCTCCCACGGATTGATAAACCTTAGGTCATCCACTTGAGGGAAATTTGCTACTGTCCTACAAACCTGTGCACTTGCAGGCCCAACAACGTCTACAAGAAGAAGGTTGTGTAGTAGACATGAGTGGTATCCATCTTCGCCCAGTGCGTCTTCGCGCGGGCAAAGGTCATCCATGCGGCTTTGATACAGACCGACCGCTTGATGGCTTCAAGCCGTGGGTAGGCACTCACAAGCCGCTTGATGAGTCCAAAGTAGCTGTTGGGCATGGGCTCGGCAGGCCATAGCCGGACTATTAAGTCCTTCATGGTTAGTTTGGCCGCCTTATGCAGCTCGACCAGCTGTTTCAGCTGGTCGCTAAAGGGCACTGGAAGTTTTGGTCCAAGGTATTGAGACTAGAATAGCTTCTCCGTAGAGCTCCCTTCTCCAGCTCGATAAAATTCTGCAGTGTGTGATATGCTGCGCGGCAGTTCCACAAACGCCCCTGGAGAGCTCTAAATCCGGGTAAGTAAAAGGAATGTTTCCTTCACATATCTGTTTTGCATAATGAAAGCCTTACCCGCCGTAATGTTTTTGGCCGTCTGGATCTCCTGGAGGGCGCCCTGGGCTTCGGCTCGGGCATCTTGTGCGCTCTGGCAGGCCTTGGCAAGTCGGACTCTTGTGCCTTAAAATTGCGCTCCAAGGACTCGTACTTCTTGACGGTGTCCTAGAGCTCTTGCTGGACCTCACTGACCCGGGCCTCCTGCTTCTCGCGCGCGACGTGTTCCTTTGCCGCTTTGTCCTTGGCCTCGGCCAACGCCTTATTGAGGGCTGCCACTTCGGTCATGGCACCTAATAAAGTTCATGACACTTTAGTCAGCACGAGCCATTTATCCTTCCTAAAAATACGCACAGGTTACTACATACCTTGGCTGTCCTCCAGCTGCTCCTTCACACGGCCGAGCTCTTCCTTGGCCCGCACTAGATTCTGCTTCAGTCTGGAGACTTCCGCAGTGTGAGCGGTCGCAGCCAGCAGCGACGCCTGCTTATTCACATAGACATATAAGCGTAGACTCCGGCGAAAATTATTTGATCCTCTGTTCGGCTTTTCTTTCCAAACACCGGACAGAGTATCAGGGGCTACTGTCTATATTGTGACATTCCTTTTCTAATTACATTGCTTACCTCAAAGCCTGTTAGAAGGCTAGTGCAGGCTTCGGTCAGTTCGGTTTTGGCAGACTGGATCTTCTCAATCACCATACTCATAAGAGTACGGTGTTCTTCAATGATGGAAGTGCCTCGCAGCACTTCCAGCAATCTATCCAGTGCCTCTGCATGGACAGAGGTCACCGGTGGACTTGTCCCACCCCCCTCTTTTGAAAGAGGCAGCCTCCGGAGCTGTATTTGGCTGGGGGCCGAATTGGATACGGCCCCCATCGTCGGTGTCCATAGGGGTCTGTCCCCCCATGTGTTCGGCAACCAGGGTTTTACCCTCCGACACTACCGGGACGGCCTCCTGAGCCTCTCCCTGGCCTGGGATCCTTCAAGACAACACCTCAGTGTTGTCCGCGGCCTTGGGGAGGAGGCCGTCGGAAGGGGCCTGCTGTCCATCACCGATGGGTCCAGCGATCCCTCTGAAGAGGAGGACAGCTCGATGTTGGACTGAGCCGGACTGCAAGTGCATAATCCAGCACATTAAAAGAAACAATAAAGTAGGAAGGCCAGAAATACTGAAGTGTCCGGACACTTACGATTTGGCCAAGGGCTTAACCCTGGGCTCCCACTCCCCGCCGCTGTTGGTGGCCGCTGCGGAGCTGTCCGGA
>NC_041381.1:91549363-91592787 GCF_002162155.2 Triticum dicoccoides
TCTTCCTCGTCGTCTTCAGCAACGGAGGAGCGATCCTCGATGTCTTCAGACATTGCATCCGAAGCGCCCCTGCGACGGAGACCATCTCTGGTCCCCTTGGCCTTCTTTTTGGCCTTCTTCTCCGGCACCAGAAATAACATCTTCATCAAAACAGGGGTTTCTGGATCTTCGGGCAGCGGAGCCGGACAGTTAATCCGCTCCGCTATCTCTATCCAGGCCAGAAAAATTGGCAGGGAGGCTTATATTCCTCCCTGAAATATGCCAGTAAAGGGTATACCTTGAAAACATCAAAGAACTTACCGGATTAGCCTGGCGTTTCGAGCTAAGCCCACGATCCTCGATCGTGGGCGAGGGTATCTCGCCGGCCTTGAAGAGCACCTTCCAGATGTCTTCGTGCGTCATGCCGAAGAGCTCTAGAAGCGTCTGGTGCTTGGCCAGGTTGAACTCCCACAAATTGCAAGTCCAGCGTTGGCACGGAAGGATCCGGCGAACGAGCATAACTTGGACCATGTTGACAAGTTTGATTCTCTTGTTTATCATGTTCTGGACACACGTCTGGAGCCCCATTAGCTCGTCTGAAGAGCCCCAGGCCAGGCCCTTCTCTTGCCAGGAGGTGAGCCGCATCGGGACTCCGGATCGGAATTCAGGGGCCGCCACCCAGTTGGTCCCGCACGGCTCGGTGATGTAGAACCACCCCGACTGCCACCCCTTCACAGTCTCCACAAAGGATCCTTTGGGCCAGGTGACATTGGGCATCTTGCCCACCATGGCGCCTCTGCACTCCGCTTGTTGGCCGCTCACCAGCTTGGGCTTCACATTGAAGGTCTTCAGCCATAGGCCGAAGTGAGGTGGGATGCGGAGGAAGGCCTCGCACACGATAATAAATGCCGAGATGTTGAGGATAGAGTTGGGGGCCAAGTCATGGAAGTCTAGCCCGTAGTAAAACATCAGTCCGTGGACGAACGGGTGGAGGGGGAATCCCAGCCCGCGGATGAAGTGTGTGAGAAACACCACACTTTCCTTGGGCTCCAGGGTGGGGACGATCTGTCCCTTGGCCGAAAGGCGATAAGCGATGTCCTTGGCCAGGTACCCGGCCTCCCGGAGCTCCTTGATGTCCTTCTTCTTGACGGAGGAGGCCAACCACTTGCCTCCAGCTCCGGATCCGGACATGATTGGAGTGCTTTTTTGGCGGAGAAGGCAAGGGCTTGGATGATGGAGCTTGAGAATGGAAGGGTGGAGGAAGGAGAAGGCGTGGGTGAATGAGGATGAATCCTTATCCCTTTATAAAGGCACCAAAAGTCATGCGCCTCCCTGCTCGCCTTAAAACCCGCCTATTCCCCAAGCACCGTGCAAATGGCACGGTTTGGTTACCCATGCCCGTATTGATGAGAATCCCGTGATAAGGGGACACGATCTCTGCTTCGACAAGACGTGCCAATGAAACCGCACCTCGAAATACGGAGCGGCAGGCTAAAAAACGGTTCGAATAATGACCGGGCAATGGCGTGATGTCACGCTACAAAAAGTTGTCAGCGGATTGTACTCTTGAAATATTATACTCTCTACGGTTGTGTGTGGTACTTATTTTGCAGAGTCGGGCACGATTCTTGTGTTCAGAATTCACTTTGGAGTATGCGGAGAAGGAACCTGCCTTGCAATGTTGAAGACAATCTGCGCGCCGGAATCATCGTCATTGAAGCCTGGTTCAGGGGCTACTGAGGGAGTCCTGGCTAAGGGGTCCTCGGACAGCCGGACTATATTCTGAGGCCAGACTATTGGACTAAGAAGATACAAGATAGAAGACTTCGTCTCGTGTCTGGATGGGACTCTCCTTTGCGTGGAAGGCAAGCTTGGCAATTCGGATATGTAGATTCCTTTCTCTGTAACCGACTTTGTACAACCCTAGTCCCCCCCGGTGTCTATATAAACCGGAGGGTTTAGAGTTCTAGGGTTTAAACACAACAATCATAACCTCATAGGCTAGACTTCTAGGGTTTATCCATTACGATCTCGTGGTAGATCAACTCTGGTAATACTCCTATTCATCAAGATCAATCAAGTAGGAAGTAGGGTATTACCTCCATAGAGAGGGCCAGAACCCGGATAAACATTGTGTCCCCCGCCTCCTGTTACCATTAGCCTTAGACGCACAGTTCGGGACCCCCTACCCGAGATCCGCTGGTTTTGACACCGACAGGCGCGCCCAAGGAGAGGGAGTCCTACTAGGACTACTAGTCCTAGTAGGATTCCATCACAACGAAGGAAGGGAAAGGAAGGAGAGGGAGAGGGAGTAGGAAAGGGGGGCGCCGCCCCCCCTTCCCTTGTCGCATTTGGACTCCAAAGAGGGGCACGGCTGCCCTGGCTGCCCTCCTCTCTCTCCACTAAGGCCCATGGTGGCCCATTAGTTCCCCCGGGGGGTTCCGGCAACCCCTCCGGCACTCCGGTTTTACCCGACACTACCTGGAACACTCTTGGTGTCCGAATAACATGGTCCAATATATCAATCTTTATGTCTCAACCATTTCGAGACTCCTCGTCATGTCCGTGATCTCATCCGGGACTCCGAACAAACTTCGGTCATCAAAAACACATAACTCATAATACATATCGTCATCGAACGTTAAGCGTGCGGACCCTACGGGTTTGAGAACTATGTAGACATGACCGAGGCACATCTCCATTCAATAACCAATAGTGGAACCTGGATGCTCATATTGGCGCCTACATATTCTACGAAGATCTTTATCGGTCAAACCACATAACAACATACGTTGTTCCCTTTGGCATTGATATGTTACTTGCCCGAGATTCGATCGTCGGTATCATCATACCTAGTTCAATCTCATTACCGGCAAGTCTCTTTACTCGTTCCGTAATACTTCATCCCGCAACTAACTCATTAGTCACATTGCTTGCAAGGCTTATAGTGATGAGCATTACCAAGAGGGCCCGGAGATACCTCTCCGAAACACGGAGTGACAAATCCTAATCTCGATCTATGACAACCCAACAAACACCTTCAAGACACCTGTAGAGCATCTTTATAATCACCAATTTACATTGTGACGTTTGATAGCACACAAGGTGTTCCTCCGGTATTCGGGAGTTGCATAATCTCATAGTCTGAGGAACATGTATAATTCATGAAGAAAGCAGTAGCAATGAAACTGTAACGATCATAATGCTAAGCTAACGGATGGGTCATGTCCATCAAATCATTCTCCTAATGATGTGATCCCGTTCATCAAATGACAACACATGTCTATGGTAGGAAACATAACCATCTTTGATTAACGAGCTAGTCTAGTAGAGGCATACTAGGGACACTATGTTTTGTCTGTGCATTCATACATGTATTAAGTTTCCGGTTAATACAATTCTAGCATGAATAATAAACATTTATCATGAAATATGGAAATAAATAAAAACTTTATTATTGCCTCTAGGGCATATTTCCTTCAGTCTCCCACTTGAGCTAGAGTCAATAATCTAGATTACAAAGTAATGATTCTACCACCCATGTGTCGGATTTCGGGTTCCGGCAGACCCTTAAGGTTTGAACTCTGGGGTGCATGCGGAGATCACACCTCCTGCCTACCTGTGTCTCGTCGCCCCGCAAGGATCTAAAGCTACACGAAGAACAACACAAGGGACACGAGATTTATACTGGTTCAGGCCACCATTGTGGTGTAATACCCTACTCCAGTTTGTGGTGTGTGGATTGCCTCAGGGGCTGACGATGGACAGTACAAGGAAGAACAGCCTCACGAGGGTCTGTTCTTGGCAGGAGCGATGAACTACTAGGGGGAGTTCAGTCGCCTCTCTCTCTCTCTGTCTATCTCCAGATGCGGATGCCCAAAATCTCCCCCCTCACCTTGTGGGTGGCTAGTCCTATTTATAGGCGGAGGCCCTGGACCTCTTCCCAAATATTGAGCGGGAAGGGCGCCAACAATTGGCCATTATGAAGGGGAACATCTAGTACACTTATCCTTACTAAACTTGGTCCTCGCCTGCCAACGACCCTGACGATGACTCCGGCTTGGGCTCCACGATGACCTTCGTTCTGCCGTCCTGCTGGTCTTGGTCTTGTTGCACCAAAATGGCTGCCTTTGCTTGATACTCTCGCCTGCGCTTGCTCCCTTTGCACAAAAGAGGAAACAAGGACTCTGCGCAGGCCGGCGCCCGCCTGGCGCTCGCCTGGCCTCGGTCGTCATGCCTTGCGTCATGGGCACCTCGTGAGGTACCCCGCCTTGATCTCTCCGCCTCCTCGCGAGCCAGCCTGACGAGGTTGTGCCCAAGGAAGCCTCTTGTGGTCCGCCCCGTGAGGCTTGGCCCCTCACGAGGGTCTTGAGTACGTGTTGATGAAGATGGGCCATACTGGGCCACTCCCTGAGCCACGCCATAGGCCGCAGGCAGGCAAGTCTGGGTACCCCCGTTCCCAGAATGCCGACAGTAGCCCCCGGGCCCAAGGCGCACCTGGACTTGGCTTAGCAGAGAAGCGAAGGGGCAAGGGCAAAGCGCCGCGGGCCCCAATAGCCTGCGGCCTTGGGCGCTGTGTGGCGGTTGATTGGACATGGGCGTCCTGGCTTCCCCGCGACACCTCGGCAACTGCAAGAATTGACAAGGGAGCGGTACCCGTCTAGGCTTACCTTCTTTGCCTTCTCCTTCATTGCCTAGATCCCCTTTCTCGCTTCTATCCTTCTTGCTTCCGAAATCTCCAGATCTACTCCGACCCTGCACCCTAGCAAGGCATGGCGCCTCGCCAGACCCCGGCCGGAGCATGGTACTCGCCCGCTCTGGATCCTCTGAATGTGTCAGAGAAGAACCTTGCTCGGACGCGCCAGATGATGGCGGCGCAAGGCAACGACGGGGCGGCCGTGCTCAAGGTCGGTTCCGCCCTTCCTGAGGGCAAGGGAAGCACCTTCTACCCGCTCTTCGTGAGCACCATCGCCGCCGGTCTGGTGCCCCCTTTTTCTGAGTTCTTCCTTTCTGTTCTCCACCATTAGAACCTGCAAGCTCTGCACCTCCATCCCAACTCTGTTCTTCTCCTGGCGATTTTCGCCTACTACTGCGAGGCTCATGTTGGGGTAAGGACCTCGTGGCCTTGCTGCGCCATTACTTCTACCTTCGGGTCTCTCGCGGCCCCATCACCGGGTGCGCGAGCTTCGTTGCGTATGCTAGCTCCAATGCCATCTCGAAGCCCGGGAAGAGGATTGAGGGCTTCAGGAGCAAGTGGGTCATGGTGGATGCTGGGTGCATCCACTCCCGATTGATTCTGCCCACGGGGCAGCCCAAGTCTGTTGACGCCTGGTCCCGCGCGGAGCTCGTTGATCCCCGCGCAAAGCCAGTGCTGGAGAGGATGGACGCGGACCTGTGGCCGGCAACATGGCGATGGCGAAACTGACCGAGGCGTCGCTCCTGAGGGAGTTCCTGGAGCACCGGGTGGCTCCGCTCCGGGAACACTCGCTTCCGCTGTGGAGGCTCGGGGGGGCCGATGCCGCCCTTCGCCCGAACCCCGAATTCCTGGCCAATGAAGATCTGGCCGCGGTCCTCCAATCCTCGGTTGGGGGAGACGTGGCGAGATTGGAGGATGCTCCCGTACCCCTGTTCCTTCGGGATGATTGGGAGCAGGTGGTGAACTCCATGTCCGCTTTTAACGGGGACGGGCCTGTGCCCGCGGAGGTTCCTGAGGACCCGGCGGCCCTGGCGGCGGTGAACGTGTCCTCCGGCGACTCTAGCGGAGAGGAGGAAGAAGAGGAGCAGGAAGAGGAGCCCAATTCCGAGGCGACCGACGGGGAGTCAAGGGTGCCCCTCCCTCGGTGCAGGTCCCGCGCTCTTCGCCTCATGCCGGATGACGACGAGGATGGCAACGAGCAAGGTGGCGAGAGCTCGCCCCTGATCCTGAACAAGGACAGGATGGGGCTGGTTCTCCGCGGGTCTGCTCCGGCTCCGAGGCGATTTGCAGACGCGCCTCCTGCTCCCGAGCCTCTTGAGGTTGATCCCAGCAGCCGACTCTCGGGCTTCAAGTTCGGCCAGAGGTTGCTTGAGCCCGCGAGAGATGATGAGTAAGTGCTCGATTCTTGTTTTGCTTCTTGCTTCGTTGTTGAGGCTTGACGTCCATATTCCTTGGCTAGGCCGGTGCCTGCGGCGAAAAAGCTGAAGGGGCTCCTGAGGCTTCGTCCAGGGCAGCACCTCCACCCGCGAGAGAAGGGGGCAGCAAGACGCGGGCCTCTCCTGCCCGGTCATCCTCGCGAGGCCTGGTGGGGCTAGCTGGGGCGAGCTCAGCCCCCATGGCCCAAGAAACTCCCGAGGTGTCCTTGCCTGACGCCGCTGCCGCAGTCGTCGGGGCGCAGAAGGTCCCAACTCATGGTGTTGTGATTATGCTGCCGTCTTCTCCTCCTACTCCGCCAACCGCCATCTTTCCAAGTCCTTCTACTGTCCTGGATCGGGCTGCTGCTGAGCTGGACCGGCTACGGAAAGATCTTCTGGGCGCTGACCCTCGCTTGGTGGCCGGGCGCCTGGAGCTGGCCTCTGGCTGGGTCCGCTCTGATGCTTCAGTCCGAGCGGCGTTGGCTCAGGCTGCGACAACTTGCGACGGGGAGAAGCAGGCCATCCTTGAGGCGAAGGCCGCTCGCGACGCCGCCTTGGGTGAGGTTGCGGATGTCCGGGGTCGTTGCGAGGTGCTGGAGAGTGAGCTGCAAGGCCTGCGCGACCAGCTTTCCAAGGAGGCCCGTGTCCGCCAGGAGAAGGAGGAAGACATGAAGGCTCGTGAGGCTGCCGCCAAGGACCGGGATGCCAAACTTGATGAACGCCATGGCCGCTTGGGTGCGCTGGAGCAGGCGTTGGAGGCGAAGAGGGTCGAGCTGGACGGCAAGGCGCGGGTCCTGGCCGAGGACCGCATGGCCTTCGCGAAGCTGGAGGTGAAGGCTCGCACCTTGCTGAAGTCGCTTTATGACAGCGGCCTGGAAAGCCCGCTGGCCGGCGCCGAGGACGGCCCCGCCAAGCTGCTTCCCTTCCTGGTCCGCGCCCTTGAAGATGTCGCCCTTGGCCTTGGCCCCACGGCTGAGGCTGAGGCGCGTGTCCTTTCTTCTGAAGCGCTGACGCGTGTTTTCACCCATGTCTACCTCCGCGACCCCGGCGTTGACCTTGACAGCCTGCTGGAGCCTGTGAGCGGTGAGCTTGCCACCGTCGCTGCTGAGGCCGTGAAGGGTCGAGCGGAGCCTCTGCTGGCGAAGTTCCGGGCCTTCAGCACCAAGCCAAAGCGAGGCGATGCCTATCCTGAGGCTTCACGAGGTGAAGTCGCCCAGCGCAGCTCCGTCACTAGCGATGGCACCGCCAGAAAGTGACCCCTTCGCGGCTCCCGTCCTGCTTTTAGCTCCTGCAACATGCATCATGCCTCATGGAGACGATTAAACTTGTGTTTGGCGTTGTCAAAGCACTCTATGGACTGTAATATTTGCTTTTGAATTCCTTGAGATTTGCGCTTTTGCTTCCTACTTGCCTGTGTTCTACGTCGGCAGAGCCCGGCCCCGTGCATACCTCAGCCGCCGTTAGCCCCGATCGGAAACCAGGACGGGACCAAGGAGTGAGGGGCTACGTGACAAGTTAGGCTCCTAAGTCATGATGCTCAGGAGTCCCCCTTGACGCACGAACAGCAAGTAGGGAGGTGAGATGTATGGGTAAATTTACCGTTCTACGTCGGCAGAGCCCGGCCCCGCGCATACCTCAACCGCCGTTAGCCTTTCGGAACTAAGGGGTGAGGGGCTACGTGACCAGTTAGGCTCCTGAGTCGCGATGCTCAGGAGTCCCCCTTGACGTTCAAACGGCCTTCATACCTTGGCTCCGCTCGGGGAGAGGCGTGCAATGAACAAGGCCCGAGGGGCTTGGCTAGGTGGCGTGCGCCTGGGCGTGACCCAGGTGTAGCCCCCGTGCCCAGCCCCCTCGCGCGGCGCTCCCGATGGGAGGCGTTACGATGGGACCGGACACTGAGCTCTGGGCTCCCTGAGGTTGATGCAGCCGGGGGCCACCCTTAGTTGTTTATCACCAGCGCGGAGCATAGCGCTTCTGTATGTGTACGGGCATACCGCTCCTCGGCAGTGTCGTCAGCCAGCGCGGAGCATGGTGCTTCCACTGGTGCGTGGGAGGGGGCTCCCCTCCGGGAGGAGCCCCCGGGGCGTGTACAACCCCGCCCTAACAGTAGGGCCTGACGAGGTGTATCTGGGCACCCGTGAGCCAGCGCTGGACTCACGGGGCCCTACCACAAGGCGGTTGCGCCTGGCTCTGGGCCTTTACTTGTAATGTGTTCCTGCAAATTTGGTTATATGTCGGCGCTCTACGTCCGCGGGTCTCGGCCCTCGAGCAAGCTCAACCATCGCTGGTATGCCAGGTCGCGATGCCCTGGACAAGGCCAGAGGGTGAGGGCTGGAGAGCCAGTAAGAGCCCATGAGTCGCGATGCTCAGGTACCCCCCCTTTAACGTGCAAGTGGCCGATATGATGGAAGAAGGGTGCTGTGGGCAGGCATCAAATAACGATCATGATGGGTCAAACGCACGACCCAAATAAATGCGAGAGGGATACATGCCACCGGGTCTGGCCCGGGTGGCTTGGGGATAATGTAGCCCGAGGGGCGCCCCCAATAAAGTAAGCTAAAAAACATGAATCAAAGGGGTACATGCCGCAGGGACGGACCCACGTGGCCTGGGAATGATGCAGCCCTGGGGGCGCTCCCAGCTGAAAGTGAAACTCGAAGGATGTCACCTGATGATGCTGAAGATGAGAGGATGCTGAAGTGGCGGACGGCGTGCGCTGCGGGAGACGATCTTCACGAGCCCCCAGGCCCAGGGCCCTCGGGAGGCTCCGGAAGCGCCGGCGGCTCCTCGCGGACCATTTCCACCTCTGCCAGGACTGCTGAATGCCTGGCCGCTTGAGACTCAAAGACGCTCCTCATGAGGCGCTGACGCACAGCAGCCACATTCGGCAGACCGTAAGGCATGCGAACATAGCTGTGGGGTGGACCTTCGCAGCGTCCCATGCGTGAGGGCCAGAGGTGCTCCTGAGAGGCGGCTCGGTTGAGTCCTGGTATGTCGACGCAGACGCGCAGCCCACCATCCTTGCCTGGATGGGGAGCTACGGCGGGTAAGCGGCGGCTGCCACTCATGACTCTTGACTCCTGCAGCTCCTGAATGATCTCGCTGACGAACTCTTGAGGGTTTGGCCCTCCTTGCCTTGCTCCTTCCCGAGGGAAACGTGCGTTGAAGCACGCCTGCAAGTGGTGCCCGAGTGCCTCCCTCGTGATCCTAGCAAAGTCGATGGCCTTCCAGGAGAGAGCCCCCGAGCCTTGCCCGAGGAGGGCGCCGGGCGCGCCTTCCTATGCGATAGAAGGAGGCGCCCCTTGAACAGGCGCAGACCCTGAGGGGACTGCCTCCCGAGGGGTCGGACCAGGTGATGTCTTCTTCTTCTTAGGAGCAGCCTCGAGAAGCCTCCCGCTCCTGTGATCTGGGTCTTCAATTGATGCGGCCTGGAAAGCATGCTCCAGAGAACACACATTGTCTCACTCTTCACAAGGCACCGTGATGACTCCACCGCTTCCTGGCATCTTGAGGACATTGTAACCGTGATGGGTCACGGCCATGAACTTGGACAGGGCTGGGTATCCGAGGATGGCATTGTACGATAGGCGAATGCGAGTGACGTCGAAGTCAATGAGCTCGGTGCGGTAGTTGTCGCGTTTCCCGAAGGTAACAGGAAGGCGAACCTGCCCTATTGGAACCGTGGAACCACCAGTGACTCCTGAGAAAGGCTTGGTTGGCTGCAGCTGATTGTAGGGCACTTGGAGATTGTTGAACGTCTCGATGGATAGGACACTGAGCCCTGCTCCGCCATCGATGAGGGTCCTGATGACTTGCACATTGCCGATGATTGGGGAACAAAGCATTGGGAGGACTCCGGCCGTGGCCGCGCACTTGAGCTGATCCGCTGAGCTGAACGTGATAGCACAGGCTGACCACCTGAGAGGGCGTGTGGCCTCAAGCTTGGGGAGGACTGCATTCACTTCGCGAGCAAACTGCTTGAATATGGCGCTGAGAGGCCGGGGCTTGAGCGCCGCCCAAGATGCAAGCGATTGCGCGCAGCTCCTGGAAGCCTCTAGCCCCCTCGTCCTGATGATGGTCTTCATTCCTCCTCGGCTGTGGTGGCAGAGGAGGGAGGCCCGCATTGCCTTGTGGGCGATCCTCGCGAGGCTGATCCCTCCAACCCCCCTCGCAAGGTGGGTCCCTCCAACCTCCCTCACGAGGCTGGTCCTGCCAGCGGTCCTCGCGAGGTCGGTCGCGCCACCTTGGTGAGGGCCACGGTCTTCCCATTGTCCTCCACCTCTTCCTCCTCCTCGGCCATAGCCCCAGTCGCTGCGCTCGGGGCGTCGGCCGGCACGCATGTTCCGCACGGCCCTGAGCTCTTGGCATTCGTTGGTGTTGTGGGTGTGGAGGTCGTGGTACACATAGTATCGGCTGCCCTTGGATGACTCAGGCTGATCCCTGCCTCGCTTGGTGTCCGGCTCTGCTGCAAGTACGGCAGCCCCCTTGCGCTTTACGTCCTTGGCCTTGGGCTTCTGCTCTTCTGGGTCAGCAGCTAGCAGCTCGAGAAGGGAAAGGCGCCCTTCCTCAGCCCTAGCACACTTGGTCGCCAAATTGAACAACTCCAAGGAGGTGCACAGGTCCTCATGAATCACAAGCTCCTCTTTCATCTTGACGTCACGTACGCCATCGGAGAAGGCTGAGATGATGGCCTCCTCAGACACCTTGGGGATCTTAAGGCGAGCGCTGTTGAAACGCTGGATGAACTTCTGCAGGGTCTCTCCCGGCTGCTGCTTGATGCAGCGCAAGTCGCTCATGGCCGGGGGCCGGTCACGTGTGCCTTGAAAGTTGGCGATGAATCGGGTGCGCATCTCGTCCCAGGAGGATATCATGCCAGGAGCCAGGTTCAGGAGCCAGGTGCGGGCACCGTCCTTGAACGCCATGGGGAACCAGTTCGCCATGACCTTCTCGTCCCCGTTGGCGGCTTCGATGCCCAGCTCATAGAGCTGGAGGAACTCCGCAGGGTCAGCCGTGCCATCGTAGCGCGGGGGCAGATCCGGCTTGAACTTGCCCGGCCAGGCCACGCTGCGCAGCTCGGCGGTGAAGGCACGGCAGCCTGTAGTGGCCGCGGGAGGCCTTGGGTGACGAAGAGCTTGATCATGGAAGTCTCTGTGTGCTGCCGCCAGGTGCAGCGCGGGGTCTTGATGCGCTGGAGCAAGAGCGCGTTCGCGCCCGGCCGGTGCCGGGAGCACACGGGCGGCTTCTTAGGGGCGAGGGATCTCTTGGCAGCTCTTCTCTTGCTGTGCTGGCACCGGATGGAGTGGGTTCCACCCAGGGGCCATGCGCCTTGGGGCCAAGGCGCCTTCTTGAAGGGGAGGCGGCTGAGGCGCTCCCGGAGCTTCGTCGCCCGCGCAGGGCGGGGCGCGGTGCAGCGAGAGGGATGGTGCAGGGGAGCCCCCAGCGGCGCTGACGAGCTCGGTGATGCGGGTGAGCCACTCGTCGTAGAGGTCGTCGACGGGACGGTAGTGCAGGAGCTCCCGCGCCAGGAGAAGCGCGGCATGCGCGTCCGCAGGAGCGCGACGGGCATGGGACGAAGAGCCGGCTGGAGTCAGCAACGGGGTGGCGGTGCGGCCTTCTCGCCGCACCGAAGGGTCCAGGGACGACGCCTGCTGCTCATTCCCCGTCGGGCCAGTCGCGGCATTGACGGCAGGCGACGGGGAACGGCGGGGGCGCCCGCCGACGGGGGCCGTCTGGGCGACGCGGGTGGCGAGAGCGGCCCGGCGCTCGGCGCGGGCTCGACGAGCGTCTGACATGGATGCGACGGACAGCGAAACATGAGGCGACGGAAGGCGGATTCCGGCACACCCCTACCTGGCGCGCCAAATGTCGGATTTCGGGTTCCGGCAGACCCTCAAGGTTCAAACTCTGGGGTGCACGCGGAGATCACACCTCCTGCCTACCCGTGTCTCGTCGCCCCGCAAGGATCTAAAGCTACACGAAGAACAACATAAGGGACACGAGATTTATACTGGTTCAGGCCACAATTGTGGTGTAATACCCTACTCCAGTTTGTGGTGTGTGGATTCCCTCAGGGGCTGATGATGGACAGTAGAAGGAAGAACAGCCTCGCGAGGGTCTGTTCTTGGCAGGAGCGATGAACTGCTAGGGGGAGTTCAGTCGCCTCTCTCTCTCTCTCTCTCTCTCTCTCTATCTCCAGATGCGGATGCCCAAAATCTCCCCCTCACCTTGTGGGTGGCTAGTCCTATTTATAGGCGGAGGCCCTGGGCCTCTTCCCAAATATTGAGCGGGAAGGGTGCTAACAATTGGCCATTTTGAAGGGGAACATCTAGTACACTTATCCTGACTAAAGTTGGTCCTCGCCTGCCAAAGACCCTGACGATGACGCCGACTTGGGCTCCACGATGACCTCCGTTCTGCCGTCCTACTAGTCTTGGTCTTGTTGCACCGAAATGGTTGCCTTTGCTTGATACTCTCGCCTGCGCTTGCTCCCTTTGCACCAAAGAGGAAACAAGGACTCTACGTGCCTTGATCTCTCTGCCTCCTCGCGAGCCAGCCTGACGAGGCTGTGCCCGAGGAAGCCTCCTGTCGTCCGCCCCGCGAGGATTGGCCCCTCACGAGGGTCTTGAGTACGCGTTGATGAAGATGGGCCGTACTGGGCCACTCCTTGAGCCACGTCGCAGGCCGCAGGCAGGCAAGTCTGGGTACCCCCGTTCCCAGAACGCCGACACCATGGAGTTTTGGTACTGATCATGTTTTTCTCGTGGAAGAGGCTTAGTCAACGGGTCTGCAACATTCAGATCCGTATGTGCCTTGCAAATCTCTATGTATCCCTTCGACACTTGATGACGGATGGAATTGAAGCATCTCCTGATGTGCTTGGTTCTCTTGTGAAATATGGATTCCTTCGCCAAGGCAATTGCACCAGTATTGTCACAAAAAAATTCATTGGACCCGATGCACTAGGTATGACACCTAGATCGGATATGAACTCCTTCATCCAAACTCCTTCATTTGCTGCTTCCGAAGCAGCTATGTACTTCGCTTCACACGTAGATCCCGCCATGATGCTTTGCTTGGAACTGCACCAACTGACAGCTCCACCATTCAATAAAAATACGTATCCGGATTGCAAATTAGAGTTGTCCGGATCAGTTTCAAAGCTTGCATCGACGTAACCGTTTACGACGAGCTCTTTGTCACCTCCATAAACGAGAAACATATCCTTAGTCCTTCTCAGGTATTTCAGGATGTTCTTGACGCCTGTCCAGTACTCCACTCTGGGATTACTTTGGTACCTCCCTGCTATGCTTAGAGCAAGGCATACATCAGGTCTGGTACACAGCATTGCATACATGATAGAACCTATGACTGAAGCATAGGGAATGACTCTCATTTTTCTCTCTATCTTCTACAGTGGTCGGGCATTGAATCTGACTCAACTTCACACCTTGTAACACAGGCAAGAACCCTTTCTTTGACTGATCCATTTTGAACTTCTTCAAAACTTTATCAAGGTATGTGCTTTGTGAAAGTCCAATTAAGAGTCTTGATCTATCTCTATAGATCTTGATGCCCAATATGTAAGCAACTTCACCGAGGTCTTTCATTGAAAAACTTTTATTCAAGTATCCTTTTATGATATCCAGAAATACTATATCATTTCCAATCAACAATATGTCATCGACATATAATATTAGAAATGCTACAGAGCTCCCACTCACTTTCTTGTAAATACAGGCTTCTCCAAAAGTCTGTATACAACTCTTCTTTCAGAAATCCATTCAGGAATGCAATTTTGACATCCATCTGCCAAATTTCATAATCATAAAATGCGGCAATTGCTAACATGATTCGGACAGACTTAAGCACCGCTATGGGTGAGAAAGTCTCATCGTAGTCAACTCCTTGAACTTGTCGAAAACCTTTCACAACAAGTCGAGCTTTGTAGACAGTAACATTACCGTTAGCATCAGTCTTATTCTTGAAGATCCATTTATTTTCTATGGCTTGCCGATCATCGGGCAAATCCACCAAAGTTCACACTTTGTTCTCATACATGGACCCCATCTCAGATTTCATGGCCTCAAGCCATTTTGCGGAATCTGGGACCATCATAGCTTCCTCATAGTTCGTAGGTTCACCATGGTCTAGTAACATGACTTCTAGAACAGGACTACCGTACCACTCTGGTGTGGATCGTATTCTGGAAGACCTACGAGGTTCGGTAGTAACTTGATCTGAAGTTTCATGATCATCATCATTAGCATCCTCACTTATTGGTGTAGGAATCACTGGAACTGATTTCTGTGATGAACTACTTTCCAATAAGGGAGAAGGTACAATTACCTCATCAAGTTCTACTTTCCTCCCACTCACTTCTTTCGAGAGAAACTCCTTCTCTAGAAAGGATCCATTCTTAACAACAAAGTTTTTGCCTTCGGATCTGTGATAGAAGGTGTACCCAACAATTTCCTTTGGGTATCCTATGAAGATGCACTTCTCTGATTTGGGTTCGAGCTTATCAGGTTGAAGCTTTTTCACATAAGCATCGCAACCCCAAACTTTAAGAAACGACAACTTTGGTTTCTTACCAAACCACAATTCATAAGGCGTCATCTCAACGAATTTTGATGGTTCCCTATTTAAAGTGAATGCAGCGGTCTCTGAAGCATATCCCCAAAACGATAGTGGTAAATCAGTAAGACACATCATAGATCGCACCATATCCAATAAAGTACGGTTATGACGTTCGGACACACCGTTTCGCTATGATGTTCCAGGTGGCGTAAGTTGTGAAACTATTCCACATTGTTTAAAATGAAGACCAAACTTGTAACTCAAATATTCACCTCCACGATCAGATCATAGAAACTTTATTTTCTTGTTACGATGATTTTCCACTTCACTCTGAAATTCTTTGAACTTTTCAAATGTTTCAGACTTATGCTTCATTAAGTAGATATAACCATATCTGCTCAAATCATCTGTGAAGGTAAGAAAATAATGTTACCTGCCACGAGCCTCAACACTCATTGGACCACATACATCAGTATGTATTATTTCCAATAAGTCAATAGCTCGTTCCATTGTTCCAGATAACAGAGTTTTAGTCATCTTGCCCATGAGGCACGGATCGCAAGCACCAACTGATTCATAATCAAGTGATTCCAAAAGCCCATCAGTATGGAGTTTCTTCATGTGCTTTACACTGATATGACCTAAATGGCAGTGCCACAAATAAGTTGCACTATCATTATCAACTTTGCATCTTTTAGCTTCAATATTATGAACATGTGTATCGTCACGATCGAGATTCAAAAAAAATAGACCACTCAGCAAGGGTGCATGACCATAAAAGATAAGAAAAACCATTATTCTCTGATTTAAATGAATAACCGTCTCGCATCAAACAAGATCCAGATATAATGTTCATGCTCAACGCTGGCACCAAATAAAAATTATTTAGGTCTAAAACTAATCCCGAAGGTAGACGTAGAGGTAGTGTGCCGACGGCGATCACATCGACCTTGGAACCATTTCCCACGCACATCGTCACCTTGTCCTTAGCTAATCTTCTTTTAATCTATAGCCCCTGTTTCGAGTTGCAAATATGAGCAACAAAACCAGTATCAAATACCCAGGCGCTACTATGAGAATCAGTAAGGTACACATCAATAACATGTATATCAAATATACATTTCACTTTGCCAACCTTCTTATCCGCCAAATACTTGGGGCAGTTTGCTTCCAGTGACCAGTCCCTTTGCAGTAGAAGCACTCAGTTTCAGGCTTAGGTCCAGACTTGGGTTTCTTCTCCTGAGCAGCAACTTTCTTGCTGTTCTTCTTGAAGTCCCCTTTCTTCCCTTTGCCCTTTTTCTTGAAACTAGTGGTCTTGCTGACCATCAACACTTGATGCTCCTTTTTGTTTTCTACCTCTGCAGCCTTTAGCATTGCGAAGAGCTCGGGAAAAGGTTTGTTCATCCCGTGCATATTATAGTTCATCATGAAGCCTTTATAGCTTGGTGGAAGTGATTGAAGAACTCTGTCAATGACACTATCATCAAGAAGATTAACTCCCAGGTGAGTCAAGTGGTTATGGTACCCAGACACTCTGAGTATGTGTTCACTGATAGAACTATTCTCCTCCATTTTGCAGCTATAGAACTTGTTGGAGACTTCATATCTCTCAACTCGGGCATTTGCTTGAAATATTAACTTCAACTCTTGGAACATCTCATATGCTCCATGACGTTCAAAACGTCTTTGAAGTCCCGATTCTAAGCCGTAGAGCATGGCACACTGAACTCTTGAGTAGTCATCAACATGCATCTGCCAAGCATTCACAATGTTTGCAGTTGTTGTCATGGGTGGTACACATAACAGTGCTTCCAGGACATAATTCTTCTGTGCAACAATGAGGATAATCCTCAAGTTACGGACCCAGTCCGTGTAATTGCTGCCATCATCTTTCAACTTAGCTTTCTCTAGGAACGCATTAAATTCAAAGGAACGGTAGCACATGCCATTGATCTATAATAACATTGACATGCAAAAAAACTATCAGGACTAATTTCATGATAAATTGAAGTTCAATTAATCATATAACTTAAGAACTCCCACTGAGAAAGACATCCCTCTAGTCATCTAAATGATCACGTGATCCAAATCAACTAAACCATGTCCGATCATCATGTGAGATGGAGTAGTTTTCAATGGTGAACATCACTATGTTGATCATATCTACTATATGATTCACGTTCTACCTTTCGGTCTCAGTGTTCCGAGGCCATATCTGCATATGGTAGGCTCGTCAAGTTTAACCCAAGTATTCTGCGTGTGCAAAACTGGCTTGCACCTGTTTTATGTGAACGTACAGCTTATCACACCTGATCATCACGTGGTGTCTTGGTACGACGAACTGTAGCAACGGTGCATACTCAGGGAGAACACTTATACCTTGAAATTTAGTAAGGGATCATCTTATAATGCTACTGCCGTACTAAGCAAAAATAAGATGCATATAAGATAAACGTCACATGCAATCATAATATGTGACATGATATGGCCATCATCGTCTTGTGCTCATGATCTCCATCACCGAAGCATTGTCATGATCTCCACTATCACCGGCGTGACACCTTGATCTCCATCGTAGCATCATTGTCGTCTCACCAACTATTGTTTCTGCGACTATCACTACCGCTTAGTGATAAAGTAAAGAAATTACATGGCGATTGCATTGCATACAATAAAGCGACATCCATATAGCTCCTGCCAGTTGCCGATAACTTGGTCACAAAACATGATCATCTCATACAACAATTTATATCACATCATGTCTTGACAATATCACATCACAGCAAGCCATGCAAAAACAATTTAGACGTCCTCTACTTTGTTGTTGCAAGTTTTACGTGGCTGCTACGGGCTTCTAGCAAGAACCGTTCTTACTTACGCATCAAAACCACAACGATTTTTCGTCAAGTGTGTTGCTTTAACCTTCAGCAAGGACCGGCTGTAGTCAAACTCGATTCAACTAAAGTTGGAGAGGCAGACACCCACCAGCCACCTATGTGCAAAAGCACGTCGGTGAACCATTCTCATGACCGCGGCCATGTAATGTCGGTCCGGGCCGCTTTATCCAACAATACCGCCAAATCAAACTAAGACATTGGTGGTAAGCAGTATGACTATTATCGCCCACAACTCTTTGTGTTCTACTTGTGCATAAAACATCTACGCATAGACCTGGCTCTGATGCTACTGTTGGGGAACACAGTAATTCCAAAAAAATTCCTACGATCACGCAAGATCTATCTAGCTGATGCATAGCAACGAGAGGGGAGAGTGTGTCCACGTACCGTCGAAGACCAAAAGCGGAAGCGTTTCAATAACACGGTTGATGTAGTCAAATTTCTTTGTGATCCAACCGATCCAAGTACCGAACGTACGGCACCTCCACGTTCAGCACACGTTCAGCTTGATGACGTCCCTCGTTATCTTGATCCAGTTGAGGACGAGGGTGAGTTCCGTCAGCACGACGGCATGGCGACCGTGATGATGATGTTACCGGCGCAGGGCTTCCCCTAAGCTCTACGATGGTATGATCGAGGTGTGTAACTGTGGAGGGGGGCACCGCACACGGTTAAGAGAAACTTGTGTGTTCTAGGGTGCCCCCTGGCCCCTTATATAAAGGAGTAAGGGGGAGTGAGGGAGTCCTGGACTAGGGGGTGTCCGGATAGCCGAACTATCATCATTGGCCGGACTCCAAGACTATGAAGATACAAGATTGAAGACTTCGTCCCGTGTCCGGATGGGACTTTCCTTGGCGTGGAAGGCAAGCTTGGCAATACGAATATGTAGATCTCCTACCATTGTAACCGACTCTGTGTAACCCTAGCCCTCTCCGGTGTCTATATAAACCGGAGGGTTTTAGTCCATAGGACGAACAACAATCATACCATAGGCTAGCTTCTAGGGTTTAGCCTCCTTGATCTCGTGGTAGATCTACTCTTGTACTACCCATATCATCTATATCAATCAAGCAGGAGTAGGGTTTTACCTCCATCGAGAGGGCCCGAACCTAGGTAAAAACATCGTGTCCCTTGTCTCCTATTACCATCCGCCTAGACGCACAGTTCGGGACCCCCTACCCAAGATTCGCCGGTTTTGACACCGACATTGGTGCTTTCATTGAGAGTTCCTCTGTGTCGTCACTCATAGGCCCGATGGCTCCTTCGATCATCAACAACGACGCGGTCCAGGGTGAGACTTTTCTCCCCGGACAGATCTTCGTATTCGGCTGCTTTGCACTGCGGGCCAATTCGCTTGGGCATCTAGAGCAGATTGAAAGCTACGCCCCTGGCCATCAGGTCAGATTTGGAAGTTTGAACTTCACGGCCGACATCCGCGGAGACTTGATCTTCTACGGGTTTGAGCCACAACCAAGCGCGCTGCACTGTCACGATGGGCATGATCTAGCTCTGCTGCCAGACGGTGCCCTGGAGGCCGCACAAGAGCCCGCTCCGACCCTTAACTCGGAGCCAACTGCGCCGATCGAGGATGGGTGGCTAGACACCGCCTCGGGGGCTGCTACCTCTACGGCGATGGAGCCGAATACTGACCCTGTCCCTTGTGAAGCTTGTGACTCCGAGGTGCCGGACTCCTCGCCGGACTCCAAACCTCCCGCACCCCTACCAATCGAATCCGATTGGGCACCGATCATGGAGTTCACCGCTGCAGACATCTTTCAGCACTCGCCTTTTGGCGACATCCTGAATTCGCTAAAGTGTCTCTCTTTGTCAGGAGAGCCTTGGCCGGATTATGGCCAGGACGGTTGGGATGCGGACGACGAAGAAATTCAAAGCCCACCCACCACCCACTTCGTAGCCACTGTCGACGACCTAACCGACATGCTAGACTTCGACTCCGAAGACATCGACGGTATGGACGATGATGCCGGAGACAACCAAGAACCAGCGCCTACGAGGCACTGGAAAGCCACCTCGTCAAACGACATATACATGGTGGACATCCCAAAGGATGGGAATGGCGAGGGAACAGCGGAGGAAGACCCCTCCAAGAAACAGCCTAAGTGCCGGCGTCAGCGGCGCCACTCTAAATCCCGCCACAGCAAGAATGATGATTCCGGCACCGAAGACAATAACACCCCGGACAGTGCCGAAGACAACCCCCTCCAGCAAGATTCAGCACAGGAGGACGGAGAAGCCAGCCCTCACGAGAGAGCGGCAGACGAAGAGGTAGAGGACGATAATTACATGCCTCCCTCTGGAGACGAGGCAAGCCTCGACGACGACGAATTCGTCGTGCCTGAGGATCCCGTCGAACAAGAGCGTTAAAAACACAGGCTTATGGCCATGGCAAGCAGCCTCAAGAAAAAGCAGCAACAGCTTAGAGCTGATCAAGATCTGCTAGCCGACAGATGGACTGAAGTATTTGCGGCCGAAGAGTACGAACTCGAACGCCCCTCCAAAAGCTACCCCAAACGCAAGCTGCTGCCACGATTAGAGGAGGAAGCATGTAACCCTACATCACCAGTGCATAATACGGCCGACCTGCCACCTCGTGGCCGCGACAGAGAGGCCTCTAGGCCCTCCACTAAAGCCGTACCCCGGCATCGCTCGAAAAGTACAAAGCCACGGGGGAATGCGCCGGACTTGCGAGACATATTGGAGGATAAGGCAAGACAATCAAGATCGATCTACGGATCGCGTGGGCGCCCCACGATACGCGACGACAACCGTCGCGCCGGATACAGCAATTTCGGCCGGGCCGAACACAGTAGACAAAGCTCGCTTGAGCTACGTCATGATATAGCCCAATATAGAGGCGCCGCACACCCACTATGCTTCACAGATGAAGTAATGGATCATCAAATCCCCGAAGGGTTCAAACGCGTACATTGAATCCTATGATGGCACAACCGACCCCGCGGTTTGGATCGAAGACTATCTCCTTCATATCCACATGGCCCGCGGTGATGATCTTCACGCCATCAAATACCTCCCACTCAAGCTTAAAGGACCAGCTCGGCATTGGCTTAACAGCTTGCCAGCAGAATCAATTGGGTGTTGGGAGGACCTGGAAGCCGCATTCCTTGATAACTTCCAGGGCACATATGTGCGACCACCAGACGTTGATGACCTAAGCCACATAATTCAGCAGTGAGACGAATCGGCCAGACAATTCTGGACACGGTTCTTAGCCAAGAAAAATCAAATCGTCGACTGTCCGGACGCGGAGGCCCTCGCAGCCTTCAAACATAACATCCGCGACGAGTGGCTTTCCCGGCACCTGGGACAGGAAAAGCCGAAATCCATGGCAGCCCTCACATCACTCATGACCCGCTTCTGCGCGGGAGACAACAGCTGGCTAGCCCGTAGTAACAACCTCAACAAAAATTCTGGCAGTCCGGATACCAAGGACCGCAATGGCAGTTCGCGTCGCAACAAGCACAAACGCCGCATTAACGGCGATAATACTGAGGATACGACAGTCAACGCCAGATTTAGAGGCTCCAAACTCGGTCAGCGGAAAAATCCATTCAAAAGAACTACTCTGGGTCCGTCCAATTTGGACCGAATACTCGACCGCTCGTGCCAGATACAGGGCACCCCCGAAAAGCCAGCTAATCACACCAACAGGGATTGTTGGGTATTCAAGCATGCAGGCAAGTTAATTGTCGAAAACAATGACAAGGGGCTGCATAGCGATGACGAAGAAGAGACCCGGCCGCCGAACATCAGAGGACAGAAGGGTTTCCCCCCACAAGTGCGGATGGTGAACATGATATACGCAACCCACATACCCAAAAGGGAGCGGAAGTATGCACTCAGGGACGTATACGCGATGGAGCCAGTCGCCCCAAAGTTCAATCCATGGTCCTCTTGCCCGATCACGTTTGATCGAAGGGACCACCCCACCAGCATCCGCCATGGCAGATTCGCCGCATTGGTTCTAGACCCAATCGTCGATGGGTTCCACCTCACTAGAGTCCTGATGGACGGCGGCGGCAGCCTGAACCTGCAGGATACAGTGCGCAAGATGGGCATAGACCCCTCAATGATTAAACCCACAAAGACGACCTTCAAAGGCGTCATACCAGGTGTAGAGGCCAATTATACAGGCTCAGTTACACTGGAAGTGGTCTTCGGATCCCCGGATAACTTCCGAAGCGAGGAGTTAATCTTCGACATAATTCCATTCCGCAGCGGCTATCATGCACTGCTCGGACGAACCGCGTTTGCAAAGTTCAATGCGGTGCCGCACTACGCATACCTCAAGCTCAAGTTCTGAGCACATGTAGCAATGCGGCCCCGACCCCAGCCCTCGCAAAATTGCAAGACCAGTACTTCGCGTACATCATTACGCTCTGGAGATACCATGGGCATAGGGGGAGGGGCACGACCACGGCAGGCCCAGAGTGCGGCTCAACCACACCAGGGGCTCCCAAGTGTGTCATCCTTTTTCTTCCTTTTTTTCTTCTTATCCTCAGGACTCCATTTGCCAGAGGCCCTGTCCGGCAGTAGACCTGCCAAACTCACGATGCAACAGCCAGGGAAGGAGAAAAGCTACAACGAGTATCCAGGTGGTCTCCATTACGAGCATTATACCTGTTTTACACACCATTCCGCAGCCTACCCCTGGAGGGGGACACGCTAAATAGTCCCACCCCTTGCTTACCGCACTATTTGTATCATTCTGCACTCATGACAATATTTTTTGAATAAACAATGCATCGCTTTTTGCCTACTACTGCATTCCTTTCTTATACATATGTTCATTTATGACATGTTGCATCCGTACACTTTGGTACGGCTAAATACACCAGGGGCTTAAGTTCCCCACATTATGGTGTGATAAGTCCGAACACTTTCACAAGTGCGGCACCCCGAACTTATAGCATTATATGCATCGGCTCCGAATCATGTCTTGGGCCAATAGTTGGGTTTGCCCGGCTCCCATGTTTTGGTACCTTACGTTCCGTTATATCGGCTAAGGTAGCGCTGGGAGAACCACTGCGATTGTGCCCCAGTTGAGCTGGGCGAGCACCTCAGTGGAGAAAGCTAAAACTGACCGTCATGATGGGGCGAGAGCCGGTCGCTGTTCGAGAGGTTTTTTCGAGTCCCTGAAGACTTATGCCGCTTAGAGCGAGGAACCGGCTTTGTCCGGCCTAGGCGTGTATAGCGCCCCGAATTCGGCCTTCCGAACACTAGGGGCTTTGCCGAAATTTAAAATTATAGAATTCTATGGCTAAGTGAGAGTGTTCAAGCACTATAAGTCCGGTTGCCTCGTTCGTTGTGTTGAGCGCCTCCCTAGATGGACCCAAAAATGGGAACAAGAGCGCTCAAGTTTATCCCGAACACCCCAGCACTCGTGGCATGGGGGCTGAAGCCGACGACTTGCCATCTCTCAGATTTGATAAACGGCCGCACAGAAGGTAATATTTTAAATTAATAAGCATTGCTTAGCGCATATGAACAAAGTTTTCAGCGCACAGGATAACAAAATGCGAGTCTACTCAAATATTACATCTTTGGAGCACTCACCTGCAATAAGGCGGGCACCCTTCAGGACACCCTTAAAATACATCTCGGGCATGCGATACTCCTTGCCCGGCGGTGGCGCGTCCGTCACAAGCTTCTCAGCGTCCATCCTGCCCCAGTGCACCTTAGCACGGGCAAGGGCCCGACGGGCACCTTCAATGCAGGCGGAGTGCTTGATGACTTCAACCCAGGGACACGCATCCACCAGCCGCCGCACCAGGCCGAAGTAGCTCCCAGGCATGACCTCTTTGGGCCATAGCCGAACTATAAGGCCCTTCATGGCCTATTCGGCCACCTTGTGGAGCTCGACCAGCTGCTTCAGCTGGTCGCTAAGGGGCACTAGATGTCCGGCCTCAGCATACTGGGACCAGAACACCTTCTCCGTCGAGCTCCCCTCCTCGGCTCTGTAGAAAGCGGCAGCATCGGACACGCTACGGGGTAGATCTGCAAACGCTCTTGGAGAGCTCCGAATTCGGCTAAGTAACAGGTAATTCACTTTTACATGCTTGCTTTGCATGAAGAATGCCTTACCCACCGCTATCTTCTTCAATGCCTCGATTTCCTGGAGGGCCTTGTGGGCTTCGGCCTTAGCGGCTTTGGCACTCTCAAGAGCCGACGCAAGCTCAAACTCTCGAGTCTTCGAGTCACGCTCGAAACTCTCGTGTTTTTCCACGAGAGCCTAGAGCTCTTGCTATATCTCCGCCACCCACGCCTCCTGCTTCTCTCGCCCGGCGCGTTCCGTGGCTGCATTGCGTTCGGCCGCGGACACCGCCTCCTTCAGGGTCGCCACCTTGTTCGTAGCCCCTGGAGTACCCACGTTATCCTTGTCATTCCTCTTGCAACCAAATCCTTTTCTGTAAGGTACAAATTTAATAACTTGTTACTCACCTTACTTGTCCTCGAGCTGCTTCTTGGCACGGCCGAGCTCACTCTCGGACCGCTCGAGGCTCTGATTCAAGGCATTGACCTCCGCAGTCAGTGCGGCAGAGGTCAGCAGTGCAGCCTGCATTCCCATATTGACATATTTTTGTTAAGACTCCTGCGTATATCTTTTTAGATCCTTAGTCCGTCTTTTCTTTCCAAACACCGAACTGAGCATCAGGGGCTACTGTCTATGCGGTATTATATTACATATCTTAAAATTCTTACCTCAAAGCCTGTTAGAAGGCTGCTGCAGGCTTCGGTCAGCCCGCTTTTGGCGAGCTGAACCTTCTGAATCACCACACTCATGACAGTGTGGTGTTCCTCTTTGATGGAAGCGCCGTTGAGCGCCTCCAGCAAGTTATCCAGCACCTCCGGTTGGATGGAGGCCGCCGGCGTCACAGTCTTGCCCTTCTTACGAAGGGGGCGCCCGCCAGACTCCGGAACCACTGAAGGTTCCGGTGCGGAGTCCGGTCCAAAGTCCGGGAGGTTGCCCTGCGGCACCTCCGGGGCCTCCTCCTCCTGGTGGGTCCCTTTCCGGTATCCCACCTCGGCGTCGTCGGCGTCACGGGGGGAGGAGGCGGTCGGAAGTGAAGTGCTATTCACATCCGACGTACCCAAGGACCCGCTCGATGAAGCGGGAAGATCGTCCTTGGGTGGACTACAGGGTTGTATGCGGCGTTAAAAGATGCTATGCGACAAAAAGAAAATTATGAGTTATTCAGGAGTCCGGATACTTACGATCTTGCCAAGGGCTTGGCCCTTGAGGGCCACTCCTCGTCGCCGTCGCCGGCGAAGGGGTCCTTCCCTTCTTGGACCCTTCGGCCTCCCCCGTTGGGGAGGCCTTCCTCTTCTTCTCTCCCCCCGCTGGGGGAGAGGCCTCTTTCTTCTCCTCCTCGTCCTCGTGGGAGGAGTCCGCCTCGGAGTCATCGGACGATGAATCCGATAACACCTGACGCCGGGAACTCCTCCGGGTTCCCGTGGCCTTCTTCTTGGCCTTCTCCTCTGGCACCATGTAAGGCGCCGGGATCAGCAGCCCTATCAAACGGGCATTTGCTGGGTCTTCTGGAAGGGGAGCCGGACAGTTAACCTGTCCAGACGTCTTCTGCCAGGCCTGTTAAAGGTATTGGGAGTTTAGATCCCGCATAGAGTCAAACTATGAAAAGCAAGTGTCCCATAAAGGATAACATAGCTTACCTCGCCAGCCGAACGCTGCGAGCTGAATCCGTGATCTTCGGTAGCGGATGCGGGAGCCTCGGCGCCCTTGAACAGCACCCTCCAGGCCTCTTCGTACGTAGTGTCGAAGAGCCCGCTCAAGGTCTGGTGCTGCGCCGGATCGAACTCCCACAAGTTGAAGTTCCGTTGTTGGCAGGGGAGAATCCGGCGGATGAGCATAACCTGGATTACATTGACAAGCTTAAGCTTCTTGTTCACCAGGGTTTGGAGGCAGGATTGGAGACTGGTTCGCTCATCCGAATCACCCCCACAGCAGGCCCTTCTCTTTCCAGGAAGTGAGCCGCATGGGGATGCCAGATCTAAATTCGGGGGCCGCTTCCCATTCAGGGTCACGCGGCTCGGTGATGTAGAACCACCTCGATTGCCACCCTTTGATGGTTTCCACGAAGGCGCCCTCGAGCCAAGTGACGTTGGGCATCTTGCCCACCATGGCGCCTCCGCACTCCGCTTGGCTGCCCTTCACAATCTTCGGCTTGACATTAAAGGTCTTTAGCCATAAGCCGAAGTGGGGCTGGATGCAGAGGAAGGCCTCGCACACGACGATAAACGCCGAGATGTTGAGGATGAAATTCGGGGCCAGATCATAGAAATCCAGGCCATAGTAGAACATAAGCCCCTGGACAAAGGGGTGGAGTGGGAAGCCCAGTCCGCGGAGGAAATGGGGAAGGAATACCACCCTCTCATGGGGCCTGGGGGTGAGAATGAGTCGCCCCTCGTCGGGGAGCCGGTGCGCGATATTGCTGGACAAATATCCGGCGCTGCGCAGCTTCTTGATGTGCCCCTCCGTAACGGAGGAGGCCATCCACTTGCCTCCCGCTCCGGACATGGCTGGAGAAGGTTGAGGTGAGATGTGCGGACTTGGGCGCTGGAGCTCGAGTGCACGGAGATGGATAAGCAAAGGAGGAAGAAGGCGTAGGTAAAAAAGTGGATCCTTATCCCCTTATATATGGGCGGACGAAGCTATGCGTCCCCACCAGCCTGGTAAAACTCGCTTATCTCCCAAGCGCTGCAATCAATGGCGCGGTTGGGTTACCCACGTCCGTATTGATGAGAATCCCGGAATAAGGGGACACGATCTCTGCTTCGACAAGACGTGCCAAGGAAACCGCTTCGCTAAACGCGCTGAGGTGGTATAATAAAAACGATTCGAGGAAAGGCTTGGTTGTGGTGTGACGTCACGCCATAAAATACGTCAGTAGATTGAACTTGTGTAAATATTATTCTCTCTACGGTGGTATGTGGAATTTATTTTACAGAGCCGGACACTATCCTAGTGTTCAGGATCTTCTATGAATTATTCGGAGGAAGAACCCGTCTTGCAATGTCGAAGACAATATGCGCGCCGTACTCATCGTCATTGAAGCCTGGTTCAGGGGCTACTGAGGGAGTCCTGGACTAGGGGGTGTCCGGATAGCCGAACTATCATCATTGGCCGGACTCCAATACTACGAACATACAAGATTGAAGACTTCGTCCCGTGTCCGGATGGGACTTTCCTTGGCGTGGAAGGCAAGCTTGGCAATATGGATATGTAGATCTCCTACCATTGTAACCGACTCTGTGTAACCCTAGCCCTCTCCGGTGTCTATATAAACCGGAGGGTTTTAGTCCATAGGACGAACAACAATCATACCATAGGCTAGCTTCTAGGGTTTAGCCTCCTTGATCTCGTGGTAGATCTACTCTTGTACTACCCATATCATCAATATCAATCAAGCAGGAGTAGGGTTTTACCTCCATCGAGAGGGCCCGAACCTGGGTAAAAACATCGTGTCCCTTGTCTCCTGTTACCATCCGCCTAGACGCATAGTTCGGGACCCCCTACCCGAGATCCGCCGGTTTTGACACCAACAGGGAGGCCGGCCGGCCCTAGGGGCGCGCCCAAGGAGAGGGAGTCCTACTAGGACTACTAGTCCTAGTAGGATTCCATCACAAGGAAGGGAGGGGAAAGGAAGGAGAGGGAAAGGGACTAAGAAAGGGGGGGCGCTGCCCCCCTTCCCTTGTCCTATTCGAACTCCAAAGGGGGTCGCGTCCTGCCCTGGCTGCCCTCCTCTATCTCCACTAAGGCCCATGGTGACCCATTAGTTCTCCCGGGGGGTTCCGGTAACCCCTCCGGCACTCCGGTTTTACCAGAAACTTCCCGGAACACTTCCGGTGTCCGAATAACATGGTACAATATATAAATATTTATGTCTCGACCATTTCGAGACTCCTCGTCATGTCTGTGATCTCATTCGGGACTCCGAACAAACTTCGGTCATCAAAAACACATAACTCATAATACATATCGTCATCGAACGTTAAGCGTGCGGACCCTACGGGTTCGAGAACTATGTAGATATGACCGAGACACATCTCCGCTAAATAACTAATAGCGGAACCTGGATGCTCATATTGGCTCCTACATATTCTACGAAGATCTTTATCGGTCAAACCGCATAACAACATACATTGTTCCCTTTGTCATCAGTATGTTACTTGCCCGAGATTCGATCGTCAGTATCATCATACCTAGTTCAATCTCACTGCCGGCAAGTCTCTTTACTCGTTCCGTAATACTTCATCTCGCAACTAACTCATTAGTCACATTGCTTGCAAGGCTTATAGTGATGAGCATTACCAAGAGGGCCCAGAGTTGCCTCTTCGAAACACAGAGTGAAAAATCCTAATCTTGATCTATGCCAACCCAACAAACACCTTTGCACACACCTGTAGAGTGATACGTCTCCAACATATCTACTTTTCCAAAAACTTTTGCCCTTGTTTTGGACTCTAACTTGCATGATTTGAATCAAACTAACCCGGACTGATGCTATTTTCAGTAGAACTGCCATGATGTTGTTTTATGTGTAGAAAAGAAAAGTTCTCGGAATGTCCTGAAAATCCACAGAGGCACCTTTTGGAATTAATTAGAATTTCTGGGCGAAAGATATACACCAAGGGGCCCACAGGCTGTCCAGGAGACAGGGGGCTCCCCCCTAAGGGCGTGCCCTCCTATCTCGTGGGCCCCCTGGACCGCCACCGACCTCAACTCCAACTCCATATATTCACGTCCATGGAGAAAAAAATCAGAGAAAACGTTTCATCGCGTTTTACGACACAGAGCCGCCGCCAAGCCCTAATCTCTCTCGGTAGGGCTGATCTAGAGTCCGTTCGGGGCTCCGGAGAGGGGGATTCATCGCCGTCGTCATCATCAACCATCCTCCATCACCAATTTCATGATGTTCACCGCCGTGCGTGAGTAATTCCATCGTAGGCTTGCTGGACAGTGATGGGTTGGATGAGATTTTCCATGTAATCAAGTTAGTTTTGTTAGGGTTTGATCCCTAGTATCCACTATGTTCTGAGATTGATGTTGCTATGACTTTGCTATGCTTAATGCTTGTCACTAGGTCCCGAGTGCCATGATTTCATATATGAACCTATTATGTTTTCATGAATATATGTGTGTTCTTGATCCTATCTTGCAAGTCTATAGTCACCTATTATGTGTTATGATCCGACAACCCCGAAGTGACAATAATCGGGATACTTATCGGTCATGACCATAGTTTGAGGAGTTCATGTATTCACTATGTGTTAATGCTTTGTTTCGGTTCTCTATTAAAAGGAGGCCTTAATATCCCTTAGTTTCCGCTGGGACCCCGCTGCCACGAGAGGGTAGGACAAAAGATGTCATGCTAGTTCTTTTCCATAAGCACGTATGACTATTTACGGAATACATGCCTACATTACATTGATGAATTGGAGCTAGTTCTGTGTCACCCTATGTTAAAACTATTGCATGAGGAATCGCATCCGGCATAATTATCCATCACTGATCCATTGCCTACGAGCTTTTCATATATTGTTCTTCGCTTATTTACTTTTCCGTTGCTACTGTTACAACTACTACAAAAACCCAAAAACATTTATCTTTACTTTTGCTACCGTTACCATTATTATCATACCACTTTTGCTACTAAATACTTTGCTGCAGATACTAGGTTATCCAGGTGTGGTTGAATTGACAACTCAACTGCTCATACTCAAGAATATTCTTTGGCTCCCCTTGTGTCGAATCAATAAATTTGGGTTGAATACTATACCCTCGAAAGCTGTTGCGATCCCCTACACTTGTGGGTTATCAAGACTAATTTCTGGCGCCGTTGCCGGGGAGCATAGCTCTATTCTCTGAGTCACTTGGGATTTATATCTGTTGATCACTATGAAGAACTTGAAAGATGACCGAACTACTATTTTGCCCTCAACTACGAGGGGAGGTAAGGAACTGCCATCTAGCTCTACACTAGATTCTCCTTCCGTTATTAGTAGGCTTGCGACACCTAAACCTGCTACTGCTATGAATTCTGATATGTCGCATGTTATTGATGATGCCACTTCTGCTATGCATGATGAAACTACTTCTGTGCGTGATACTACTTTTCCATTAGGTGAATTTCTTGATGAACAACTTGCTAGAGTTAGGGGGAATGAAATTACTGAAGATTCTATTACTGATGATAGTGATGATGAAGGTTCTCCCAATGATTATGTATTACCTGTTGTTCCTAAGGGTTATGTTATGAATGAAGAAGCTGCTAGGGAAATCTTTGCTTGCAATGATAGATATGATCTTAAGAAATTATTAGCTAAATGGAAGCAGCAGCCTCTTAATGCTAGAATGAAACCCGACCCTGCTTTTGCTACTTCACCTATCTGTGTTACTGATAAGGATTATGAATTCTCTATTGATCCTGAAATTATTACTTTAGTTGAATCTGATCCTTTTCATGGCCTTGAATCTGAAACGGTTGTGGCACATCTTACCAAGTTGAATGATATAGCTACCCTGCTTACTCATGATGAGAAGTCCCGCTATTTTTATATCCTTAAGATATTTCCGTTCTCATTCAAGGGTGATGCTAAGACTTGGTATAATTCTCTTGCTCATGGTTGTGTGCGTAGTCCCCAGGATATGATTTATTACTTCTCTGCTAAATATTTCCCTGCTCATAAGAAACAAGCTGCCTTGCGGGAAATATATAATTTTGTGCAAATCAAAGAAGAGAGTCTCTCACAAGCTTGGGGGAGGCTTATCCGGTTACTTAATGCTTTGCCTGATCATCCTCTTAAGAAAAATGAAATACTTGATATCCTTTATAATGGACTAACCGATGCTTCCAAGGACTACTTGGATAGTTGTGCTGGTTGTGTTTTCAGGGAAAGAACCGTTGACGAAGCTGAATTACTATTGAATAATATGCTGACTAATGAAAATAATTGGACTCTTCCCGAGCCAATTTCTGAAGCAATTCCTGAACCAATTGAGCCAACTCCTGAGCCTATTCCTAAACCCACTCCAAAGAAGAGAGGTGTTTTATTTCTCTGTCCTGAAGATATGCAAGAGGCAAAGAAATCAATGAAAGAAAAAGGTATTAAAGCTGAAGATGTTAAGAATTTACCACCTATTGAAGAAATACATGGTCTTAATATACCGCATGTTGAAGAACCATATTGTCTTGATAACCCTACACAGGTAGTAAAGGTAAATTCTCTCTATAGATATGATAAAGTTGAAATCCCCTCTACTAAATTTCATAGCCCTTGCTTGGATGAATTTGATGACTTTATGGCTAGACAAGAAAGTTTTAATGCTTATGTTGGTAGAGAGTTAAAGAATAATGCTTTCGAGATAGGACGCGTAAGCGATAATCTGGCTAGAGTTAAAGATGAACTCAAACTCGTTAGCAAATATGCTTCCATGGTTGCTACTCAAGCTGAGCAAGTACTTAAAGCTCAAAATGATTAGCTTGATGAATTAAATAATAAAAATGACTTTGCTGTTAGAGTGGCTACTAGAACTGGTAGAATGACTCAGGAACCTTTGTATCCTGAAGGCCACCCTAAGAGAATCGAGCAAGATTCTCCGAGAAATAATTTAGAGGCACCTAGTTCTTCTAAAAAGAAGAAAAAGAAAGACGATAGAACTTTGCATGCTTCTAGTGAACCTACTGTAGACACACCTGAGAATCCCAATGATATTTCTATCTCTCATGCTGAAACACAATCAGGTGATGAACATGAACCTAGTGATAATGTTAATGATAATGTTCATGTTGATGCTCAACCTAGCAAAAACAATGATGTAGAGATTGAACCTGATGTTGATCTTGATAACCGACAATCAAAGAATCAACGTTATGATAAGAGAGATTTTGTTGCTAGGAAGCACGGTAGAGAAAGAGAACCATGGGTTCAGAAACCCATGCCCTTTCCTCCTAAACCATCCAAGTCAAAGGATGATGAGGATTTTGAGCGCTTTGCTGAAATGATTAGACCTATTTTCTTACGTATGCGCTTAACTGATATGCTGAAAGTAAATCCTTATGCTAAGTATATGAAGGATATCATTACAAATAAAAGAAAGATACCGAAAGCTGAAATTTCCACCATGCTTGCTAATTACACTTTTAAGGGTGGAATACCAAAGAAACTTGGAGATCCGGGTGTACCAACTATACCATGCTCTATTAAAAGAAATTATGTTAGAACTGCTTTATGTGATCTTGGAGCCGGTGTTAGTGTTATGCCTCTCTCTTTATATCATAGACTCGAATTAAATAAGTTAACACCTACTGAAATATCTTTGCAAATGGCTGATAAATCAACTGCTATACCTGTCGGTATTTGTGAGGATGTGCCTGTTATGGTTGCAAATGTCACTATCTTAACGGACTTTGTTATTCTTCATATTCCCGAGGACGATAGTATGTCTATCATCCACGGTAGACCTTTTCTTAATACCACAGGGGCTGTTATTGATTGCAACAAAGGCAATGTCACTTTTCATGTTAACGGTAATGAGCATACGGTACACTTTCCGAGGAAACAATCTCAAGTTCATAGCATCAATTCTATTGGAAAAGTTCCAACTATTATTATTGGAGGTTTTGAATTTCCTCTCCCTACTGTCAAGAAAAAGTATGATATTCTTATTGTTGGGGATTTTCATATCCCCGTTGAGGTAACTTAGTGTTATTCGAAATTTCTCCAGTTCCGTGTTATTCGGAATGAGTTTGTTGACAAGACTTGATCAACCTTGTTAGTGGATCCATTTTGATGATCACGAGATGGATGAAACTAGAAGGCACAACCTTCTGTACCCTCTTTATACTTTCTGTTATTTAGAATAAATAAAGAAAAAATAGTATTATCCGTCTGTTTTCTGAATTATCCGTGCATTAAAAAATAGTCCAAAAATGAAAGTGCTCCAAATGCCCTGCAAATTTAGTATGATTTTTTCTGGAATATTGGAGGATTCTAGGCACTGAAAACACTGCAGGAGGGGCAAGCACCAGGCCACGAGAGTGGAGGGCCCCCCCCCCTATAGGGCGCGCCCCCTGTCTCGTGGGCCCCTGGTGGCCCCTCCACTTATGCCAGCACCCACACACTTCATCTTCTACCCAAAAAAATCCCCATCCAGCTCAAGCACGAGTTCTAGCTCGTTTTGCTGCGATTTTCGATCTCCTTGCTCAAAGCTCCATTCACAAAACTGCTTTGGGAGATTGTTGCCTGGTATGTGACTCCTCCATTGATCCAATTAGTTTTTGTTCTAATGCTTTATCATTGCAAATTTTTGCTGCTTAGGTGGCCATGTTCTTGAGCTTGCATGTTAAATTTATGAGGTCCCAAGCAATTCCAATGCATGATATAGGCTCTAGGCACTTGTAGTAGTAGTTGCTACCAATCTTGTTTAGTTTTATTCACTTTTATTTTGAAGTCACTAAAATTTCAGAAAAATAATTATGCTTAGAAGAATGTACCAAGGTGGTTCCTCAGCAAAAAAGGGCCAAGGATTGCTATACATGAGCAAGACGTTGAATTGCCGAGGGACATGGATGTACGAGCTTGTGAGTGGCCATCCGATGATTTTATGGTCGAAGCAGGCTTCAAGGAGGAATTTGACGCGTATGTGTATAATGCCGAGCTGGAGGACTTCTTACAAGATAAGTGTCCTCAGTACTATCAATTGACTGATTCCTTTGTGCGGAGGTTCCAATATAATTGTGCGCGTAATTCTCCTAGTGTCATGTTTGATATTTATGATACATCTTATACCATGGATTTAGAGGATTTCACAACTGCTTGCAAACTCCCGCAGTGGGGTCATATTAATGATCCTCGCAAATCTGAATTTAGAGATTTTCTTGCTAGTATTATTGTGGGAGAATCTAGGGACATAGCACAAGCTACCATAGGGAGCATTCATTTTCCTGCTATATATTATTTTGCTCTCTTCATTGGTAGATGCATTAATGGTAAGGACAAAGCATGTCACATGTGTGTCCCTGATCTGTGTGTCCACAAGAGTGCTGTTTCAGGTTATAAAGGTTATAACTTGGGGGCAATAGTTGCACGTAGGTTGGAGAATAATAGTAGAAAGGGAGATTTATTTGGAGGAATTTATGCAACCCGTATGTCTAATTATCTTAATATAGCCCCACGAGAGGGGGATATGATTTTACCTCCCTTTTATTTGGATAAAGAAGCTATGTTCAATCATCAATTTCTGGAGAGGAATGAACAATTCCTCCATTATCGACTAATCTATGACAGACGCAATGTCGTCCCTATTACTCTTCCTGCTCCCTACCTTTTTGATTATCAGGCAAAAGGAAGATATGTTGTCACCAGGGAGGAAGCAGCTAAATATGAGAGGGGAGTGGAGGCAGCTCGCCAACACGCTGCAGCTCAGGAGGCGGTTGTCGCTGCATCTCAGTACAACCCCGGTTTCACTTATGGATATCAGCCAAGCGGTCCTTGGTACTAGACCAACTTAGGCCAAAAGCCTAAGCTTGGGGGAGTATGTATTTATCACCGACTTTACATTCATGTTCACACACTAGTCGTCGGTGCTCATACTCTTTCATTATATTATCCATGCTAGTTTAAATTTCTTTTTCTCGTTTTCTTCTTGTGTGCTTGTTAAACCTTAAGAAAAACAAAAAAAAATAGTTAGTTTAATTTCCATGCTTGTAGTAGAAATTAAAATGACAAACCCAAAAAGATTTCTAGTTCTTCTTCTTACTTGTTGGGAGCTTTCCCATGTAAATAGTTTTATTTTCTTTTCTTTCCTTTGGGGGTCGAGAAGACCATATTGAAAATGCTTAGTGGCTCTCATATGCATGATCGTTTATTTAACTTAGAGCCCATATTACTTGTCTTCTCTCTTGAGTTGAATTCTTGCAGATTCCAGCTTAGTCCAATGCACGTGCACTCTTATTATTATACACATCATTCAGTCGTGCAAGTGAAAGGCAATAATGACGATATATGATGAACTTATTGGGATGAGAAAAGCTGGTATGAACTCGACCTCTCTTGTTTTTGTAAATATGATGAGTTCTTCGTTTCTAAGTCAGCTATTATGAAGTAAACATATTTGCAATGACATTTAGAGTTTATAGTTGCTTGTGCCATGCTTGATTAGCTATGAGTTATAATGGTTTACCTTGCATGCCAACATGCTATTAGAATGATTATGATGTGGTATGATGGGATGGTATCCTCCTTTGAATGAATTGAGTGACTCGACTTGGCACATGTTCACGCATGTAGTTGAATCAAATCAACATAGCCTTCACGATATTTATGTTCATGGTGGATTATATCCTACTCATGCTTGTATTCGGTGTGAATTAATTTTAATGCATGTTTATGACTGTTGTCGCTCTCTCAGTTGGTCGCTTCCCAGTCTTTTGCTAGCCTTCACCTGTACTAAGCGGGAATACTGCTTGTGCATCCAAACTCCTTAAACCCCAAAGTTCTTCCATATAATGACGGTATTTACCTATATGCGGTATTTACCTGCCGTTCCAAGTAAATTTGTATGTGCCAAACTCCAAACCTTCAAATGAAATTCTATTTTGTATGCTCGAGCAGCTCATGTTACAACTAGGGCTGCCTATATCTTCCATGCTAGGTGGGTTATTCTCAAGAGGAGTGGACTCCGCTCCTCATTCACGAGAAAGGGCCGGTATCCGGGATGCCCAGTCCCATGATCCAAAAAGATCAAAGAAAATCAAAATAATTTAACAAAACTCCCCCAGGGCTGTTTTTAGTTGGAGGCACTCGTTGTTTCAAGCAAGCCATGGATTGATGCTTGTTGGTGGTTGGGGGAGTATAAACCTTTACCATTCTGTTTGGGAACTGCCTATAATGCATGTAGTATGGAAGATACAGCCATCTCATAGTTGTTGCGTTGATAGTGAAAGTATGCCGCTCAAAATGTTATTCAATCTCTATTTTAAAATCGAGCTCTGGCACCTCTACAAATCCTTGCTTCCCTCTGCGAAGGGCACACTGTCATTTGCATTCATTACTATTGGTTTATATTGAGTCATCACCCTTCTTATTAAAAAGCACCCGCTGGAGAGCACACTGTCATTTGCATTCATTACTATTGGTTTATATTGGGTATGACTTGACTGGATCTCTTTTACCATGAATTACAATGTTTAGTTAGTCCTTGATCTTTAAAGGTGCTCTGCATTTATGTTTTGCGGTCTCAGAAAGGGCTAGCGAGATACCATTTTGTTATATCATGTTATGATTATTTTGAGAAAGTGTTGTCATCCGAGTTTTATTATTATGGCTCGCTAGCTGATTATGCTATTGATATGAGTAATTGTGAGACCTAGGTGTCATTGTGAGTATGGTTAGTTCATAGTATTTGCTGAAACTTGAATGCTGGCTTTTCATGTTTACAACAACAAGAGCAATCAGAGTTTGTAAAAGTTTTTCTTTATCACTTTCAGTTTATCAACTAAATTGCTTGAGGACAAGCAAAGGTTTAAGCTTAGGGGAGTTGATACGTCTCCAATGTATCTACTTTTCCAAACACTTTTGCCCTTGTTTTGGACTCTAACTTGCATGATTTGAATGAAACTAACCCGGACTGACGCTGTTTTCAGCAGAACTGCCATGATGTTGTTTTATGTGTAGAAAAGAAAAGTTCTCAGAATGTCCTAAAAATCCACGGAGGCACTTTTTGGAATTAATAAGAATTTCTGGGCGAAAGATATACACCAGGGGGCCCACAGGCTGTCCACGAGACAGGGGGCGCCCCCCCTAGGGCGCGCCCTCCTATCTCGTGGGCCCCCTGGACCTCCACCGACCTCAACTCCAACTCCATATATTCACGTTCGGGGAGAAAAAAATCGGAGAGAAAGTTTCATCGTGTTTTACGACATGGAGCCACTACCAAGCCCTAATCTCTCTCGGGAGGGCTGATCTGGAGTCCGTTCGGGGCTCCGGAGAGGAGGATTCATCGCCGTCGTCATCATCAACCATCCTCCATCACCAATTTCATGATGCTCACCGCCGTGTGTGAGTAATTCCATCGTAGGCTTGCTGGACAGTGATGGGTTGGATGAGATTTACCATGTAATCAAGTTAGTTTTGTTAGGGTTTGATCCCTAGTACCCCCTATGTTCTGAGATTGATGTTGCTATGACTTTGCTATGCTTAATGCTTGTCACTAGGGCCCGAGTGCCATGATTTCAGATCTGAACCTATTATGTTTTCATGAATATATGTGTGTTCTTGATCCTATCTTGCAAGTCTATAGTCACCTATTATGTGTTATGATCCAACAACCCCGAAATAATCGGGATACTTCTCGGTTATGACCGTAGTTTGAGGAGTTCATGTATTCACTATGTGTTAATGTTTTGTTCCGGCTCTCTATTAAAAGGAGGCCTTAATATCCCTTAGTTTCCGCTAGGACCCCGCTACCATGGGAGCGTAGGACAAAAGATGTCATGCAAGTTCTTTTCCATAAGCACGTATGACTATTTACGGAATACATGCCTACATTACATTGATGAATTGGAGCTAGTTCTGTGTCACCCTATGTTAAAACTATTGCATGAGGAATCGCATCCGGCATAATTATCCATCACTGATCCATTGCCTACGAGCTTTTCATATATTGTTCTTCGCTTATTTACTTTTCCGTTGCTACTGTTACAACTACTACAAAAACCCAAAAACATTTATCTTTACTTTTGCTACCATTACCATTATTATCATACCACTTTTGCTACTAAATACTTTGCTACAGATACTAAGTTATGCAGGTGTGGTTGAATTGATAACTCAACTGCTAATACTCAAGAATATTCTTTGGCTCCCCTTGTGTCGAATCAATAAATTTGGGTTGAACACTATACCCTCGAAAGCTGTTGCGATCCCCTACACTTGTGGGTTATCATAGAGCATCTTTATAATCACCCATTTACGTTGTGACGTTTGATAGCACAAAAGGTGTTCCTCCGGTATTCGGGAGTTGCATAATCTCATAGTCTGAGGTACATGTATAAGTCATGAAGAAAGCAGTAGCAATGAAACTGTAACTATCATAATGCTAAGCTAACAGATGGGTCATGTCCATCAAATCATTCTCCTAATGATGTGATCCCGTTCATCAAATGACAACACATGTCTATGGTTAGGAAACATAACCATATTTCATTAACGAGCTAGTCTAGTAGAGGCATACTAGGACACTATGTTTTGTCTATGTATTCACACATGTATTAAGTTTCCGGTTAATACAATTCTAGCATGAATAATAAACATTTATCATGAAATAAGGAAATAAATAATAACTTTGAAATAAGGAAATAAATAATAACTTTGTTATTGCCTCTAGTGCATATTTCCTTCAGTAATGTCATGCCACCAAGATGATGTGGTAAAAAAATTGGTCTGTTAGACAAAAGTTTGGACACACACCTCTCACAAACCGAAGCAACTCACTGGAAGGCTCGTGGTTCTAAGAGGGAACAATGCATGTTTGATGACGAACGGGAGATAGCTTCCTCTTACAATCTTCAAAAAAATTCTACGTTTAATGTGCACTAATACAACTGCGATGTGAAAATTTGGAAAATTTCACTGGTCATTTGACCCTTAAAAGACATTTAAGTGATTTTCTAGCCATTTAATGACCGTAATTAAAATTTGAACTACATCTACATGCAACGGCTAACCATAATGGTTTGAAAAATAATATTTGTGTACTTGTGTGCGAGTTAAAAAAATCACTAGACGATGTAAATATCTGGTGTTCAAAAAAGAAAATGTAAAATCTAGCAAGACAACCGGCCCCCACACGATTGGCACTCTACTTCATGCCTCGAGGTTTGGAAGGTGAGTGGCGGGCGTTATTAATCAGACACGGTTTTGTATTGCGAATCGTCAGCTATTATGTTCACACACAGATTTTGCTACGGGCATCGTGTGTAATTTAAACTACAGTACTCGTAAATCTGGCGACCTGCGTGTGTACTTGTCACGTTGATCTAGATTCCGACCGCCAATAAATACTACCTTGATCATGTCATCCCGCCTGCATTCTCATCTACATCCTCCCCTTGCTCGCCCTCTCTTTCTCTCTCTCTCTCTCTCTCAAATGACTGCCATTGCGCCGTCGGTCTGCCCACGTGCCGACGAGAAGTCGCCGCCCCCTGAGGATACTCACTCGAAGAGCAGCAACGAGGACCCCTACATGCCACCGGACAAGGTTGTGCCAGACCCCCCAAGTTTGGATTGGTTTTGGGGCCAATACGATCTTTGTCTTTGGAAGTCGTTACCGCCGGCTGAGAAAGCCGGGCAAGTGGCTTTCAAGAAGGATATGGCGGAGGAGGATGCCGGGTACCAGGCGGCCTGTGAAGCCCGTGATGCCGCCTGGAAAAAGGAGGCGGTGGAGCTTTGGGGGCGGGTGCGTCGTCGTGCGGAGGAGGTGTAGGAAGACGGGTACTTCGCGAGGAAGGTCAAAGGCGCTAGGCGCCTCATCGCTGCATGAAGATGGGTCGATAAGCTCCAGCGTGCCACCGACGAGGAACTCCGGTGGGCGCCCAACGAAATGGCAAGATCGTTCGCGCTTGTCCGCCTGCAAGAGGCAGATCACTACGTGAAGCGCTACGAGGCGGAGGAGGCGAAGTACTGCCTCCGCGCTGGGAAGACGCCGCGCACCAGGGAGCTGCTGGCGAGGGGCTTCCAGAATACCGCCCCCAGGAGGGATTATTAGTTTTAGTATTGTTTGTTTTCAATTTTATGCATTGTACCTAGTAGTTAAGTATCATCATGTATATGGCATGATATTATATATATTCTGTGATGAACTAATGAACAATTAATATATATACATATATATATATATATATACACTATTCTGATCACGGGATCAGAATAATATTCTGATCACAACCTGAATTGCCTGAGTAACGCGTCTGAACTTCGCTCTATACGAACCCGACCTTCGGGCTATCTTCGCAACCGTGGCTTCCCCCGCGAATTATTCTTGTTAGTCGTGTTCTATATGATGTTAGTGTAATTTGCAAACGATTTTTAGCAACTAAATACACGTTTTAAATAGGAATCTCGCTCATGGGCGGATTTTGCACTCGGGTCGTGATGAACTCCGTCTTTTGCAATTTTACTGCCTGAGTCGTTCGACCTGAACTTCCCCTTGTGCTAAGTTGAACTTTCGCCAACATTGCCTAAATGGGGCTTGCTATATACCGTTGGAAAGCTATGGACACCGGTATCATGACCCAAATTAAATTTTTGGCAAAATGTAAGCGGTTTAAGTGCAGTTTTAAAAACCGTTTTTCTTCATATAAAAAACGTGAATCATATTTTCGATCGCATCTCTAAACCGTTTACCAGAATGAGGCATATAATATGGCGTTGAAAAGCTACTGCAAAACCGCTCCTTCCACATGTTGTAAGTTTTCCCTAATTCCCTATGGTGAAAGAGTAATATGGAAAAACGTAAAATTCCGCAAACCGAACAGCCGAGTTCGTATTTTCGATGTCATTTCTGAACGGCTAATCCAATTGAGGCATATGATATGGCGTTGGAAAGCTTATGAAAATGCACTACATTTTCATGTTGAAACTTTTTGCTAATTTTGAACGGTTTAGGAGTAATTTCGAAAATGGTACAAGTCCTAACGAGTTCGTATTTTCGAGCTCATGTTTTAACCGTGCGTCCGAATGCAGCAAATGATATGGCGTTGGAAAGCTTGAAGAAATGCGAAACTTTTTGGTATGTATTCTTTCTCCTAATTCTTTACGGTTTTAAGTAAATTTTGAAAATAGCTAAAAACGTATTTTCGCTGTAATTTCTACGAACTTTATCGGAATGGTGCAAATAATATACCGTTGAAAAGCTACGGAAAATGCGAAACTTTTTCATGTTGAAGACTTTCTCTGATTCCTAGCCGTTTTCAAGTAATTTCGAAACGGCGAGATCATTCGTTCTGCCTTTATCGCGAAACAGATTCGTCGAAAATGCATCGCGTGAAGTACTTGAACTTCTGTGGCAGTTCTGTTTGAACTTCACTTTGTTTTTTGACGTGATGTTTTCTCCCATAATTCTCAAACCACTTACCGTAATTGAGCAAATGATATACCGATGGAAAGCTATTAAAAACACGCAACTTTTTTGTGTTGATGAGTTTTCATACTCGCAACGGTTCAAAATATATTTTTGAATGCGTAAAACAATGTTGTTTTTGCCTGTTGTTTACATGTAACTGAAGGTCGGACGTCTCACACTAGAGATCTTGAACTTCACCGGGAGTAGCACGTGAACTTCTAGCAACAAAATCTTTTAAGCTTTTTGTTTTCTATTCTTATTTTCCTATCTGAAACGCGTTTCGTGTAGTAGTTGAACTTCCCGCTGTTTTCATCTTGAACTTCTGACATGTATTTTTTTTCAACCTCTCTCACAAGAATTTTTGAATTTCCCCGGACAGAGCACTTGAACTTCTAGCAACAACTTTTTTAGAAGTTATTTTATTTTTGAACTTCTTGTTTCCATTCTTTAATAACGAGATAAATCTGAGTTTTCTATAATCATCAAACGTCTGCATCTTTTTAATTTGGACTTCCTTGTTTTATTTCTTAATTTTTTTATGAAATTTTGAAGCGCTCTATTTTTAAAAGTTGAACTTCTTGTTATTTTATTTTTGAACTTCTTGTTTCCATTCTTTAATAACGAGGGAAATCTGAGTTTTTTATAATCATTGAACTTCCCTATCTTTTTAATATGGACTTCCTGGTTTATTTCTTAATATTTTTTAAGAAATTTTGAAGCGCTCTATTTTTAATAGTTGAACTTCTTGTTATTTAATTTTTGAAACTTCCTATTTTCATTCTTTAATAGCGAGGAAAATCTAAGTTTTCTATACTTCTCCATCTTTTTAATATGGACTTCCTGGTTTTATTTCTTAATTTTTTTATGAAATTTTGAAGCGCTCTATTTTTTAAAAGTTGAACTTCTTGTTATTTTAGGAATGGAAAATAATCCTTTGATTATTATTTTTTGATATGCTCTATATTTTAAGGTTGAACTTCTAGTTTATCCTAGTAAATATTGAACCGCTTTTAGTTATTTTAATTTAAACTTCTATATTTTTAAGAAACAAGGAAAATCATTTTTTTTATAAATTTTGAACTGCTCTATTGATTTATTTTAACTTCTTGATTTTGCTTTTATTAGCAGTTAAAATTCAAGGTTATAATAAACATTGATCCGCTCCATTATTTTGATTCGAACTTCTAGGTTTTTTAAGGTGTGTTGTGAGTAGAATTCCAAACTTCGGTGGTCGGTATATTTGAACTTATGCGATATTTGTACAAAGAAACAAAGCCAAATTGCGCAAATTTTTAAACTTTTCTAAATGGCCGACCTTGAACTTCTCGGCATTTTTTCATAGTTCTATTTTTTTTTGTTTTGTGAAGTTCCTTCCTTTTGTTTTTTATTTTCCCTTGAAATTTCTATGTTTTACAGTGAAATCCCATGGGTGGTGGATCTATTAGACCAATATCGTTCTACTTATTTCACCTTTTTTTTCTTGGTGGTTTTCGCTCCTAAACTTCCATAAGTTACTTTTTTTCACATGAGTTAATAAAACATGGAATTGACAAAGCATCGTATTTTTGTTTTTCCTGCCTTTTCCTATAATTAATAACTTGAACTTCACTAAGTTTTTATGCTGGTCTGCTATTTTAATTACTTACGAATTGAAGAATGAAGAATTTAAAAATATATTCTAAAGCCAATCAATGAGCACTTATAAAAACATAGCTTTCCTCCATGCCACAGTTTGTTTTTCACTCAATAGTAACATACGTCTTGCCTTGACCTCTCGTACACCACACATTATTTATCCACACAACGAGACACTCTCCTCCTTATCATTCCCATTTTTCTATCATGCTTTTGCCTCTTCCTGTACGCCCGAATCGATCAGCAAGCTCAAACAAAAAAAGCCAGGTAGAGCCAGCAGCAGCAGCTTGGTGCCATATCCTCAAGTATTGGACGCCGGATGTGGAGAGGTGACAGGGCAAGCACGACGCAGAGCCGTGGGGAGAGACGCCAGGGAGTGCCATGCGTGGCAGAATTGCGAGGTGTCGGCGAAGGCCTGCTAAAGGCGCGAGCGAAGGTCACACACGAGGGATGGAGAACCTCTGGCCGGTTTGTGGCGAAGCAGGATGTGAGGAGCTCTGGGGCGCTCAGGTGCTTGACGTGGCCGACGGTAGAAATCAGGGAGCCAGCAGCTGGCCCATCTCAGTTCGGGATCCGCCTTGGTAGGAGCCGGGGTCGCACGGCGGCCGGTGCTACGAGGGTGGCGCGCGGCGTCGTGTTGCAAGAAAGGAAGCAGATCGACGGCGGATGCGCGCAGGAAGTGTGGCAGTGGTGCGATGTGGGTTGCGGAGGCCGAGTAATGGAAGAGGCGGGGTGCGTGGCCGGCACGCGGCGGCGCACGGGATGCGGGGCCGAGGGAGGAAGCGGTGGCGCGGGGCGCGGGATGCGGGACCAAGGGTAAACGGCGCGGCGGCGCGCTCGATGCGGGGCTGAGGGAGGAGCGGGGCGGTGGAGCGCAGCTGAGAGAAGAGCCCGGCGGCGGCGCGAATGGAATTGTGGGAGGTAGGAGACGACCAGGGCCAGGTCGTGGGAGGAGTTTGAGGCCGTTCGAGGCATGGTAATGGGCCGGTGCGTTTTCCTTTTCAGGATCCAGGAACAACCCGTGGGTCCTATATAGCGCGCCG